>NC_041388.1:611079774-611128917 GCF_002162155.2 Triticum dicoccoides | reverse complement strand
CTGAAAGTTTGCAGTCGTCGGCTTCCGCCCCCACGCATATAATGCGGGGGTCTTCGCAAAAGATGCATATCCACACTTGATCCAACGTCTTGGTCCGTTAAGGAGGTGATAGCGCAGCGAACGAGGCAATCGGACTATATTGCTTTAACACTTTCACTTAGCCATAGGAGTTTGATAGTGGGGCTACTATATAGCCCCTGGTACTTCTGCGCTCGTCTGAATACGGGGCGCGTACGTACATGACCGGGAAACGGCCCTTCATTAATGCAGAGGAGTCCTGAAGATCCTGATGAGTCATCGAGTGGTTGACCGGTCTCTCGCTATATCATGACAGTTAGTTTTTGGCTTTCTCTACTGAGGTGCTCATCGGGATGAACCAAGGCACAATCACAGTAGTTCTCCCAGTGCTACCTTAGCCGATATGACGGAACATAAGGTACCAAAACGTGGGAGCCGGGCAAACTCAACATTTGACCAAAGACATGATTCGGAGCTGATGCATATAGGGCCAAACTCACGACGCCGAATACTCCCTAAGGTGTTCGGTCTTTATGACATATACCGGGCTAAACAATGCCCTTAATAAGAAACCCCATGTGTCCAGGTACGTGCAAAATTCTGGCGTGGCCACATGCCAATAACGCCAGCATCCTTCTCGGTTGTGCGGAGTATCCGGAGGATGTGAGCAACAAAAGACAGTAAAAAGGTTTACGCAAGGTCTTATTCTAAAAAGAAACCTTTGGGTGGGTCCCAGCTGCACGTCTGCGCCTGTGTCTCCATTGTGCCGTGTCCTGGATGGGTGTAGCACGATTGTCATCTGCAAAAGGAAAGAACTTAGGAGAAAGTTGTCGTGCCAAAAAAAGAGTTGGTGATTATCAATGAACTATCAAAATTCAAGAGAAGCCAAACTGAGCCGGGCTGGCCCTAATTACATGCGGGGAGCCCCTGCTGTCGTTTATGAGGGTTCGAAAACCAATCTCATGCATATATAATGGAACGCCGGACTCGTCTAACCATGTCTGTGGTCTTGACGACCTGCCATTTTTCTGGTTGGTGAGGCCATCTAGTTTGCGGCTGCTAGAGCCGCCGCATCCTCTTCCGTACATGGGAAGCGTTCAGTATTTCCTCTAATCGAGATGATGCCACGTGGACCGGGCATCTTAAGCTTGAGAAAAGCATAATGCGGTATTGCGTTAAAACAAGCGAAAGCCGTTCTTCCAAGTAGTGCTTGGTAGCCACTTCGGAATGGGGCAATGTGAAAAGTTAACCTTTCGCTTCGGAAGTTATCGGGAGAACCGAATACTACCTCTAGTAGTAGAGAGCCCGTATAGCGGGCCTCTTGGCCTGGTATTACTCCCTTGAAGGTAGTATTGTTGTGGCTTATTTGTGTCGGGTCTATCCCCATTTTGCGGACTGTGTCCTAATATATCAGATTTAGATCACTACTACCGTCCATGAGGACTCTGGTGAAATGGTACCCATTTATTATTGGGTCTAACACCAAGGCCGTCAGTCCTTCACGCCGGATATTTGTATCGTGATCCCTACGATCAAAAGTGATCGGGCAGGCCAACCAGGGGTTGAACCTAGGGGTGACGGGCTCTATGGTGCGTGTGCATTGGAGTGCATGATTGCTTCTCCTCTTTGCCACATGGATCACGTTTACTGTTTTAACCTCTGGTGGGAACTTTTTCCGTCCTCCGGCATTTTGCTGGCGAGGTTCATCCTCGTCTTCGCTTGGTGTCTCTTCCCCTTTGTGTTCGGCATTTAGCTTACCGGCCTGCTTGAAGACCCAGCATTCTCGGTGGGTATGATTTGCAGGTTTGTCTGGGGTGCCGTGAATCTGACAGAGTTTATCAAGAATTTTGTTTAGGCCAGATTGTCCTTCTCTGCTGCCTTTGAAAGGCATTTTCCGCTAACATGGTCGGGAGCCCCTGAATCCGGCGTTCACCGCCGTGTTATCTGGGCTACCTTCTTTATTTCGACGCTTGTTTTTGTTGCGTCGTGGTTTACCATTGCCATCCTTGACTTCGGATGTGCTTGGGTCGCTGGTGCTGCTACGGGCCAACCAGTTGTCCTCGCCCGCACAAAAGCGGGTCATGAGGCTTGTTGGGGCTGCCATTGTTCTCAGTTTTCTTGACCGAGGTGTCTGGCGAGCCATTCGTCTCGGACGCTGTGTTTAAAAGCTGCTAAGGCTTCAGCATCCGGACAGTCGACAATTTGGTTCTTCTTGGTGAGGAACATGTTCCAAAGCTTTCGGGCGGACTCTCCGGACTGTTGGATTATATGACTTAAATCGTCTGCATCCGAAGGTCGGACATAAGTCCCTTGAAAATTAGCCCGAAAAGCGTCCTCCAGCTCCTCCCAACTTCTAATTGAGTTTTCGGGGAGGCTTTTCAGCCAGTGCCGAGCTGGACTTTTAAGCTTGAGGGGCAAGTATTTAATGGCATGGAGATCGTCTCCACGAGCCATATGAATATGGAGGATGAAGTCCTCTATCCAGACTCCAGGGTCTGTGGTTCTGTCGTACGCTTCTATGTTCACCGGTTTGAATCCCTCTAGGAATTCGTGATCCAGCACCTCATCAGTGAAACATAATGGGTGTGCGGCACCCCTCTATTGGGATGCTCCATGGTGATCGGACGGTTGTAGTATTCGGTGTTGGTTGTGTACTGTAGTGCGCTTCCTAGATCCGTAGATGGATCTGGTGGCGCCAGATTTTTGGCGCAAGTTCTCATGTAGATCGTGTGTTGACTTGTGCGCGACCTTGTTAGCCTCTCTATCCCACTCACAAGGTGGTGGATCCGGCCGGTTGGCCGTACCATTCTTCGGCTATGTGGGCTCTAAGGCCTCATCGTCTAATTCCGGTAATAGCTTGCACTTTGGATAGCTATTTATATGGTAGCTTCCAACATACTTTGTTACTTTGTTCCACCTGCTATTGAGCGTATCTTGTGCGACCTTGAGCCTTTGCTTCTGTTTCTTCAGGCTCCTCGCTGTGGCAATAAGCCTTCTGTGGAGGTTCTCTTGCTCCAAGTGTGTTTCCGGGATGATGCGTGCATCTTCGTCTGGACTATTTTCTTCCCTAGACGGGGATTGATGAGGCTTATCTTTGGCGTCATCGTGTTCGGATGTCGGATCCGTACTATGTTTGCAGTTTGCATCTTGATCGTGTTCTGCCACCGGGGTGGTGCAGTTGTCGTTTCTTCCAGAGTCGTGTGGACTATTATTTCCTCTTGCGCTGTTATCGCCGTTTTTGCTATGGCGGGACTTGGAGCGGTGCCGCTGACATTGGCGCTTGGGTTGCTTGGAGGGTGCATCCTCCGCTGTCTCTTCGCCATTGCCCTCTCTGGGTGCATCCACCATGTATACGCCATGTGATGGAGTGGCGGTCCAGCGCCCTGTGGGTGGTGGTTCCTGTTCGTCCCCTGCATCGCCGTCCATACCGTCGATGTCTTCGGAGTCGAAGTCGAGCATGTCAGTTAAGTCGTCGATAGTGGCTACTAAGTGGGTGGTGGGTGGGTAGAGAATTTCTTCGTCGTCTGCATCCCATTCTAGTCGGACATAGTTCGGCCAAGGTTCTCCTGACAGGGAGAGAGACCTTAATGGATTTAGCACATCTCCAAAAGGTGAGTGTTGAAAGATATCCGCGGAGGTGAACTCCATGATCGGCGCCCCGTCGGATTCGACAGGCACGGATGTAGGCGGCTCGGAATTCGTGGCCGGAGATGAATCTAGTAGTTCGGCGACATGGCTCTTGTCGGTGTCAAAACCGGCGGATCTCGGGTAGGGGGTCCCGAACTATGCGTCTAAGGTGGATGGTAACAGGAGGCAGGGGACACAATGTTTTACCCAGGTTCGGGCCCTCTTGATGGAGGTAAAACCCTACGTCCTGCTTGATTAATATTGATGATATGAGTAGTACAAGAGTAGATCTACCACGAGATCGGAGAGGCTAAACCCTAGAAGCTAGCCTATGGTATGATTGTATGTTGTCCTACGGACTAAAACCCTCTGGTTTATATAGACACCTGAGAGGTTAGGGTTACACAAGGTCGGTTACAATGGAGGAGACACACATATCCGTATTGCCTAGCTTGCCTTCCACGCCAAGTAGAGTCCCATCCGGACACGAGACGAAGTCTTCAATCCTGTATCTTCATAGTCTAACAGTCCGGCCAATGGAGATAGTCCGGCTGTTCGGAGACCCCCTAATCCAGGACTCCCATAGTAGCCCCTAAACCAGGCTTTCAATAATGATGAGTCCGGCGCGCAGTATTGTCTTCGGCATTGCAAGGCAGGTTCCTCCTCCGAATATACCATGAAAGAATTTGAATATAAGGATAGTGTCCGACCCTGCAAAATAAAATCCACATACCACCGTAGAGAGAATAATATTTCCAAAAATCCAATTTGCTGACTTGTTTTGGCAACACGACATTATGTCACGGCCCGGTGATTATTCGAACCGTTTCCTTTAACTAGCCCCGCACATAACGCGAGGCAGTTTTTTGACACGTCTTGTCAAAGCAGAGATCATGTCCCCTTATCACGGGATTCTCATCAATACAGGTGTGGGTAACCCAACCGCGCCATCGATTATGGCGCTTAGGGGATAAGCGAGTTTTACCAGGCTAATGGGGACCCTTAGTTTCGTCCGTCCATATAAAGGGATAAGGACTCACCTTTTCATCCACGCCTTGTTCCTCCTTTGCTCATCCATTTTCGCGCACTCGAGCTCCAACACCCAAGTCTAGATCCCTTCCCTCAACCTTCTCCAAACATGTCTGGAGCGGGAGGCAAATGGATGGCTTCCTCCGTTACGGAGGGACATATCAAGAAGCTACGCGGAGCCGGATACTTAGCCGCGAATATCGCGCATCGGCTGCCCGCTGCGGGGCAGATCATCCCTACCCCAGAACCTCACGAGAGGGTAGTTTTCCTCCACCACTTCCTCCGCGGACTGGGGTTTCCCCTCCATCCATTCGTCTGTGGTCTCATGTTCTACTACGGGCTGGAATTTCATGACCTAGCCCCGAACTTCGTCCTCAACATTTCGGCGTTCATCGTCATCTGTGAGGCTTTCCTCCGCATCCGGCCCCACTTCGGCCTGTGGTTAAAGACCTTCAATATCAAGCCGAAGGTGGTGGGAGGCCAACAAGCAGAATGCGGCGGAGCCATGGTGGGCAAGATGCCCAACGTTATATGGCTTGAAGGCTCCTTTGTGGAGACAATAAAGGGATGGCAATCGGCGTGGTTCTACATCACCGAGCCGCGCGACGCCAAATGGGCGGCAGCCCCCGAGTTTCGATCCGGATTCCCTACACGGCTCACTTCCTGGAAAGAGAAGGGCTTGTCGTGGGGTTCATCGGTGGAGCTGGATGGACTCTAGAAATGTATCTGGAGTATGGCAAGCAAGAAGCTCAAGCTTGTCAACATAGTCCAGGTTATGCTCATCCGTCGGATCCTCCCGTGTCAACGACAGGATTTTAACTTGTGGGAGTTCGACCCGGCCCAGCACCAGACTCTGAGCGAGCTCTTCTATACGACGCACAAGGACGTCTGGAAGGTGCTGTTCAAGGGCGCCGAGGTCCCTCCTTCTCTCGCCGAGGACCGTGGGCTAAGCGCAAAGCGCCTAGCGCGTTCGGTGAGTTCAATATGTCCCGTAGGATATTTATTTCCCCTAGCTTAATCATGTGTGGGGTCTAATCTCCATGCCTTTAACAGGACTGGGTGGAGACATTGGAGCAGATTAACTGTCCGGCCCCTTTGCCCAAAGACACTGCGGGTGCTCCCCTGACGGAGATGCTGACTCCGGCTCCTTACAAGGTGCCGGAGAAGACCAGGAAGGCCAAGGGAACCCGAAAGAGTTCCTGACGCCAGGCGTTGTCGGACTCATCGTCCGATGACTCTGTGGCGCACTCCTCCCCCGAAGACGAGGAAGAAGAAGATGCTCCCCCTCCAGTTGGGGGAGATAAGAAAAGGAAGGCCGCCCCAACTGGGGGGCCGAAGGGTCCAAGAAGGGAAGGACTCTCCTTCCGGACAGTTCCACCGCCGCCGACGAAGGCGAAGACGAGTGGTTGCCCAGGGCCAAGCCCCTGGGGAGATCGTAAGTATTTGGATACCAGAGTAACTCATAGCATTCCTTTGACACACTGCTTTCCCTAACGCCGAACATGATTATGCAGGCCGCCACGATCCAGTATCAATGTATCATCGGACGGCTCCCTGGGCTCATCGGATATGGATAGTGATCCACTTCCGACCGCCACCTCCCCTTGCCCTGCGGACGACGCAGAGGTGCTGTCTCATGAGGCCCCGGGTCGAAGGGAGACAGTCCCGGAGGTGCCTCAAGGCGGCCTCCCGGACTCCGGGAGCCGAGGGGACTGTTGGAAATATGTCCTAGGGGCAATAATAAATTGATTATTATTATATTTCCTTGTTCATGATAATCGTTTATTATCCATGCTAGAATTGTATTGATAGGAAACTCAGATACATGTGTGGATACATAGACAACACCATGTCCCTAGTAAGCCTCTAGTTGAGTAGCTCGTTAATCAATAGATGGTTACGGTTTCCTGACCATGGACATTGGATGTCGTTGATAACGGGATCACATCATTAGGAGAATGATGTGATGGACAAGACCCAATCCTAAGCCTAGCACAAGATCATGTAGTTCATATGCTAAAGCTTTTCTAATGTCAAGTATCATTTCCTTAGACCATGAGATTGTGCAACTCCCGGATACCGTAGGAGTGCTTTGGGTGTGCCAAACGTCACAACGTAACTGGGTGGCTATAAAGGTACACTACGGGTATCTCCGAAAGTGTCTGTTGGGTTGGCACGAATCGAGATTGGGATTTTGTCACTCCGTGTAAACGGAGAGGTATCTCTGCGCCCACTCGGTAGGACATCATCATAATGTGCACAATGTGACCAAGGGGTTGATCACGGGATGATGTGTTACGGAACGAGTAAAGAGACTTGCCGGTAACGAGATTGAACAAGGTATCGGTATACCGACGATCGAATCTCGGGCAAGTACCATACCGCTAGACAAAGGGAATTGTATACGGGATTGATTGAGTCCTTGACATCGTGGTTCATCCGATGAGATCATCGTGGAACATGTGGGAGCCAACATGGGTATCCAGATCCCGCTGTTGGTTATTGACCGGAGAACATCTCGGTCATGACTACATGTCTCCCGAACCCGTAGGGTCTACACACTTAAGGTTCGATGACGCTAGGGTTATAAAGGAAGTTTGTATGTGGTTACCGAATGTTGTTCGGAGTCCCGGATGAGATCCCGGACATCACGAGGAGTTCCGGAATGGTCCGGAGGTAAAGATTTATATATAGGAAGTCCTGTTTCGGCCATCGGGACAAGTTTCGGGGTCATCGGTATTGTACCGGGACCACCGGAAGGGTCCCGGGGGCCCACCGGGTGGGGCCACCTGCCCCCGGGGGCCACATGGGCTGTAGGGGGTGCGCCTTGGCCTACATGGGCCAAGGGCACCAGCCCCAAGAGGCCCATGCGCCTGGGGAAACCCTAAAGGAAGAGTCCCAGCAGGGGAAGGCACCTCCTAGGTGCCTTGGGGGGGGGAGGACTCCTCCCCTGGCCGCCGCCCCCTTGGAGATTGGATCTCCTAGGGGCTGGCGCACCCCCCCTTGGGATCCCTATATATAGTGGGGTAGGAGGGCCTCCCAAACACACCTTATGCCTTTGGTGCAGCCCCTCCCTCTCTCCCAAGTTCTTCTCCTCTCCCGTGGTGCTTGGCGAAGCCCTGCAGGATTGCCACGCTCCTCCATCACCACCACGCCGTTGTGCTGCTGCTGGATGGAGTCTTCCTCAACCTCTCCCTCTCTCCTTGCTGGATCAAGGCGTGGGAGACATCGTCGAGCTGTACGTGTGTTGAACGCGGAGGTGCTGTCCGTTCGGCACTAGATCATCGGTGATCTGAATCACGACGAGTACGACTCCATCAACCCCGTTCACTTGAACGCTTCCGCTTAGCGATCTACAAGGGTATGTAGATGCACTCTCCTTCCCCTCGTTGCTAGTCTCTCCATAGATAGATCTTGGTGACACGTAGGAAAATTTTGAATTTCTGCTACGTTCCCCAACAGTGGCATCATGAGCTAGGTCTATTGCGTAGATTCTTTGCACGAGTAGAACACAAAGTAGTTGTGGGCGTTGATTTTGTTCAATATGCTTACCGTTACTAGTCCAATCTTGTTTCGACGGTATTGTGGGATGAAGCGGCCCGGACCAACCTTACACGTACGCTTACGTGAGACCGGTTCCACCGACAAACATGCACTAGTTGCATAAGGTGGCTGGCGGGTGTCTGTCTCTCCCACTTTAGTCGGATCGGATTCGATGAAAAGGGTCCTTATGAAGGGTAAATAGCAATTGGCATATCAAGTTGTGGTTCATGCGTAGGTAAGAAACGTTCTTGCTAGAAACCCATAGCAGCCACGTAAAACATGCAAACAACAATTAGAGGACGTCTAACTTGTTTTTGCAGGGTATGCTATGTGATGTGATATGGCCAAAAAGGATGTGATGAATGATATATGTGATGTATGAGATTGATCATGTTCTTGTAATAGGAATCACGACTTGCATGTCGATGAGTATGACAACCGGCAGGAGCCATAGGAGTTGTCTTTATTTATTTGTGACCTGCGTGTCAACTTAAACGTCATGTAATTACTTTACTTTATTGCTAACCGTTAGCCATAGTAGTAGAAGTAATAGTTGGCGAGGCAACTTCAGGAAGACACGATGATGGAGATCATGATGATGGAGATCATGGTGTCATGCCGGTGACGATGATGATCATGGAGCCCCGAAGATGGAGATCAAAAGGAGCAAAGTGATGATGGCCATATCATGTCACTATTTGATTGCATGTGATGTTTATCATGTTTATACATCTTATTTGCTTAGAACGACGGTAGTAAATAAGATGATCCCTTACAACAATTTCAAGAAGTGTTCTCCCCTAACTGTGCACCGTTGCGACAGTTCGTGTTTCGAAGCACCACGTGATGATTGGGTGTTAGATTCTAACCTTCACATACAACGGGTGTAAGACAGATTTACACACGCGAAACACTTAGGGTTAACTTGACGAGCCTAGCATGTACAGACATGGCCTCGGAACACGGAGACCGAAAGGTCGAGCATGAGTCGTATAGAAGATACGATCAACATGAAGATGTTCACCGATGATGACTAGTCCGTCTCACGTGATGATCGGACACGGCCTAGTTTGACTCGGATCATGTAATCACTTAGATGACTAGAGGGATGTCTATCTAAGTGGGAGTTCGTAAGATGAACTTAATTATCCTGAACATAGTCAAAAGGTTTTTGCAAATTATGTCGTAGCTCACGCTATAGTTCTACTGTTTAGATATGTTCCTAGAGAAAAATTAGTTGAAAGTTGATAGTAGCAATTATGCGGACTAGGTCCGTAAACTGAGGATTGTCCTCATTGCTTCATAGAAGGCTTATGTCCTTAATGCACCGCTCAGTGTGCTGAACCTCGAACGTTGTCTGTGGTTGTTGCGAACATCTGACATACACGTTTTGATAACTACGTGATAGTTCAGTTAAACGGTTTAGAGTTGAGGCACCAAAGACGTTTTTGAAACATCGCGAAACATATGAGATGTTTTGAGGGCTGAAATTGGGATTTCAGGCTCGTGCCCATGTCAAGAGGTATAAGACCTCCGATGACTTTCTTAACCTGCAAACTAAGGAGAAAAGCTCAATTGTTGAGCTTGTGCTCAGATTGTCTGAGTACAACAATCATTTGAATCGAGTGGGAGTTGATCTTCCAGATAAGACAGTGATGGTTCTCCAAAGTCATTGCCACCAAGCTGTTAGAGCTTCGTGATGAACTATAACATATCAGGGATAGATATGATGATCCTTGAGGTATTCGCGATGTTTGACACCGCGAAAGTAGAAATCAAGAAGGAGCATCAATTGTTGATGGTTGGTGAAACCACTAGTTTCAAGAAGGGCAAGGGCAAGAAGGGATACTTCATGAAACGGCAAATCAGTTGCTACTCTAGTGAAGAAACCCAAGGTAAAACCCAAACCCGAGACTAAGTGCTTCTGTAATAAGGGGAACAACCACTAGAGCAGAATTACCCTAGATACTTGGTAGATAAGAAGGCTGGCAAGGTCGATAGAAGTATATTGGATATACATTGTGTTAATGTGTACTTTGCTAGTACTCCTAGTAGCACCAGGGTATTAGATACCGGTTCGGTTGCTAAGTGTTAGTAACTCGAAACAAAAGGCTACGGAATAAACGGAGACTAGCTAAAGGTGAGCTGACGATATGTGTTGGAAGTTTTTCCAAGCTTGATATGATCAAGCATCGCACGCTCCCTCTACCAAAGAGATTGGTGTTAAACCTAAATAATTGTTATTTGGTGTTTGCGTTGAGCATAGACATGATTGGATTATGTCTATCGCAATACGGTTATTCATTTAAGGAGAATAATGGTTACTTTGTTTATTTGAATAATACCTTCAATGGTCTTACACCTAAAATGAATGGTTTATTAAATCTCGATCGTAGTGATACACATGTTCATGCCAAAAGATAGTAATGATAGTACCACCTACTTGTGGCACTGCCACGTAAGTCATATCGGTATAAAACGCGTGAAGAAGCTCCATATTGATGGATCTTTGGGCTCACTCGTTTTTGAAAAGTTTGAGACATGCGAACCATGTCTATTGGTGTATATGCATGAAGAAACTCCATGCAAATGGACCATTTTGACTCACTTGATTTTGAATCACTTGGCACATGCAAATCATACCACACGGGCAAGATGACTGAAAAGCCTCGTTTTCAGTAAGATGGAACAAGATAGCAACTTGTTGGAAGTAATACATTTTGATGTGTACAGTCCAATGAGTGCTGAGGCATGTAGTGGATATTGTTATGTTCTTACTTCACAGATAATTTGAGTGGATGTTGAGTACATTTGCTTGATGAATCATGAGTCTGAATTATTGAAAGGTTCAAGTAATTTCAGGGTGAAGTTGAAAGATCGTCGTGACAAGAGGATAAAATATCTATGATATGATCATAGAGATGAATATCTGAATTACGAGTTTGGCACAGAATTAAGACATTGTGGAAATAGTTTCACAACTAATACAGCCTGGAACACCATAGTGTGATGGTGTATCCGAACATCATAACTGCACCCTATTGGATATGATGCATACCATGATGTCTCTTATCGAATTACCACGATAGTTTATGGGTTAGGCATTAGAGACAACCACATTCACTTTAAATAGGGCACCACGTAATTCCGATGAGATGACACCGTATGAACTATGGTTTAGAGAAACCTAAGCTGTCATTTCTTAGAAGTTTGGGGCTGCGATGCTTATGTGGAAAGGTTTCAGGCTGATAAGCTCGAACCCAAAGCAGATAAAATGCATCTTCATAGGATACCCAAAAACAGTTGGGTATACCTCCTAATTCAGATCCGAAAGCAATAGGGATTGTTTCTTGAATCAGGTTCTTTTTCGAGGAAAGGTTTCTCTCGAAAAGTTGAGTGGGAGGATGGTGGAGACTTGATGAGGTTATTGAACCGTCACTTCAACAAGTGTGTAGCAGGGCACAGGAAGTTGTTCCTGTGGCACGTACACCAACTGAAGTGGAAGCTTATGATAGTGATCATGAAACTTCGGATCGAGTCACTACCAAACCTCGTGGGATGACAAGGATGCGTACTACTTCAGAGTGGTACGTAATCCTGTCTTGGAAGTCATGTTGCTAGACAACAATGAACCTACGAACTATGGAGAAGCGATGGTGGGCCCGGATTCCGATAAATGGCTCAAGGCCATAAAACCCGAGAGAGGATCCATGTATGAAAACAAAGTGTAGACTTTGGAAGAACTACTTGATGGTCGTAAGGCTGTTAGGTACATATGGATTTTGAAAGGAAGACAGACAATGATGGTAAGTGTCACCATTGAGAAAGCTCGACTTGTCGTTAAGATGTTTTTCGACAAGTTCAAGGAGTTGACTACGATGAGACTTTCTCACTCGTAGCGATGCTAAGAGTCTGTTGGAATTATATTAGCAATTACTGCATTATTTATGAAATCTTGCAGATAGGATGTCAAAAACATTGTTTCCTCGACGATTTTTGAGGAAAGGTTGTATGTGATACAACCGGAAGGTTTTGTCCATCCTGAAATATGCTAATAAGTATGCAAAGCTCCAGCAATCCTTCTGAGGACTGGAGTGAGCATCTCGGAGTTGGAATGTATGCTTTGATGATGATCAAAGATTTTGGGTGTATACAAAGTTTATGAGAAACTTGTATTTCCAAAGAAGTGAGTGGGAGCACTATAGAATTTCTGATGAGTATATGTTGTTGACATATTAATGATCAGAAATGACGTAGAATTTCTGGAAAGCATATAGGGTTATTTGGAAAGTGTTTTCAATGGAAAACCTGGATTAAGCTACTTGAACATTGAGCATCAAGATCTATAAGGATAGATCAAAACGCTTAATGGTACTTTCAAATGAGCACATACCTTGACATGATCTTGAAGGTGTTCAAGATGGATCAGTCAAAGAAGGAGTTCTTGCCTGAGTTGTAAGGTATGAAGTTAAGACTTAAAGCTCGACCATGGCAGAATAGAGAGAAAGGAACGAAGGTCGTCCCCTATGCTTAAGACATAGGCTCTACAGTATGCTATGCTGTGTACCGCACCTGAAGTGTGCCTTGCCATGAGTCAGTCAAGGGGTACAAGAGTGATCCAAGAATGGATCACAGGACAGCGGTCAAAGTTATCCTTAGTAACTAGTGGACTAAGGAATTTTCTCAATTATGGAGGTGGTAAAAGAGTTCGTCGTAAAGGGTTACGTCGATGCAAGCTTAACACCTATCCGGATAGCTCTGAGTAGAGATACCGGATACGTATAATGGAGCAACAATTTAGAATAGCTCCAAGTAGAACAGTTATTTGGAATAGCTCCAAATAGAACGTGGTAGCTGCATCTAGGAGATGACATAGAGATTTGTAAAGCACACACGGATCTGAAAGGTTCAGACCCGTTGACTAAAACCTCTCTCACAAGCAACATGATCAAACCTAAAACTCTTGGGTATTAGTCACATGGCGATGTGACCTGTGAGTGTTAATCACATATCGATGTGAACTAGATTATTGACTCTAGTGCAAGTGGGAGACTGTTGGAAATATGTCCTAGAGGCAATAATAAATTGATTATTATTATATTTCCTTGTTCATGATAATCATTTATTATCCATACTAGAATTGTATTGATAGGAAACTCAGATACATGTGTGGATACATAGACAACACCATGTCCCTAGTAAGCCTCTAGTTGAGTAGCTCGTTAATCAATAGATGGTTACGGTTTCCTGACCATGGACATTGGATGTCGTTGATAACGGGATCACATCATTAGGAGAATGATGTGATGGACAAGACCCAATCCTAAGCCTAGCACAAGATCATGTAGTTCATATGCTAAAGCTTTTCTAATGTCAAGTATCATTTCCTTAGACCATGATATTGTGCAACTCCCGGATACCGTAGGAGTGCTTTGGGTGTGCCAAACGTCACAACGTAACTGTGTGGCTATAAAGGTACACTACGGGTATCTCCGAAAGTGTCTGTTGGGTTGGCACGAATCGAGATTGGGATTTTGTCACTCCGTGTAAACGGAGAGGTATCTCTGGGCCCACTCGGTAGGACATCATCATAATGTGCACAATGTGACCAAGGGGTTGATCACGGGATGATGTGTTACGGAACGAGTAAAGAGACTTGCCGGTAACGAGATTGAACAAGGTATCGGTATACCGACGATCGAATCTCGGGCAAGTACCATACCGCTAGACAAAGGGAATTGTATACGGGATTGATTGAGTCCCTGACATCGTGGTTCATCCGATGA
The DNA here is from genome assembly GCF_002162155.2 of Triticum dicoccoides. Classification (NCBI taxonomy): domain Eukaryota; kingdom Viridiplantae; phylum Streptophyta; class Magnoliopsida; order Poales; family Poaceae; genus Triticum; species Triticum dicoccoides. Next base: position 611,114,914 of record NC_041388.1, on the reverse strand, counting down.
GATCATCGTGGAACATGTGGGAGCCAACATGGGTATCCAGATCCCGCTGTTGGTTATTAACCGGAGAACATCTCGGTCGTGACTACATGTCTCCCGAACCCGTAGGGTCTACACACTTAAGGTTCGATGACGCTAGGGTTATAAAGGAAGTTTGTATGTGGTTACCGAATGTTGTTCGGAGTCCCAGATGAGATCCCGGACGTCATGAGGAGTTCCGGAATGGTCCGGAGGTAAAGATTTATATATAGGAAGTCCTGTTTCGGCCATCGGGACAAGTTTCGCGGTCATCGGTATTGTACCGGGACCACCGGAAGGGTCCCGGGGGCCCACCGGGTGGGGCCACCTGCCCCGGGGGGGCACATGGGCTGTAGGGGGTGCGCCTTGGCCTACATGGGCCAAGGGCACCAGCCCCTAGAGGCCCATGCGCCAAGATATAGGAAAAAGGGGAGAGTCCTAAAGGGGGAAGGCACCTCCGAGGTGCCTTGGGGAGGATGGACTCCTCCCCCCCTCTTAGCCGCACCCCTTCCTTGGAGGAAGGGGCAAGGCTGCGCCTCCCCCCTCTCCCCTGCCCCTATATATAGTGGAGGGGAGGGAGGGCATCCATACCTGAGCCCTAGGCGCCTCCCTCCCTCCCGTGACACCTCCTCCTCTCCTGTAGGTGCTTGGCGAAGCCCTGCAGGATTGCCACGCTCCTCCATCACCACCACGCCGTTGTGCTGCTGCTGGATGGAGTCTTCCTCAACCTCTCCCTCTCTCCTTGCTGGATCAAGGCGTGGGAGACATCGTCGAGCTGTACGTGTGTTGAACGCGGAGGTGCCATCTGTTCGGCACTAGGATCATCGGTGATCTGAATCACGACGAGTACGACTCCATCAACCCCGTTCACTTCAACGCTTCTGCTTAGCGATCTACAAGGGTATGTAGATGCACTCTCCTTCCCCTCGTTGCTAGTCTCTCCATAGATAGATCTTGCTGACACGTAGGAAAATTTTGAATTTCTGCTATGTTCCCCAACAGGGACAAGGCCCCTGAGAGCTCCGAGTTCGGCCCTCAGCCGAACACCGCACCGGAACTTCCAGTGGTCCCGGGCTCGGGTAGGCGGCCTCCTTCTAAGAGGGGCGAGACGCCTGTACCGGTGACCTCTGTCCATCCAGAGGTGCCGGACAATCTGCTGGAAGCGCTTCGCAGCGCTTCCATCGATGAGGAGCACTGCACTATCATGAGTGCGGTGATCCAGAAGGTTCAGTCCGCCAAGAGCGGATTGAGTGAAACCTGTGCCAGCCTTCTAACAGGCTTTGAGGTAAGTGTTTGAAATACAGGAAAATATTACCACATAGACAGTAGCCCCTGATGCTCTGTTCGATGTTCACAAAGAAAAGTCGAACAGAGGATCAAACAATATCGCATGAGTCTAATATGAGTATGTCAATATGCGTATGCAGGCTTCACTGCTGGTGTCCGCCGCACTGACTGCGGAGGTCACCGTACTGAAGCAGGACCTCGAGGGGTCCAAGAAAGAGCTCGGCCTTGCCAAGAGGCAGCTCGAGGAGAACAAGGGTAAGTAATACCGTGTCTATAGATATGTATATATAAAAGAGGATGCGATTGCAAAATGACAGGATCATTGTATATTTGCCAGGGGCCACGACCGAAGTGGAGACCCTAAAGCAAGCATTGTCCAACGCCAAAGATAAAGTGGCCAAGGAGCGCATTGAGCGGGAAAAGCAAGAGGCACGGGTGGGCGAGGTGCAGCAAGAGCTCCAGGCTCTCGTGTCGAAGCATGAGGCGTTGGAGCATGACTCGAAGACGCGAGAGTCCGAGCTTGCCGCCGCCCGTGAAAGTGCCAAGAGTGCCAAGGCCGAAGCACAGAAGGCCCTCCAGGAGATTGATGCGATGAGGAAGATAGTGGCGGGTAAGGCATTCTATATGCAAAGCAAGCATGTGAAAGTAAATTACCGATTACTTACCCGAATTCGGAGCTCTCCAGGAGCATTCGCAGATTTGCCCCGCAGCGTGTCGGATGCCGCACAGTTTTACCAGGCCGAGGAGGGAAGCTCAATGGAGAAGCTGTTCTGGTCTCAGTATACTGAGACCGAACACCCGATGCCTCTGAGCGACCAGCTAAAGCGGCTGATCGAGCTGCACAAGGCGGCCGAACAGGCCATGAAGGGCCTTATAGTCCGGCTGTGGCCTGGCGACGCCCTTCTGAGCAGCTACTTTGGCTTGGTGAGGCGGCTTGTGGATGCCTGCCCACGGCTGGAGGTCGTCAAGTGGTCCGTCTGCATCGAAGGTGCACGCCAGGCTTTCGCCCGTGTGAAGGTGCAGTGGGACAAGCTAGACGCTGTGAAGCTAATCAAGGAAGGGCCGCCGCAGGGCTAGGAGCATCGCACCCCCAAAATTTATTATGAGGGTGTCCTGAAGGGTGCCCGTCTTGTAGCGGATGAATGTTCAAAGGATGTAATATTTGAGTAAACTTGCTCGTGTGATCCTGTATGATGAAAACTTGTTTCATATGCGCTATGCAATGCTTATGTGAATTTAAAATATTACCTTCTGTTTGGCTGTTTATCCAATCTGAGAGATGGCTAGTCCTCGGCTTCTGCCCCCATGCCACGAGTGCTGGGGTGTTCGGGATAAACCTGAGCACTCTTGTTCCCATGTTTGGGTCCTTCGAGCGAGGTGCTCAGCACAACGAACAAGGCAACCAGACTAATAATGTTTATCACTCTCACTTAGCCATAGAATTCTATAGTTTTAAATTTCGGCGAAGCCCCTGGTATTCGGAAGGCCGAATTCTAGGCGCGATACACGCCTTTAAGCCGGACAGGGCCAGCCCCTCACTCTAAGCGGCATAAGTCTTTAGGGACTCGAAAACCTCGTCGAACAGCGACCAGTCTCTCGCCTTATCATGACAGTTAGTTTTAGTTTTCTCTACTAAGGTGCTAAGCCCAGCAGAACCGGGGCACAATCGAAGTAGTTCTCCTAGCGCTACCTTAGCCGATAGAGCGGAACGTAAGGTACCAATGTTGGAAATATTCCCTAGAGGCAATAATAAATTGATTATTATTATATTTCCTTGTTCATGATAATCGTTTATTATCCATGCTAGAATTGTATTGATAGGAAACTCAGATACATCTGTGGATACATAGACAACACCATGTCCCTAGTAAGCCTCTAGTTGACTAGTTCGTTGATCAATAGATGGTTACGGTTTCCTGACCATGGACATTGGATGTCGTTGATAACGGGATCACATCATTAGGAGAATGATGTGATGGACAAGACCCAATCCTAAGCATAGCACAAGATCGTCTAGTTCGTATGCTAAAGCTTTTCTAATGTCAAGTATCATTTCCTTAGACCATGAGATTGTGCAACTCCCGGATACCGTAGGAATACTTTGGGTGTGCCAAACTTCACAACGTAACTGGGTGGCTATAAAGGTGCACTACGGGTATCTCTGAATGTGTTTGTTGGGTTGGCACGAATCGAGACTGGGATTTGTCACTCCGTGTGACGGAGAGGTATCTCTAGGCCCACTCGGTAGGACATCATCATAATGTGCACAATGTGATCAAGGAGTTGATCACGGGATGATGTGTTACGGAACGAGTAAAGAGACTTGCCGATAACGAGATTGAACAACGTATCGGGATACCGACGATCGAATCTCGGGCAAGTATCGTACCGCTAGACAAAGGGAATTGTATACAGGATTGATTAAGTCCTTGACATTGTGGTTCATCCGATGAGATCATCATGGAGCATGTGGGAGCCAACATGGGTATCCAGATCCCGCTGTTGGTTATTGACCAAAGAACGTCTCGGTCATGTCTGCATGGTTCCCGAACCCGTAGGGTCTACACACTTAAGGTCCGATGATGCTAGGGTTATAAAGGAAGTTTGTATGTGGTTACCGAATGTTGTTTGGAGTCCCGAATGAGATCCCGGACGTCACGAGGAGTTCCGGAATGGTCTGGAGGTAAAGATTTATATATGGGAAGTCCTGTTTTGTTCACCGGAAAAGTTTCGGGTTTTATCGGTAACGTACTGGGACCACCGGGAGGGTCCCGGGGGTCCACCAAGTGGGGCCACAAGCCCCGGAGGGCTGCATGGGCCAAGTGTGGGAGGGGACCAGCCCCAGGTGGGCTGGTGTGCCCCCCCCCCACAAGGGCCCAAGGCACAAGGGAGTGGAAAGGGGGGCAAACCCTAGGGCAGATGGGCCCTAAGGCCCACCCTGGTGCGCCTCCCCCTCTCTCCCCCTCTTGGCCGCCCCCCCTTTCCCATCTAGGGCTGCCGCCCCCCTAGGGGTGGGAACCCTAGAGGGGGCGCACCCTCCTCCCCTCCTCCTATAAATAGGGGGGTTTTGGGCTGCCCAATACACGCGATTTGATCTCTCCTTCTTGGCGCAACCCTACCCTTCTCCCTCCTTGTCTCTTGCGGTGCTTGGTGAAGCCCTGCTGGAGTACCACGCTCCTCCATCACCACCACACCGTTGTGCTGCTGCTGGATGGAGTCTTCCTCAACCTCTACTTCTCTCCTTGCTGGATCAAGGCATGGGAGACGTCACCGGGCTGTACGTGTGTTGAACGCGGAGGTGCCGTCCGTTCGGCACTAGGATCTCCGGTGATTTGGATCACAACGAGTACGACTCCTTCAACCCTGTTCTCTTGAACGCTTCCGCTTAGCAATCTACAAGGGTATGTAGATGCACTCTCCTTCCCCTCGTTGCTAGTCTCTCCATAGATAGATCTTGGTGACACGTGGGAAAATTTTGAATTTCTGCTACGTTCCCCAACAGTGGCATCATGAGCTAGGTCTATTGCGTAGATTCTATGCACGAGTAGAACACAAAGTAGTTGTGGGCGTTGATTTTGTTCAATATGCTTACCGTTACTAGTCCAATCTTAATTCGGCGGCATTGTGGGATGAAGCGGCCCGGACCAACCTTACACGTACGCTTACGTGAGACCGGTTCCACCGACTAATATGCACTAGTTGCATAAGGTGGCTGGCGGGTGTCTGTCTCTCCCACTTTAGTCGGATCGGATTCGATGAAAAGGGTCCTTATGAAGGGTAAATAGCATATCACGTTGTGGTTTTGCGTAGGTAAGAAACGTTCTTGCTAGAAATCCATAGCAGCCATGTAAAACATGCAAACAACAATTAGAGGACGTCTAACTTGTTTTTGCAGGGTATGCTATGTGATGTGATATGGCCAAAGGATGTGAGGAATGATATATGTGATGTATGAGATGATCATGTTCTTGTAATAGTAATCACGACTTGCATGTCGATGAGTATGACAACCGGTAGGAGCCATCGGAGTTGTCTTAATTTATTTATGACCTGCATGTCAACATAAACGTCATGTAATTACTTTACTTTATTGCTAACCGTTAGCTGTAGTAGTAGAAGTAATAGTTGGCGAGACAACTTCATGAAGACACGATGATGGAGATCATGGTGTCATGCCGGTGACGATGATGATCATGGAGCCCGGAAGATCGAGATCAAAAGGAGCAATATGATATTGGCCATATCATGTCACTATTTGATTGCATGTGATGTTTATCATGTTTATACATCTTATTTGCTTAGAACAACGGTAGTAAATAAGATGATACCTCATTAAAATTTCAAGAAAGTGTTCCCCCTAACTGTGCACCATTGCGAAAGTTCGTCGTTTCGAAGCACCATGTGATGATCGGGTGTGATAGATTCTTACGTTCGAATACAACGGGTGTTGACGAGCCTAGCATGTACAGACATGGCCTCGGAACACATGCAAAACACTTAGGTTGACTTGACGAGCCTAGCATGTACAGACATGGCCTCGGAACACAAGAGACCGAAAGGTCGAGCATGAGTCGTATGGTAGATATGATCAACATGAAGATGTTCACCGATGTTGACTAGTCCATCTCATGTGATGATCGGACACGGCCTAGTTGACTCGGATCATGTAATCACTTAGATGACTAGAGGGATGTCTATCTGAGTGGGAGTTCATAAGATGAACTTAATTATCCTGAACATAGTCAAAAGGTCTTCGCAAATTATGTCGTAGCTCGCGCTTCAGTTCTACTGTTTAGATACGTTCCTAGAGAAACTTTAGTTGAAAGTTGATAGTAGCAATTATGCGGACTAGGTCCATAAACCGAGGATTGTCCTCGTTGCTTCGTAGAAGGCTTATGTCCTTAATGCACCACTCAGTGTGCTGAACCTCGAACGTCGTCTGTGGATGTTGCGAACATCTGACATACACATTTTGATAACTACGTGATAGTTCAGTTAAACGGTTTAGAATTGAGGCACCGAAGATGTTTTGAAACGTCGCGAAACATATGAGATGTTTTGAGGGCTGAAATTGGGATTTCAGGCTCGTGCCCACGTCAAGAGGTATAAGACCTCTGACGATTTTCTTAGCCTGCAAACTAAGGGAGAAAAGCTCAATTGTTGAGCTTGTGCTCAGATTGTCTGAGTACAACAATCATTTGAATCAAGTGGGAGTTGATCTTCCAGATAAGATAGTGATGTTTCTCCGAAGTCATTACCACCAAGCTGCTAGAGCTTCGTGATGAACTATAATATATCAGGGACATATATGATGATCCTTGAGATATTCGCGATGTTTGACACCACAAAAGTAGAAATCAAGAAGGAGCATCAATTGTTGATGGTTGGTGAAACCACTAGTTTCAAGAAGGGAGAGGGCAAGAAGGGATACTTCATGAAACGGCAATTCAACTGCTGCTCTAGTGAAGAAACCCAAGGTTGAACCCAAACCCGAGACTAAGTGCTTCTGTAATAAGGGGAACAGCCACTGGAGCAGAATTACCCTAGATACTTGGTAGATGAGAAGGCTGGCAAGGTCGATAGAAGTATATTCGATATACATTGTGTTGATGTGTACTTTACTAGTACTCCTAGTAGCACCAGGGTATTAGATACCGGTTCGGTTGCTAAGTGTTAGTAACTCGAAATAAAAGCTACGGAATAAACGGAGACTAGCTAAAGGTGAGCTGACGATATGTGTTGGAAGTGTTTCCAATGTTGATATGATCAAGCATCGCACGCTCCCTCTACCATTGAGATTGGTGTTAAACCTAAATAATTGTTATTTGGTGTTTGCGTTGAGCATAGACGTGATTGGATTATGTCTATCGCAATACGGTTATTCATTTAAGGAGAATAATGGTTACTCTGTTTATTTGAATAATACCTTCAATGGTCTTGCACCTAAAATGAATGGTTTATTGAATCTCGATCGTAGTGATACACATGTTCATGCCAAAAGATATAAGATAGTAATGATAGTACCACCTACTTGTGGCACTGCCACTTAAGTCATATTGGTATAAAACGCATGAAGAAGCTCCATGTTGATGGATCTTTGGACTCACTCATTTTTGAAAATTTTGAGACATGCGAACCATGTCTATTGGTGTATATGCATAAAGAAACTCCATGCAAATGGACCATTTGGACTCACTTGTTTTTGAATCACTTGAGACATGCAAATCATACCACATGGGCAAGATGACTGAAAGCCTCGGTTTCAGTAAAATGGAACCAGAAAGCAACTTGCTGGAAGTAATACATTTTGATGTGTGTAGTCCAATGAGTGCTGAGGCATGTAGTGGATATCGTTATGTTCTTACTTCACAGATGATTTGAGTAGATGTTGAGTATATTCACTTGATGAATCACGAGTCTGAATTATTGAAAGGTTCAAGTAATTTCAGGGTGAAGTTGAAAGATCGTCATGACAAGAGGATAAAATATTTATGATCATAGAGATGAATATCTGAATTACGAGTTTGGCACAGAATTAAGACATTGTGGAAATTGTTTCACAACTAATACAGCCTGGAACACCATAGTGTGATGGTGTGTCCGAACATCATAACTGCACCCTATTGGATATGATGCATACCATGATGTCTCTTATCGAATTACCACAATAGTTTATGGGTTAGGCATTAGAGACAACCACATTCACTTTAAATAGGGCACCACGTAATTTCGATGAGATGACACCATATGAACTATGGTCTAGAGAAACCTAAGCTGTCATTTCTTAAAAGTTTGGGGCTGCGACGCTTATGTGAAAAAGTTTCAAGCCGATAAGCTCGAACCCAAAGCGGATAAATACATCTTCATAGGACACCCAAAACAGTTGGGTATACCTCATGTCTCAGATCCGAAAGCAATAAGGGATTGTTTCTAGAATCGGGTCCTTTCTCGAGGAAAAGTTTCTCTCGAAAGAATTGAGTGGGAGGATGGTGGAGACTTGATGAGGTTATTGAACCGTCTCTTCAACTAGTGTGTGGCAGGGCACAGGGAGTTGTTCCTGTGGCACCTACACCAATTGAAGTGGAAGCTTATGATAGTGATCATGAAACTTCAGATCAAGTCACTACCAAACCTCGTGGGATGACAAGGATGCGTGCTACTTCAGAGTGGTACGTAATCCTGTCTTGGAAGTTATGTTGCTAGACAACAATAAACCTACGAGCTATGGAGAAGTGATGGTGTGCCCGGATTTCGATAAATGGCTCGAGGCCATATAATCCGAGAGAGGATCCATATATGAAAACAAAGTGTAGACTTTGGAAGAACTACTTGATGGTCGTAAGGCTGTTAGGTACATATGAATTTTAAAAGGAAGACGGACAATGATGGCAAGTATCACCATTAAGAAAGCTCGACTTGTCGTTAAGATGTTTTCCGACAAGTTCAAGGAGTTGACTACGATGAGACTTTCTCACCCGTAGCGATGCTAAGAGTCTGTTGGAATTATGTTAGCGATTACTGCATTATTTATGAAATCTTGCAGATAGGATGTCAAAACATTGTTTCCTCGACGATTTTCTTGAGGAAAGGTTGTATGTGATACAATCGGAAGGTTCTGTCAATCCTGGAAGATGCTAATAAGTATGCAAAACTCCAGCAATCCTTCTAAGGACTGGAGTAAGCATCTCGGAGTTGGAATGTATGCTTTGATGAGATGATCAAAGTTTTTGGGCGTATGCAAAGTTTATGAGAAACTAGTATTTCCAAAGAAGTGAGTGGGAGCGCTATAGAATTTCTGATGAGTATATGTTGTTGACATATTGTTGATCAGAAATGACGTAGAATTTCTGGAAAGCATATAGGGTTATTTGGAAAGTGTTTTTCAATGGAAAGCCTGGATTAAGCTACTTGAACATTAAGCATCAAGATCTATAAGGATAGATCATAACGCTTAATGGTACTTTCAAATGAGCACATACCTTGAGATGATCTTGAAGGTGTTCAAGATGGATCAGTCAAAGAAGGAGTTCTTGCCTGAGTTGTAAGGTATGAAGTTAAGACTTAAAGCTCGACCACGGCAAAATAGAGAGAAAGGACGAAGGTCGTTCCCTATGCTTAAGACGTAGGCTCTACAGTATGCTATGCTGTGTACCGCACCTGAAGTGTGCCTTGCCATGAGTCAGTCAAGGGGTACAAGAGTGATCCAAGAATGGATCACAGGACAGCGGTCAAAGTTATCCTTAGTAACTAGTGAACTAAGGAATTTTCTCGATTATGGAGGTGGTAAAAGAGTTCATCGTAAAGGGTTACGTCGATGCAAGCTTAACACCTATCCGGATAGCTCTGAGTAGAGATACCGGATACGTATAATGGAGCAAAAATTTAGAATAGCTCCAAGTAGAACAGTTATTTGGAATAGCTCCAAATGTAGCGTAGTAGTTGCATCTACAAGATGACATAGAAATTTGCGAAGTACATACGAAGCTGAAAGATTCAGACCCGTTGACTATTACATCTCTCACAAGCATAACATGATCAAACCCAGAACTCATCAAGTGTTAATCACATGGTAATGTGAACTAGATTATTGACTCTAGTAAACTCTTTGGGTATTAGTCACATGGGGATGTGACCTTGAGTGTTAGTCACATAACGATGTGAACTGGATTATTGACTCTAGTGCAAGTGGGAGACTGTTGGAAATATGCCCTAGAGGCAATAATAAATTGATTATTATTATATTTCCTTGTTCATGATAATCGTTTATTATCCATGCTAGAATTGTATTGATAGGAAACTCAGATACATGTGTGGATACATAGACAACACCATGTCCCTAGTAAGCCTCTAGTTGACTAGCTCGTTAATCAATAGATGGTTACGGTTTCCTGACCATGGACATTGGATGTCGTTGATAACGGGATCACATCATTAGGAGAATGATGTGATGGACAAGACCCAATCCTAAGCCTAGCACAAGATCATGTAGTTCGTATGCTAAAGCTTTTCTAATGTCAAGTATCACTTCCTTAGACCATGAGATTGTGCAACTCCCGGATACCGTAGGAGTGCTTTGGGTGTGCCAAACGTCACAACGTAACTGGGTGGCTATAAAGGTACACTACGGGTATCTCTGAAAGTGTCTGTTGGGTTGGCACGAATCGAGATTGGGATTTGTCACTTCGTGTGACGGAGAGGTATCTCTGGGCCCACTCGGTAGGACATCATCATAATGTGCACAATGTGATCAAGGAGTTGATCACGGGATGATGTGTTACGGAACGAGTAAAGAGACTTGCTGGTAACGAGATTGAACAAGGTATCGGGATACCGACGATCGAATCTCGGGCAAGTATCGTACCGCTAGACAAAGGGAATTGTATACGGGATTGATTAAGTCCTTGACATCGTGGTTCATCTGATGAGATCATCGTGGAGCATGTGGGAGCCAACATGGGTATCCAGATCACGCTGTTGGTTATTGACCGGAGAACGTCTCGGTCATGTCTGCATGGTTCCCGAACCCGTAGGGTCTACACACTTAAGGTTCGATGACGCTAGGGTTATAAAGGAAGTTTGTATGTGGTTACCGAATGTTGTTCGGAGTCCCGGATGAGATCCCGGACGTCATGAGGAGTTCCGGAATGGTCCGGAGGTAAAGATTTATATATGGGAAGTCCTGTTTTGGTCACCGGAAAAGTTTCGGGTTTTATCGGTAACGTACCGGGACCACCGGGAGGGTCCCGGGGGTCCACCAAGTGGGGCCACAAGCCCCGGAGGGCTGCATGGGCCAAGTGTGGGAGGGGACCAGCCCCAGGTGGGCTGGTGCGCCCCCCACAAGGGCCCAAGGCACAAGGGAGTGGAAAGGGGGGCAAACCCTAGGGCAGATGGGCCCTAAGGCCCACCCTGGTGCGCCTCCCCCTCTCTCCCCCTCTTGGCCGCCCCCCCTTTCCCATCTAGGGCTGCCGCCCCCCCTAGGTGTGGGAACCCTAGAGGGGGCGCACCCTCCTCCCCTCCTCCTATAAATAGTGGGGTTTTGGGCTGCCCAATACACGCGATTTGATCTCTCCTTCTTGGCGCAGCCCTACCCTTCTCCCTCCTTGTCTCTTGTGGTGCTTGGAGAAGCCCTGCTGGAGTACCACGCTCCTCCATCACCACCACGCCGTTGTGCTGCTGCTGATGGAGTCTTCCTCAACCTCTCCTTCTCTCCTTGCTGGATTAAGGCATGGGAGACGTCACCGGGCTGTACGTGTGTTGTACGCGGAGGTGCCGTCCGTTCGGCACTAGGATCTCCGGTGATTTGGATCACAACGAGTACGACTCCTTCAACCCCGTTCTCTTGAACGCTTCCGCTTAGCGATCTACAAGGGTATGTAGATGCACTCTCCTTCCCCTCGTTGCTGGTCTCTCCATAGATAGATCTTGGTGACACGTAGGAAAATTTTGAATTTCTGCTACGTTCCCCAACAACCAAAACATAGGAGCCGGGCAAACCCAACATTTGACCAAAGACATGATTTGGAGCTGATGCATATAGTGCTATAAGTTTGGGGTGCCTCACTTGTGAAAGTGTTTGGACTTTTCACACCATATTGTGGGGTACGTAAGCCCCTGGTGTATTGGCCGTACCAAAGTGTACGGTTGCAAGGCGTCGTTAATGAACACACATATATATAACAAGAATGCAATAATAGTCATGATGTTATGCATTGTTTATTCAAAAAGGTGCGTTAAAGCAGAATGATACAGATGGTGCGATAAGCAAAGAGTAGGACTATTTCCCTTCCAAGGGCAAGCTGAGGAATAGTATTAAATCAAATATTTTGCTCGTTATTGCAATCCACCTGGGAATGCCGTGGTGTGACGTAGCTTTCTGCCTCCTTGGTTGCTGCATCATGTGTTTGGCAATAGTGCTGCCGGAAAGGGTTTCCAGAGATTAAGGTCCTGAAAAACAGAAAAATGACCAAACGGGAAGCCCCTAGTGCGGTTTAAGCCGCGTCTTGGGGCGTGCCGCAGTTGTGCCCCCCTCCCCACATGTGCCCATGCTATTTTTAATGCGTAATTATGTACGCGCGGCACGAGTTTCGCCGTTTGGCTGGGACTGGGGTGGGGGACGCATTTCTACGCGAGCTCAGATCACGCCAGGCAGTCTAGTTGCCAATTGCTCCGAGCGCGCTTGAAGGTGTCCGGGTCTTGAAACGCTGAACCGGTGGATTGCCTTGAGAGGCTTCTTTGCGCTTCTGCTGCGAGGACCGCGGTGTGCTCCTCCGTTTGGAGAGAGCACTCTGTGTTTCCATTGACTGTAATAACCCCGCGAGGTCCTGGCATCTTGAGCTTGAGGTATGCATAATGCGGTACCGCATTGAATCTCACAAATGCGGTTCGCCCGAGCAGTGCATGATAACCACTGCGGGACGGGACTATATCGAAGATTAACTATTCGCTTCGAAAGTTATTCGGGGATCCGAAGACCACTTCCAGTGTAATTGAGCCTGTGTAATGGGCCTCTACACCTGGAATGATGCCTTTAAAGGTCGTTTTTGTGGGTTTGATCCTTGAGGGGTCTACACCCATTTTGCGCACGGTGTCCTGATAAAGCAGGTTCAGGCTGCTGCCGCCATCCATAAGGACTCGAGTGAGGTGAAATCCATCAATGATTGGGTCCAGAACCAGTGCGGCGAATCCGCCGTGACGGATACTAGTGGGATGGTCCCTGCGATCGAAAGTGATCGGATAGGAGGACCATGGGTTGAACTTTGGGGCGACTGGCTCCAACGCATATACGTCCCCGAGCGCATGCTTCCGCTACCTCTTGGGGATGTGGGTTGCGTATATCATGTTCACCATCCGCACTTGTGGGGGAAACCTCTTCTGTCCTCTGGTGTGTAGCTGCCGGGGCTCCTCCTCGTCATTGCTATGTGGCCTCTTGTCCTTGTTTTTGGCAATTAACTTGCCGGCCTGCTTGAACACCCAACAATCCATGTTGGTGTGATTGGCTGGCTTGTCTAGGGTGCCGTGTATTTGATACGAGCGATCGAGTATACGGTCCAAGCTGGATGGACCCGGCGTACTTTGTTTGAATGGCTTTTTCCGCTGACCGGGTTTAGAGCCTTTGAATCCGGCATTGACTACAGTATCCTCTGTATTATCGCTGTTAATGCGGCGCTTATGTTTGTTGCGACATGACCTGCTATTGCCGTCCTTGGTATCCGGAGTACCATGGTTCTTTGATATGTTATTACTGCGAGCCAGCCAGCTGTCTTCTCCCACACAAAAGCGGGTCATGAGTGTCGTGAGGGCTGCCATAGATTTCGGCTTTTCCTGACCAAGGTGTCGGGCTAGCCATTCGTCGCGGATGTTGTGTTTGAAAGCTGCTAGGGCCTCTGCATCCGGACAGTCGATGATTTGATTTTTCTTTGTTAGGAACCGAGTCCAAAATTTCCTGGACGATTATTCTGGCTGCTGAATTATGTGGCTCAAGTCATCGGCATCTGGTGGCCGCACATAAGTGCCCTGAAAGTTGTCGAGGAATGCGGCTTCCAGATCTTCCCAACAGCTAATGGACTCTGCTGGCAAGCTGTTAAGCCAATGCCGCGCTGGTCCCTTGAGCTTTAGTGGGAGGTATTTGATGGCGTGTAAGTCATCACCGCGAGCCATGTGGATGTGGAGGAGGAAATCCTCGATCCATACCGCGGGATCTCTTGTGTCGTCGTATGATTCAATATTTATAGGTTTGAAACCTTCTGGGATTTGATGATCCATTACTTCGTCTGTGAAGCATAAGGGGTGTGCGGCACCTCTGTATTGGGCTATATCGCGACGCAGCTCGAATGGATCTTGCCCGCTGTGTTCGGCCCAGCCGGATTTGCTTTTACTGTATCCGGCGTGATGTTTATCGTCTCGCAGAGTGGCGCGCCCTCGTGATCCGTAGATCGATCTTGCATGCTTTGCTTTGTCCTCCAATATGTCTCGCAGGTCTGGCGTATCCCCCCATGCCTTTTTATTTGAATGGCGTCGGGGTGCAGGCTGAGTTTTTGGCTGGAATGCCTCTCTATCGCGGCCACGAGGTGGCCGATCAGCCGTGTCATACGCTTCTTCCTCCAGTCAGTGTAGCAACCTGCACTTTGGGTAACTCTTGGAGGGGCGCTCGAGTTTATATTCCTCGGCCTCGAGGACTTCAGTCCATCTGTCAGCTAGCAGATCCTGATCAGCTTGAAGCTGGTGCTTTTTCTTAAGGCTATTTGCCGTGGCTATAAGCCGGCGTTTGAAGCGCTCTTGTTCGACGGGATCCTCTGGCACAGCGAATTTGTCGTCGCCGAGGCTTGCCTCGTCTACGGAGGGGGGCATGTAATTATCATCCTCCTCCTGTCCATCTGCCACTCTCTCGGGAGGGCTGGCTCCTCCATCCTCCTGCTCTAAATCTTGCTGGAGGGGATTGTTGTTGTCTTCGGCACTATCCGGAGTATTATTATCTCCTGTGCCAGTATCACCACTTTTGCTTTGGCGGGACTTAGAGCGGCGCCGCTGACGTCGGCGCTTGGGTTGCTTCTTGGAGGGGTCATCCTCCGCTATCTCGTCGCCATTGCCTTCTTTGGGTGTATCCACCATGTATATATCGTATGATGAGGTGGCTGTCTAGTGCCCCGTGGGCAGTGGTTCCTCTTCGTCTCCTGCATCGTCGTCCATACCGTCGATGTCTTCGGAGTCGAAGTCGAGCATGTCGGTTAAGGCATCGACAATGGCTACTAAGTGGGTGGTGGGTGGGCCGCGAATTTCTTCGTCGTCCGCATCCCAGTCCTGGCGGACATAGTTTGGACAGGATCCTCCTAACAAGGAGAGAGACCTTAATGAGCTCAGTATGTGGCCAAAGGGCGAGTGCTGAAAAATATCCGCGGAGGTAAACTCCATGATCGGCGCCCAATCGGATTCGATAGGAATGGGCGCAGGCGGTTTGGAGTCCATGGCCGGAGAAGGATCCGGTAGTTTAACAACACGGCTCTCGTGCAAGGTAAGGTCAATGTTTGGCTCAATCGCCGCTAAGGGTAAGGCCTCCATGGCGGGGTCCATCCACCCGTCCATGGACGGTGCAACTGGCTCCGAATTGAGGGTCGGAGCGGCTTCCTGTGCGATCTCCTGAGCACTGTCCGATGGTAGAGCTAAATCATACTCATCGTGACCGCGTGGCGCACAAGGCAGAGGCTCAAATCCGTCGAAGATCAAGTCTCCTCGGATATCGGCCGTGTAGTTTAAGCTTCCAAAGCTGACCTGGTGGCCAGGGCGTAAATTTCAATCTGCTCTAGATGGCCAAGCGAATTGGCCTGCAGTGCAAAGCCGCCGAACACGAAGATCTATTCGGGGAGAAAAGTCTCACCCTGGACTGCATCGCTATCGATGATAGTAGGAGCCATCAAGCCTAACGGCGATGACACAGAGGAACTCTCAATGAAAGCACCAATGTCGGTGTCAAAACCGGCGGATCTCGGGTAGGGGGTCCCGAACTGTGCGTCTAAGGCAGATGGTAACAGGAGGCAGGGGACACAACGTTTTACCCAGGTTCGGGCCCTCTTGATGGAGGTAAAACCCTACGTCCTGCTTGATTAATATTGATGATATGGGTAGTACAAGAGTAGATCTACCACGAGATCGGAGAGGCTAAACCCTAGAAGCTAGCCTATGGTATGATTGTATGTTGTCCTACGGACTAAAACCCTCCGGTTTATATAGACACCGGAGAGGTTAGGGTTACACAAGGTCGGTTACAAAGGAGGAGATACACATATCCGTATTGCCTAGCTTGCCTTCCACGCCAAGTAGAGTCCCATCCGGACATGAGACGAAGTCTTCAATCCTGTATCTTCATAGTCTAACAGTCCGGCCAATGGAGATAGTCCGGCTGTCCGGAGACCCCCTAATCCAGGACTCCCACAGCTCTCGTAAGAGGTGAAGTTAGTATCCGGCTCTATCATCACTGAGAGTGCGGCCTCCATGGCGGGGTCCATCCCTCCGCTCTCGGATGGCGCGACTTGCTCCGGATTGATGGACGGAGTAGTTGCGGATGCGATCTCCCGAACATTGTCCAACGGCAGAGTTACGTCATACTCGTCGTGACTGTGCGACGCGTCCGGCATGGGCTCAAATCCGTCGAAGATCAAGTCTCCGCGGATGTTGGCCGTGTAGTTCAAGTTTCCAAATCTGACCTGATGGCCAGGGGCGTAGCTTTCGATCTGCTCCACATGGCCAAGCGAATTGGCCCGCAGTGCAAAGCCGCCGAATACAAAGATCTGTCCGGGGAGGAAAGCCTCACCCTGGACCGCATCACTAGCGATGATCGAAGGAGCCATCAAGCCTTATGCTGATGACACAGTGGAACTCTTAATGAAAGCACCAATGTCGGTGTCAAAATCGGCGGATCTCGGGTAGGGGGTCCCGAACTGTGCGTCTAAGGCGGATGGTAACAGGAAGCAGGGGACACGATGTTTTACCCAGGTTCGGGCCCTCTTAATGAAGGTAAGACCCTACGTCCTGCTTGATTGTTCTTGATGATATGAGTATTACAAGAGTTGATCTACCACGAGATCAAAGAGGCTAAACCCTAGAAGCTAGCCTATGGTATGATTGTATGTTGGCCTACGGACTAAAACCCTCCGGTTTATATAGACACCGGAGGGGGCTAGGGTTACACAAGGTCGGTTACAAAGGAGGAGATATACATATCCGTATTGCCTAGCTTGCCTTCCACGCCAAGTAGAGTCCCATCCGAACACGGGACGAAGTCTTCAATCTTGTATCTTCATAGTCCAACAGTCCGGCCAATGGATATAGTCCGGCTGTCCGGAGACCCCCTAATCCAGGACTCCCTCATCTCATCATAGTCAACTCCTTGAACTTGTCAAAAACCTTTCACAACAAGTCGAGCTTTATAAACAGTAACATTACCGTCAGTGTCAGTCTTCTTCTTGAAGATCCATTTATTCTCTACGGCTTGCCGATCATCGAGCAAATCAACCAAAATCCACACTTTGTTCTCATGCATGGATCCCATCTCAGATTTCATGACCTCAAGCCATTTCGTGGAACCTAGGCTCATCATCGCTTCCTCATAGTTCATAGGTTCGTCATGGTCAAGTAACATGACTTCTAGAAGAGGATTACCGTACCACTATGGTGCAGATCATACTTTGGTTGACCTACGAGGTTCAGTAGTAACTTGATCTGAAGTTTCATGATCATCATCATTAGCTTCCTCACTAATTGGTGTAGGAATCACTGGAACTAATTTCTATGATGAACTACTTTCCAATAAGAGAGCAGGTACAATTACCTCATCAAGTTCTACTTTCCTCCCACTCACTACTTTTGAGAGAAACTCCTTCTCTAGAAAGGATCCATTCTTAGCAACGAATATTTTGCCTTCGGATCTGTGATAGAAGGTGTACCCAACTGTCTCTTTTGGGTATCCTATGAAGACACATTTCTCTGATTTGGGTTCGAGCTTATCAGGTTGAAGCTTTTTCATATAAGCATCGCAGGCCCAAACTTCAAGAAACGACAACTTGGGTTTGTTGCCAAACCACAGTTCATATGGTGTCGTCTCAACGGATTTAGATGGTGCCTTTAACATGAATGCAGCCGTCTCTAAAACATAACCCCAAAATGATAGCAGTAAATCAGTAAGAGACATCATAGATCGCACCATATCTAATAAAGTGCGGTTACGACGTTCGGACACACCATTATGTTGTGGTGTTCCAGGTGGTGTGAGTTGTGAAACTATTCCACATTGTTTCAAATGAATACCAAACTCATAACTCAAATATTCACCTCCACGATCAGATCGTAGAAACTTTATTTACTTGTTACAATGATTTTCCACTTCCTCTGAAATTCTTTGAACTTTTCAAATGTTTCAAACTTATGTTTCATCATGTATATATACCCATATCTCCGCAAATCATCTGTGAATGTCAGAAAATAATGATACCCGCTGCGAGCCTCAACACTCATTGGACCGCATACATCAGTATGTATTATTTCCAACAAGTCATTAGCTCGCTCCATTGTTCCGGAGAACGAAATCTTAGGCATCTTGTCCATGAGGCATGGTTCGCAAGCATCAAGTGATTCCAAAAGCCCATTAGCATGGAGTTTCTTCATGCGCTTTACACCAATATGACCTAAATCGCAGTGCCACAAATAAGTTGCACTATCATAATTAAACTTGTATCATTTGGTTTCAATATTATGAATATGTGTATCACTACTACCGAGATACAACAAAAATAGACCAGTCATTAAGGATGCATGACCATAAAAGATATTACTCATATAAATAGAACAACCATTATTCTCTTATTTAAATGAATAACCGTCTCGCATCAAACAAGATCCATATATAATGTTCATGCTTAACGCTGGCACCAAATAACAATTATTCAGGTCTAAAACTAATCCCGAAGGTAGATGTAGAGGTAGCGTGCCAACAACGATCACATCGACTTTGGAACCATTTTCCACGCGCATCGTCACCTCGTCCTTAGTCAATATTCGTTTAATCCGTAGCCCCTGTTTCGCGTTGCAAATATGAGAAACAGAACCAGTATCAAATACCCAGTCACTACTACGATCATTAGTAAGGTACACAACAATAACATGTATATCAAATATACCTTCCACTTTGCCATCCTTCTTATCCTCCAAATACTTAGGGCAGTTCCGCTTCCAGTGACCAGTCCTGTCGTGGAATTGTCACGGCAGATGTCCTCATTGAAAGGACTTAGTCGTGAGGCCAACACATCTATGTGGTAGCTTGAGAGGGGTTGAACGGGACGAGAGACGCGAGGTTTTACCCAGGTTCGGCCCCTCATGGTGGAGGTAAAAGCCTACATCCTGCTTCATTGATATTGATGATGATGATCACGATTACAAGGGTGCTCTATCTCGAGAGCTATAGACTTGTTTGTCTAACCCTAATCTGTCGAACTTGTAAAACTTCTCCCTCTTGGGGTGCCCTGCCCCTCCTTATATATGTTGAAGGGCGGCTTACATGACTAGTCCTATTAGGATTAGGATTACTCTATTACAATTGGAGTCCTAGTATTACTTCCTTTGTAGGAGAATACTCCTTATGCCTTTCATCTTAAGCCGGCCCACCATAATACAAGTCGTCCTTCCATGAACCGCCTGTTGGGCCACCGGGTCTTGTCCCTCCTCTGATCCGCCCGCCGGGTTACTAATGAGTTGTGGAGGTTCAGCGGGTCTCCAGTGAGTGACCAAGTATAAGTCGGGTCTCTGGTGAGCCGTCAAGTCAGACCGGGTCATATTTCTGGCCGGGTCATACCACCGGGTATATCCCCGACATTAGCCCCCAGTTTAATTTGGATTTATCCATGTTAAACTGATCCTGCAAAATAAACACAAGAACTAATTTTACAGGTTGTGCTCAGGGTTAAAGATTCTTGTAAGTCAGCACCTCATCATCCTTAAGTCCTTGTCATTTCCTTCTTCTGGACAGTCCGGGTAAATAGACCAGCTTCATAATCAATTTGCTGACATTGGCTTCTCATAGAAATATATTGTGAAGAATATTTGATTCGGTTCCCAATGTTTAAGAAATACTCCCTCCGTTTTTATTTAGTCCGCGTATTAGCTTTGGTCAAAGTCAAGCTTTGTAAATTTTAACCAAGTTTATAAACAAAAATATTAACATATACAATAACAAATCAATACCATTAGATTCATTATTGAATGTACTTTCATATCATATAGATTTTTTATGGCAAATGTTTATATTTTTTCCATAAACTTGGTCAAACTTTACGAAGTTTGACTTCACTCAAACCTAATATGTAGACTAAATAAAAACGGAGGGAGTATTGGTCTTGAAATACTCATCTGATTTTCAGCCGGCTTGAAGGTGTAGATCTTGTCATGTTATGATTACCAAAATCGCCGGGTTATAAACAAATGATGCCGAATCATAATTGTTTCCGACACTGGGTCATAATTGTTGCAAACACCGGGTCAATCTGGTTGCTCAGAACTGCGAATTTGAAGATTTTTCTCCCTTATATCCATATTACAAGTAGCCCCCAAGTCTTGAGCAGAGCAAAGTGATGACTTAAGACTTGCTTCAATATAAATACTGCCAATTTGAAAAAATCCATGTTGTTCATCTCAGTCACTAGTAAAGATTGATTACTCCATATATGTAGCCCCCAAGTGCCAGGTTGTCATGCTTGCAGCAACCTGGGACTTGTAATTACCTGATGCCCATAAAAACTTCAACCGGTGTAGCCCCCAAGGGTCGGGTCATTATGCAATAATGAGCAGGGACTTTATAGATATGATCATGTAGACTTGAGAAGCAACGTGTAGCCCCCAAGGGCCAGCTTAGTAATATAATACTGAGCTGGGACTTTGTATATAATTCATTGATAATAACATCATATGATGTAATCTCCACCATGGGGCTTGAACCCACGTCCATAAGGTTAAGAGTTTTGTACTCTACCAACTGAGTAGTGGATATTTCAATATAATGGACTGAGGCTTGTGTACCTTGAATTTTTGACAGGAGCAATTGGTAGCCCCCAAGGGCCGGCTCATTACAATGGGATGAGTCGGGTCTTCACTAAGTTGATCAAAAATGACTTTACATTAGCAACCAAGTGCCATGGTGCATGCTGGCAGTGACATGGGACTTGCATATTTGATGTAATCTCAATTTGAATAATGTAGCCCCCAAGTGTCGGGTCGTAAGCCTGCAGCGACTCGGGACTATTCCCTCCATTGTAAAAATAAATCATGTCCATTAATAAATAATAACCATTGCGTTGAAGCGACTTTGAAGAACTCCATCATAATATTGGCTATTGATAACCATAATAAAAATCCAGCCATGTTGGCTATTAAAGATTTGAAATATATAATCCGGTTTGGAAAACCGGTTCCTATGATATTGAATCGTACTGCCGGTTTAGGATACCTGTGCAGTAAGGGTGATAACCCAATCTTTAGAAGCCATAACTTCCAAATGTTTATGATTGTCATATATGGCTACTTATCATCCAAAGTCAAGTCGGGTTAATCGAAACCACATATATGCTTCAGATATGAACAAAAAGGTCTCAAGACAAAACCAAAGACTATTTTCAAAAAACTTTAGCCAAACAGAGAAACTGAGGCTTCTGATTCGAATACGACCAGTAAACTGGACCAAAAGGGGTTAAGCTAGGATTCGAATACGATCATGAAGCCCCCTAGTGGTTTTGGCGTTGCGCCGATCAAGAGGGTACCGACAGCTATGTTCTCTTTGGTTCGAATACAACCTATGTTTGAACAGGAAGCCCCCAAATGACCTTGAGAGATTTTTAGCGACTCTGATTTGAATACAATCAAAGTAGGACCCAAAAGGGGTTAAGCTATGATTCGAATACGATCAAGAAGCCCCCTAGTGGGTTTGGCATTGCGCCGATCAAGAGGGTACCGACAGCTATGTTCTCTTTGGTTCAAATACGACCTATGTTTGAACAGGAAGCCCCCAAATGACCTTGAGAGTTTTTTAACGACTCTGATTTGAATACGATCAAAGTCGGACCCAAAAGGGGTTAAGTTATGATTCGAATACGATCAAGAAGCCCCCTAGTGGGTTTGGCATTGCACCGATCAAGAGGGTACCGATAGCTATGTTCTCTTTGGTTCGAATACGACCTATGTTTGAACAAGAAGCCCCCAAATGACCATAATAAGATAATCCATAAGGCAGGATACCCATGTTTGAACCACGCATCATGGCAGCAAGTTCTCTTTGGCAACCTTTAATTTTTCTGAGGACTCGAACTTGCGAGAGATTAATTCTTTTTGAACTGGACCTTTAAACTTGATTTGAAAGCTTCAAAACTTTGTGGGAGACAGATTATCCTTGAGCCGGATTGTGAACCGGATATTGAGAGCTTTAAAGCTTTGTGGTAGATAAGTTTCCCTTGAACTGGATTTTGAACCAGAATCCTCATTTTGAGCCGGAAATCTTCTAACGGCCTTTAAATTTTCACCCATATGGCGGTAGCCTCCGGGACCGGGTTGTCTTCCCTCTAATGATCCGAAGTTCTTGAATTTACTGAAATTGGTAAGATTTGCTGAGTCATATCATTGTAGCCCCCGAGTCTTAAGATGACTCGAGGAGTTGTCTTGACATTCTCCATATTTGACCATAGAAGAAAGTGTATATCATTGGTGTTGATAGCGCGATGTGAATCCACAGAATGTTGAGGTGACTGCAGCAGGTTATAAATGATCATGTATGAGCCATGTCAGCAACTCGGCCAATGGTTCCTTCCAATCGGCTGTTTGAAGTTAACCAAACTTTAGTGCCGGCGACTGGTGTGCATGCCCATTGAGCCATCCAGTGAAGACAGCAGCTGATAATACATGATAATTTGCCTCCAATTTGTTGGAAGAAACACCGGGCTACCCAAGCAGTGACTTGCTCATACTCAATAAACAGCTCATGCAGACAGGTGCGGCCCGGTGTGTTGATGTAGACCAGGCCGTGAGAGACGAACGATAAAGACGACTGCAACATCAGAGACGATATAAACACATGAGTCGGCCACGACGTTGTAAGCCGGCATGGACGGATGAGTCAACCGCGTCATGTTGATATAAATTGGGTTGCAAAAGCGGCGGCTTGCACATATATTCGTCGAGCTTGATGGCACGGTCAGATGCTAACACCTGATAATAGTGGCGCGAGCAATGCATCCATGAGACGGCCATCACTCTTGCAATGAACAATTGTCCTGCATAAACAATATTGCAGATCAAGGCAAAGATAAACTGTTCTTTGACAAAAACAATATATGCTAATAATATAAATTCAAATGGATATCACCTGATTAGTTCCGATGACGGATGATCCGTTCATCGCAATAGAGGCGGCTCAGGCAGGCCGGCGACTCAATAAAGTCCCGGCGGTTCAGGCAGAGACCCTCCGGGTCATTTTTTGGGTCATTAAACATTTGGCAATTTGACTTTTCTTTCAGCACGCCACTTCTTATCTCTTTCTTTCAATCAACAGCATTGCTGAAGCCGCGACAACGGAGACAGCCGACTCAGTATTGGCGATGACTCAGGGCCGTGGTAACACGCAGCAGAAGAAGCAGCTCAACAAAACGAGTGTCTTATCGCGGGTCATCTTATCCTGACGTATGTTTTGTAGGCAGTAACTGCATAGTAATCTGACCAAAGTTTGACCAAGTGACGGCTTTCACATCCAATCAAATAACCATCCACCAAATTTGAAACGGCTCGTTCCCCTCATGAATCAAATAACATTCAATCCAATGGATGTACCAGGGAGCTTGCTGATATAAGGTGCAAAACTTTGGATCCTGGCGAAATCCCATCTTTAATAGCAATCTCTTGTGATAATCTGTCCTTCAGTTGCAAAGCTTTCTTTTAACCTTTGCTAAAGCATCAAAACTTAAGTTGTTACTTCTGCCAACAGATGAATGGACAGGTCTTGGCGGTGGCGGCTCAAAGCGAGGCTAAGTCAGGCATAGTCGCAGAGGCATGCGGAGGCAGGGCCGGTTCGAAGCCACAGCGGAGACGGTCATGAAGTTGGGCAGGTTTGAGGCGCGGCGGTATGGGTTAGCGCGGCTGTAACCTCGGGACGGCTGCTCAAGGCAAGACCGTGCAGGGGCGGCTTTGAGGGGGTGCCGTTGCAACAACCATACCAGAAGCGGGCGACTCGGCATGGCCATGCAGCGGCTCAGACGTGGAGGCGACGGCGCAGCGGCGGCTCGCCGCGAGGTCGGCGGTGGCAGCAAGGCGCACAGGCGGCCTGGAGGAGGCGAGGTGCACTGGCAGCTCGGTGCAGGCAGAAGTGGGCTGACGCGACCGCGGGGGTGCCGGAGACAGCCAGGCGCGGCTGTGGCCGATGGCCGCGGCAATCTTGCTGCGGCCATGGTGCTGGGAGGCACTCAATGCAGTTTGGCGGCTTGAGGTGTCCTGCGACTGGTGAAATGGCCCGCTCGTGTTGGAACGGCCATGGCCGCAGTAGTGGTAGTGCATCGGCGGAGGTCGTGTCTCCGTTCGTTTCCGGGTCACGGTCAGCTCGGTTGACTCCCGTCTGAATCCTTGTCGTGGTCTCCTTCCCTTCTCCCCCTTTTTGAGTACCTGAGAGGGTGCTTGGATATGTTTTAGTCCCATGACTAAAAGTAGTGGGACTAAAACTTGCTAGCCTTACCAATGCTTGGATCCAAATACTAAAGAGACTAAAATCAAGTTACTGAGCATTTATTATCCTCCAAACCCTCGAATCCAGAACTCGCATGTGTTAAAGGAGAGGCATTAAATAATGAGAGAGAGGGCTAATACATATTTTAGTAGGTTTCCTATAAGTAAAAAATTTTAGCCTCAAGACTATTCCTAGCCTATCTTTAGTCAGGGGTGCTTGGAACTTTAGCCTCTAAAAGAGACTATTTTTAGTCAGACTAAAAATAGTCCCTTGAATCCAAGCACCCTCTGAGTATTGACACTTGCATCTAGTACCCTGTCGGTTTGGTGTGACGGCTCATCTTCATCTTGGGTTCCGTCCAGCACGTCAAAAGTACTAGTTGAATGAGTACCCTGGATTTGAAGCAAAACCGCGTACGACAGTTGCTCTGGATGCGATTGTCTCACGCGTAGTTTCCTTCCAAAAACAAATAACGAGGATATGACTTGTAGCGACTCAGCGACTGCATGTGAATTATTGCAGTGGAAAATTGTTGTCCATCTCGGCTTCAAACGGCGACACAGTGAAAATCGATACATATTTGATGGATCATCTAGTCGTGACGGCGCGCACTGCAACCCTAATTTTCTCTTTGACCAAAAAATCTTGTATATGTTGCTTTGATTGTTCGTCGGTGATGATATCTTCCACGCCGGCTCTTTTTCATCCAACACATCGCAATCTTCTCGATCCTTTAGAAAAATCCCTCCAAGAACTCAACACCACCGTGCGCAGGCCTCACGGTGGGCGCCAATTGTCGTGAAATTGTCACGGCAGATGTCCTTGTTGAAAGGACTTAGTCGTGAGGCCAACGCATCTATGTGGTAGCTTGAGAGGGGTTGAACGGGACGAGAGACACGAGGTTTTATCCAGGTTCGGCCCCTCATGGTGGAGGTAAAAGCCTACATCCTGCTTCATTTATATTCATGATGATGATCACGATTACAAGGGTGCTCTATCTCGAGAGCTATAGACTTGTTTGTCTAACCCTAGTCTGTCTAACTTGTCGAACTTGTAAAACTTCTCCCTCTTGGGGTGCCCTGCCCCTCCTTATATATGTTGAAGGGGCGGCTTACATGACTAGTCCTATTAGGATTAGGATTACTCTATTACAAGTGGAGTCCTAGTCTTACTTCCTTTGTAGGAGAATATTCCTTATGCCTTTTATCTTAAGCCGGCCCGCCATAATACGAGCCATCCTTCCATGAACCGCCTGTTGGGCCACCGGGTCTTGTCGCTCCTCTGATCCGCCAGCCGGGTTACTAATGAGTTGTGGAGGTTCAGCGGGTCTCCAGTGAGTCGCCAAGTATAAGCCGGGTCTCTGGTGAGCCGTCAAGTCAGGCCGGGTCCTATTTCTGGCCGGGTCATGCCACGGGGTATATCCCCGACAAGTCCCTTTGCAGTAGAAGCACTCAGTCTCAGGCTTAGGTCCAGACTTGGGCTTCTTCACTTGATCAGCAACTTGCTTGTCGTTCTTCTTGAAGTTCCCTTTCTTCCATTTGCCCATTTTTCTTGAAACAGGTGGTCTTGTTAACCATCAACACTTGATGCTCCTTCTTGATTTCTACCTCGCAGCTTTTAGCATTGCGAAGAGCTCGGGGATTGTCTTATACATCCCTTGCATATTATAGTTCATCACAAAGCTTTTGTAGCTTGGTAGCATTGATTGAAGAACTCTGTCAATGACACTATCATCAGGAAGATTAACTCCCAGTCGAGTCAAGTGGTTGTGGTACCCAGACATTCTGAGTATATGTTCACTAACATAACTATTCTCCTCCATCTTGCAGCTATAGAACTTATTGGAGACTTCATATCTCTCAATTCGGGCATTTGCTTGAAATATTAATTTCAACTCCTGGAACATCTCATATGCTCCATGACGTTCAAAACGTCTTTGAAGTCCCGATTCTAAGCCGTAAAGCATGGCACACTGAACTATCGAGTAGTCACCAGCTTTGCTCTACCAGACGTTCATAACGTCCTGAGTTGCTCCTGCAGCGGGTTTTGCACCTATTGATGCTTCCAGGACGTAATTATTCTGTGTAGCAATGAGGATAATCCTCAAGTTACAGACACAGACCGTGTAGTTGCTACCATCATCTTTCAACTTAGCTTTCTCTAAGAACGCATTAAAATTCAAGGGAACGGTAGCACGGGCCATTGATCTACAATAACATAGACATGCAAATACTATCAGGTACTAAGTTCATGATAAATTAAAGTTCAATTAATCATATTACTTAAGAACTCCCACTTAGATAGACATCCCTCTAGTCATCTAAATGATCACGTGATCCATATCAACTAAACCATGTCCGATCATCACATGAGATGGAGTAGTTTTCAATGGTGAACATCACTATGTTGATCATATCTACTATATGATTCACGTTCGACCTTTCGGTCTTAGTGTTCCGAGGCCATATCTGCATATGCTAGGCTCGTCAAGTTTAACCCGAGTATGTTGCACGTGCAAAACTGGATTGCACCCGTTGTATGTGAACGTAGAGCTTATCACACCTGATCATCACGTGGTGTCTTGGCACGACGAACTGTAGCAACGGTGCATACTCAGGGAGAACACTTGTACCTTGAAATTTAGTGAGGGGTCATCTTATAATGCTACCGCCGTACTAAGCAAAAATCATAAAGGATAAACATCACATGTAATAAAAAGTGATATGATATGGCCATCATCATCTTGTGCCTTTGATATCCATCTCCAAAGCACCGTGATGATCACCATCGTCACCGGCTTGACACCTTGATCTCCATCGTAGCATCGTTGTCGTCTCGCCAACTATTGCTTCTAAGACTATCGCTATCGCATAGTGATGAAGTAAAGCAATTACATGGCGATTGCATTTCATACAATAAAGCGACAACCAAAAGGCTCCTGCCAGTTGTCGATAGCTTCTACAAAACATGATCATCTCATACAATAATTTATATATGATCACGTCTTGACCATATCACATCACAACATGCCCTGCAAAAACAAGTTAGATGTCCTCTACTTTGTTGTTGCAAGTTTTACGTGCCTGCTACGGGCTTATAGCAAGAATGGTTCTTACCTACGCATCAAAACCACAACTATCTTTCCTTAAGTGTGTTGTTTTAACCTTCAACAAGGACCGGGCGTAGTCAAACTCGATTCAACTAAAGTTGGAGAAAAAGACACCCGTCAGCCACCTGTGTGTGAAGCACGTCGGTAGAACCAGTCTCATGAATGCAGTCATGCAATGTCGGTCCAGGCCGTTTCATCCAACAATACCGCCGAATCAAAGTAAGATGTTGTTGATAAGCAGTATGACTATTATCGCCGACAACTCTTTGTGTTCTACTCGTGCATATAACATCTACGCATAGACCTGGCTCAGATGCCACTATTGGGGAACGCAGTATTTCAAAAAAAATTCCTACGATCACGCAAGATCTATCTAGGAGATGCATAGCAACGAGAGGGGAGAGTGTGTCTACATACCCTCGTAGACTGAAAGCGGAAGCGTTTAATAATGCAGTTGAAGTAGTCAAACGTCTTTGCGATCCAACCGATCCTAGTACCGAACGTACGTCACCTCCGCGTGCAGCACACGTTCATCATGATGACGTCCCTCGAGCTCTTGATCCAGTTGAGGATGAGGGAGAGTTTTGTCAGCACGATGACGTGTTGACGGTGATGATGAAGTTACCGGCGCATGGCTTCGCCTAAGCACTACAATGATATGACCAAGGTGTGTAACTGTGGAGGGGGGCACCGCACATGTGTGCCCCCATCCCACATATATAAAGGAGGGGGGAAGAGGAGGGTGGCCCAAGGGGGCTCGCCATAGGGGGGGAGTCCTACTTGGACTCCCGGTCCAAGTAGGATTTGACCCCCTGAGGGAGTCCAGGATTATGGGGTCCTTGGGCGTCCGGGCTATGTGATATGGGACGGACTAATGGGCCATGGAAGTACAAGGCGGAAGACATTCCCCCGTGTCCGGATGGGACTCTCCTTGGCGTGGAAGGCAAGCTTAGCGTGCGGATATGAAGATTCCTTTCTCTGTAAACCGACTCTGTACAAACCCTAGCCCCCTCCGGTGTCTATATAAACCGAAGGGTTTAGTCCATAGATACGATGACAATCATAACCATATAGGCTAGACATCTAGGGTTTAGCCATTACAATCTCGCGGTAGATCAACTCTTGTAACCCCTATATTCATCAAAGTCAATCAAGCAGGACATAGGGTATTACCTCCATCAAGAGGGCCCGAACCTGGGTAAACATTGTGTCCCCTGCACTACAAAAAAATACACTTCCGTGATGATACGTGTTTGTCACAGTAGGTCACCTTTTCTGTCATGCATGTACATCCATGACGATTTTATGACAGAATCAAGATAGTCATACCTGTGCTGTCGTAGAAGTGTTCCATGACATTACCAAAATTATCATCACGGAAGTGTCCACTTCCATGACGATAAATCCCGCGTCACAGAAGTGCTTTCGTCAAGGGTGACCGACACATGGCATCCATCGTAACCGAACGCCGTTAAGCTATCAGGTCGGGTTTTGGATCCGATAACCCGTTAACAGCCCCGACCAATGGGGATTTTCCACGTGTAAAATCATCATTGGCTGGAGGAAACACGTGTCGGCTCATCGTTGGGACAAATGTCATCCACTCATTGGATAGAAGGCGCCTATGATACGTCGACACATGGCACGGCCCAATAGAGGCCCATTCCTGTGAAAAGGCCGGCCCGTTTGACTTGGTCAAAAGGTGGCGGGCCGGCCCATGTAAAGCCTGTTAACGGCCTATTCGCATATAGCCCATTTACAGCCCGCTAACCCAAGGCCCGTTACGCCCTATCCGAATTAGGCCCAGTAGCATCATCTGGGCCACCCAATATGGTTCCAGCCCGTTTTCACTTCTGGCCCATGTATGGCCCATGACGTCTTTCGATCCATATGAGGCCCTATGTAACTCTTGGCCTATTAATGGCCCGTGGTGAAACTGGCCCGTAATGAACAGTGTATCACTTTACACCCATTAACGGCTCATGGTGAAACTGGCCCGTAATGAATATTTTATCACTTTATACCCATTAATGGCCCGTTATTCCATTGGGCCATTTCCAGCCTTCTCAGAGCCCATTTATTCTTGGCCTCATTTCCAGCATTCGTTTACTTACGGCCCGTTACTGTCATTTTCCGCTTGTGGGCCAAATTCAGCCCGTAATTACAGTCGGCCCGTTTGTGGTCTGTTAATATGTTGGGTCATTTTCATAGCATCATCAAATACGGCCTATTAACGATGGCCCGTTATGGTCGGCCCATGAACAGACGATTCCAACTCTAGCCCGTTTACGGCCATAATGCGGTCTGTTTGGCCCATGTTTGGCCAATCGATCATACGGCCCGTATAAGGCCCATTGATGATATGGCCCGTAGAAGGCCCATTGTTTCTACGGCCCATAGAAGGCCCATTGTTTCTACGACCCGTAGAAGGCCCATTATTTCTACGGCTAGTAGGAGGCCCAGTGTCACTACAGTAAATATTAGCCCATGGTTATTGTGGCCTAGTTTTAAAAAATAGGTTATTGCAGCCACTAGCTAACCGCGGAAAAAGAACTGCAATGACTACAAGAAAACAAATAAACAAGACAACAAGGAAATAAATAAGCAAGCAACTAACGCTAGGCTATCACGGCTATTACACATATTACATCCACTGGGCATCAAAGTTTGCCACCAGTGCAAATATAGGGAACAAAGCAGCATATCATATATACTGGTTGTCAAAGTTGGTGACCAGCGTAAATAAACGCCGTAGCAAAAAAATCCAGAACTGAAACCACTTCAGAAGATCTCAAGAAACAATATCCTGGGTACCCCTAATGCTGGCAAGATGCTTAGCAAGCTTATTAACTTTCTCTTGTTTGGCGCTTAAATCCTCCAGCGCTTGCTGTTGCACCAGAAAATATGCATCTGAATTCAGCAGGGACTTCCTCAGTCCTTCAGCTTCCTGTCGCAGCACATCTGATCGATGTCTTTCAACTTGAAGTTGAGACTCAAGAAGACGAACTGATTCAAGCAGCGAATTCAAAGAGCTTGTGCCAGCAGTAGTGGCCAGTAACTTGAACACTACATCAAGATGGGACTTTTGGATTCCCTCACTGTCGTCAAGATAGTTTTTATTAGCTTTCTTGGAGACCAACAGGGATGTCTCACTATCTTGAACCTTATCTGCATTACTTCCTTTACCATTGGATAATGTGGTACTGTTCTCCAATATTTTGTCCGCATTCTAAAAGAGAAACAAGCAGACACATCACATGTTTACCATGTTGTATATGAAACTCATTTTGGTAAATGAGTTCAGTAGTAAAGTGGACAAGATAACATCATGAAACAAACATATATCTATGTACCATGGTCACTTTATGGTCTATATCCTTCTAGTTTTTGTTGCCAAATCAAGTAGAGACACAGTTCAAATAATATTTGTTCAAGACAAAGCAGAATAGACAGAATATAAGTGTGGGTAACTATAGAGCAATAACAACACTTGTAATGTGCATGACATGAGAACATAATTGTTTATTCAATTGAAACTGAAATCAACATAGAGCAGGTTACAACAGCAAACCAGTTAAAGAAACAGGTTTAAAACATACCTGTTGCGCCATTGGAGTTTCAATTCCATCATTTAAATTTGAAAATAGTTGGTATGAGTAAATATAGTAATGCAAGAGCAAAGGAGTATGAACCATTGTTACAGAACCTGACCTGAGAACAAATCTTATTCTCCTTTAAGCGTTGAGTTGGGATTCGGAGTGGTGGTCCTCGTGTTTTGGGCACTGCAGTTCCCTTACTAACTACTCGTGTTTGGGTGCTCTGTGGTGGAGACGATGCTGTGTCAACTGGAACTGGGTTACCATCTGCCGAGGTTGGGGTTAGAAGGGGTGTAGCTGGTTCTCTATCCAACTGGGTAGGGGTACAATTTGTGAGAGTCTGGGTTATGTGTGGTGGATCTGGTCCTTGGGCAAGTACAATAGTGGTTCTATCTGCATAAACTGGTAGCACTATCTTTTCTAAAGACCATGGTGTTACTCCCTTAGATACTGCCATCACGCTCTCCAATTCAAATGGCTGATAAACAAGAAAAGTTATTGAAAGTATAGACATTGTATGATAGACAGGTGCAATGGATAGTGGGGAATAAAAGAGGGATAGCATGACACAATTTCACATATATGATGGCTAACTAAACAGGATAGCATGACACAATTTCACATTATGATGGCTAACTAAACAGGATAGCATGACACAATTTCACATTATGATGGCTAACTAAAAAAGATGGAAAGACATAGTTCAAAATATGAGATTATGTAGACAGGATGACATGACATAACTATATAATGTGTTTATTAAATAGGTTGGCATGCCATAATTCACATACATTCACGGATAGAATGCCATAATTCAAAATATGATGACTGTAAACACTAAATAGGATGAGATGATATAACTATATGATGTTTTATTAAATGGGTTGCCATGCCATAATTCAGATAGATGATGTGTATGTACTATGTAAACATGATGGCATGATATAATTCCAATATATGATTTATATAGTAAGCAAGTAAGCAGATGGCAATCCATATATGATGTAAAAACTAAGCAATGCAAGACAACATGCATGACATGGGTAATATAACCCTGCCAAGTTTGAGCATAGACCTCAGTGGGGAAATAGGACTGGTCATCAGTCTCTGAATCCTCCTATGAGGAGCTCTCTGTAACCAGCAAGATGTCTGCTTCAGCAGGTAGCATTGTCTGCTCTGAATACCTTGTTTTCACTCTAGATACTTCCATCACTGCTTCAAATGGCTGATGCACAGGAAGAGTAGTTGAATATACAAACATTGTCGACAAATGGAACATGTAATACAAAAAAATGATAGCATGATATAATTCACATACATGATGATTGGCTAAACAACATGGCATTGCATAATTCACATATATAATGCCTTTGCAACAAGATAGCATTGTATAATTCACATATATAATGTCTTGCAACAAGATGGCAATGCATAATTCACATATATGGTAATTAGACACTGAACAGGTGGCATTCACACAAAGCATGTCTAAACTAATCAAATGACATAGCAATGTGAGACACCATACGCACGATATGAGCAACATAACCCTGCCAAGTTAGAGCATACACCTTGGGGGGAATAGGACTGGTCATCTGTCTCTGAATCCTCCTCTGAGGAGCTATCCATAACCAACGAGATATTCGCTTCGTCGGATAGCATAGTCTACTCTGAAGACCTTGTTTTCACTCCAGAATTTGCCATCACCGTGTCAAATGGCTGATGCACACGAAGAGCAGTTGAATGTACTAACATTGTTGACAAATGTAATATGTAACGAAAAAAAAGTATGGCCTGATATAATTTACATATAAGATGACTGGCTAAGCCGGATGGCATTGCAAAATTCACATATATGATGCCTGGCTAAACAAGATGGCATTGCATAATTCACATAAACGATGAATAAACTAAACAGATGGCATTCGCACAAAGGATGTCTAAACTAAGCAGATGACATATTTGATGTATAAAGTAAGCAATGCAAGACACCATATGCATGATATAACCAACATCAGCATGCCAAGTTAGAGCGAAGACCTCAGGGGGTAAATAGGAGTTGTCTTCTCCTTTTGAATCCGCCTCAGAAAAGATATCTTCCTCTCAATTACAATCCGAAATGCATGGAGGGGGGCTGCCTTTGCACCTACCATGGAGCGACGTCTACATGAAATTTTATTGCCATGCAAGGCTCGTCTCTTTTGCTCTACATGTTCAGTTCCATTGTTTACAATAACTGTCATGCATAGGAATAAAACATAGTGAGATTATGTAAGGAGTGCATGCAGAAATCCAGAGTGATGGTAGCAACCTGTGGATAGACCCAAAACCAATAATAGCAGGCAGATAATGGCTTCAGTTAAAAAATACAGATAATGGCTTCTTTACTGTTTGTTTCCCACCCAACATGAAACTCATAGTAGACACCGGAGATTAACCAGATAGTAGATAGATACTATTGATAGCGGCCCCAATATGTACCCCACAACCATTTAAAAACTCAAGTTTGACCATTAGTTTGGAGCTGACTCAGAGTCTAATCGGTGAACAGGACGATAAAGTAGAATGTAATATTAAGGGATGCATAACGTAAGCAGACATGAAAGAGTGCGACCTCTCTTTCGGACCCGTGTAGTCCTCGAGGTCATCTGCTCGGTTGATGATGGTAATGCAGTTTTCATGGCTGCCAGCGGCGGGGAAGAAGATCTGAGGTGGCAAAAGACAGTCTAGAGGCCGGATCCCTGCTGTGTTGGACCCTTCTGTCGTTGGAGCAGCTGAGCTGGGGTGGACGACGGCGCAACAGGAGCGGGACAAACCACGCAAGGTTTTCTTTGACAACTATCTGTAAGAGAAGTAATTCTGTAAGGGCTCGTTTGAGTTGGAGGATTCCAACAATGTAGGGATAGGAAATAGACAGGAATAGGATAGGAATGCACGTGCAAAACAGAGAATTTAAAAACACAGGATTTTTGCCAATCTGGGTGTTTGATTCACAACAATTGGAAGATCAAAGGATGCAAAGAAGCATGGTGAGATTAAGTCAAACCACAAGAAAATGTACAGTTATAATGTTATTATGCTACTATCTCTTACTCTTGTGCTTCATGAATAGGAATTTGAAAAGGAGGACAAGTGAAAATTAAAATTCCTATGTTTTTTCTTTCAAGGAGACACTAAAGGAACAAATATGTGTGCTAAGTGGAAAATATATATAACATGTAGAGTAAAAAAGAGATGCAACAAGTGTACAACCTCTTTGGCGAAGCCATGTCGATCTCAGCGTGATTGGGTTGGCAGGTGAGGATGCTCCGGATGACTTGCTGTCGAAGGAGGGGAAGAAGATCTTAGGCGTCTGGAGATGGAGCCCGAGGTACTGCTCCGTTGTGATGGAGGGTTTCATCGTTGGAGCAGCTCTGGTGAGTTGTACGATGCCGAGGCTGAAGCAGGACAAGAGAGACAACAAACAACGTTAAACTGAGTGGAATTCTAATAGCATCTCCAATACATGACGTAAAATACATAACCACAAAGTGCTAGATGTAAAATACATCAGCCGCTCATCTCTGAACTTAACTGTCGAAACTGAACTTAACTGTCGAAACTGAACTTAACTGTCGAAACTGAATTTTGCTGTCGAAACTGAACGCACTAGCAAGGTGAGGCTACACGTCGGTCGACTGACTTTTTCATCTCTGGTCAGTCGATTTTGCAGCCGTTGGATACGAAATCAAGGGCCTGGGGTTCATCTTCAACCTCCACCCCCCTAAGCCGCCAGCCACCACCGGCCAAACACCAACCCCCCGCCGCCCGCGGCCGGCTGTGCGCCGCCCCGCCCGCCCCGAAAACACTCCCCACCGCCGCCGCCCCAGCCATCCCTCTAGCCCCCCCCCCTCCCCC
>NC_041388.1:611076384-611079257 GCF_002162155.2 Triticum dicoccoides | reverse complement strand
CCCCTGAAAATTGACTGACCCAAAAGTCAATTCAGTCGACTAAAGTGTAGCTAAATCGGAGCAGCATCGCAAGCAAGAGCAAGAGCGAGAGCAGCAGTGCGAGCAAGAGCAATAGAAAGAGAAGACCAGGCAGGGGACCGAGAGCAAGAGTAGAGCAGCAGTGCGAGTGAGAGCTAAAGCAGCAGCTCCTACTGATGTGGACGTCGCCGCCGAGGGAGCGACGCCGTGGAGGAAGTGGTCGGCGATGCCGCCGTGGATGGAGCCGCACCGTGTCGGCTCGGGACCGAGCGCCGGTGGCATCGTGAGATTGAATCAAGAAGAAAATGTGGCGATTAGTGTACAACCTCTTTGGTGGCGCCGATTAGGCCGCAGCTTCATCCGAGGAAACGGTGATGATGATGCTCTTCCGGTGGTGCAGGTGAAGACGACGGTGTGGGAATGGAGGTGGCGCGAAAGACAAGGGGAACGTCGGGGCAGCTCCTTGGGGGTGGAGGACGGGGTGGCTAAACCGGCGGGATGATGAGATCGACGACGGATCCTCATCTGGTACGGTGGATGAGGGACGTCGAGGTGTTGCTGTGGACGACGTCGTCGAGGAAGAGGCTCCGGCTGGGTGGCGGACGGAGCAGGGTGTGGGGTTTTGTCATGGGTTTTCGTGGCCTCGGTGGACGAATGGGTGGGCGGATGGGATGGCAGTGGGGAACCATGGCTTAGAGACGCGCTTGTCCAAAATGTGGGGTAAGTTACGAAAGTACCCCCACCGATTTGAGGCGGTTCTTTCGGTTCAGGGGTACCACGGGCATTTCGCGTGTCGGGATTTCACAGGAGGTGGGAGTTTTCGCGCACATTGTAATTTCGGAATAGCAAGGCGCGGGTTGAGATGGAGGGAGTTGTCGGAGCACAACGAGACAAAGATATATCTTAAATATTTTGGGCTAACAAGGCGCGGTTTGAAATTTCCGGACAAGCCTAACGTGTACTGTACCAAATCAATGCGCACTACAAATGTCATTCAAAACTTTGAATTCATGTTATGTTCAATTAAAATATTTCGCTACGTGTATAATGCATGCAACCTACTACTCAAATGAACGTTTTAGTGCATTCCAAACGTATATACTACCGCTTCAATATGAACTAAATTTGAATTCGTTTCTCTGTTTGAATAAGATCTACAGTAATGATTGTTGTGAAGTCAAAGCATTTGAATTCGTTTCTCTATTTTAATAAGATCTACAATCATCATTATTGTCAAGTTAAACCATCGTTTGCGTATTATCTTCACAGCACACCACATGATTAGTCTCGAGTTACATATGAACTATGTGTACTATATGAACTCGAACTAGATTTTTTTGAATCCACTTTATTTTGATTTCAAGTCACATTACATTTCTAGCTCTAGCTATATCTTCATAATCTAAACCATGTCTCATATGTATAATGTTCTTATCACATTATGTATGGTGCCCCGCCCCCTACGCCTACAAGTATTTAGATGTGAGTTGCAAACACCACACATTACCACAAATTCAAATAAAATGTCAGAATGTTCGATATATAGTATTGTTTAGATTGTTCGATATTTAGTTGTAAGCTGCAAACGCCACACATTATCACAAATTCAAATAAAATGTGAGATTGCTTGATGTATACTATGGTTTAGATTGTTCGACATTTAACTGTGAGTTGCAAACGCCATGCATTATCACATTATGGTATAACATGTGCATAGCACGTGTATCACTGCTATATTCGTGCATGCAATGTTTAAAACACTATGATCTCCTATTAAAATATATGAATCCGCTTTCATATGAAATTATGATCTTTGTTAGTCTCTTACACCCACACAATCCTCTAACCTTTGTAGCTACCACTAACTTTCTCTCGTGCATGCACACACCCTCCTCGCCGTCCCCCTCCCTCGGCATTCTATACACTGGGCACATTCATTTTTTTCTTTAGGTCGTTCTCCCAGAGTCTCCACAACTCCTTTCCGACACACACCGATCGATAAACCTCTCCAACGATGCCTGCCTACAACATACACACACACCTTCAATCTCCTCCTTTATGTGTCCTTGCCTCATGTCTCTCATACGGTCAGACACACGTGTAAACTCTCACCCCTCTTTTCATCGATCTCACAACCGCACACACTCCTCCCCGTATCTAGCTAGTAGTTGGGCCTCTCGCACCACCTTCTAGCTCCATTCTCTTTGTCTATCCGTCTCACTAGGCCTTATTTGCCTCTAACAAATGGACGTACACCGACCAATCTCTCGCTATACATATAGCTAGCGAGGTCCTTATAACTCGTTTTTACCCACACGTCAGTCGATCTACCTCATTAGTTGTGTCTCTCCCTTCCTCCGACAAACAACAATTGATCTACCAATCTAGTTAGGTTTGCTTACCAAACACATGGTTCCCCTTCATCATCCATGGATGCGTCCCGACAGATCTATCATGCATAGGCACACACAGAAACACATCCCCACTCTTATTGATAACATTGCAGTTCCACCCTCAGTTTGTCTAGTAGGCCTCTCCCACCATCTTCGAGAAGCAACTCCATCACCCATCCAGCACTCTACCCCTCTCCCTCCCTCTCCCTCCCTCTCTCTCTCTCCTCTCTCTCTCTCTCTGTCCCATCATATTTCCTGTCCTTCAGTTATGTATGGATGTCGACCGATCTCCCTCAAGACATAGTTGGGTCTCTCCTTCTCAACACATATACGAGTCGTTCTACCTCTATAGTTAGGCCTCTGCCTACCCCTCCCCCCACCCCTCCCCCCCACACACACCGATACATCGAGCGCTCTAGTCATGTCTCCCTGCCACACACAAATTTGACATGTGCCCTCTAA
>NC_041388.1:611051983-611076075 GCF_002162155.2 Triticum dicoccoides | reverse complement strand
CTCTATGTATGATATGGATAGG
This sequence comes from Triticum dicoccoides, assembly GCF_002162155.2. Classification (NCBI taxonomy): domain Eukaryota; kingdom Viridiplantae; phylum Streptophyta; class Magnoliopsida; order Poales; family Poaceae; genus Triticum; species Triticum dicoccoides. The sequence goes on along the minus strand of NC_041388.1, from coordinate 611,076,053 downwards.
CCTCCATTTCACACACATTGCATGCAAAATTTTGTTTGAGATGTCACCGACACATATTCCCACAAATAATTCATGAAATCAACCCCCCACCCCACCCCCACCCCAAAAAAAACACTCACGAACGCGGTTTGTATCTCTCACACACACCCACGTAGGTGGGGGACGTGCACGAAGAGAAGAGGTGCATGCACGGCGCACGTACTCCCGTCTCTTTCCCAACCACACCCGCGCAGGTACACTGTGGAGCTCATTTCTGTATGAAAAAGTAGCCCACGTGGTAATTTGGCACATGTACTGGTTGTCCACTTGGTGGAGGGAGGATCGTCTACCACGGGTGAACAAACAAATTGCGACTTGACGTGTTATGTTAAAAAAAGAGGCAAACCATGTGGGGCCTACCTTAGAGGCAAGGCTATATACACTGGAGTACTTTTGATGTGTCCCGTCAACTCTCAGAACGAGGAGAAGCTTGCTTAGTACGCCGTCTCCCCCGTTCCTAAATATAAGTCTTTGTAGAGATTTCACCATGAACCACATGCGGATGTATATAGATGCATTTTAAGTGTAGATTCATTCATTTTGTTCCGTATGTAGTGGAATCTCTACAAAGACTTGTCTACTAGTAATAGCTAGCCCCCACTACTAGGAATTCTCTATCCTCTCCTTGAGCCACATCATCAAAATTGATGTAGCCGTTAGATCAAGTAAATCAGTCCATAATAGCCGTCTAATCTAGACGTTGAGAGGCTCCGCACTAAGCCACATGCAAGCATGCAGAAATGCCGTGGCACATACATGTGAGTGGGTTTTAAATCACATCAACATGTCTGCATGCAAGCATGCACCGGTAGCATGCATGTAAGTGAGCTTTTAAGTCCCATTAACATGTCAAAAAGAAAAATATAATCCCATTATGCAGTAGGAGTTGGCTGATCTTTTTTCCTTACGTGGGATGATCTAAATGATGATGGGAGTTTATTTTGTTTGGCTACCACATTTGTCATGAGGTTATAGAGTTTTTTTTAGTTCTATGAAATCGATAATTTTGCGCAAAGAGACATACCGCTGTTCCGCGGCAACGCGTGGGGACTCATCTAGTAATGTTTAGGAACGGAGGGAGTACTATTTAAAGAGTTAGGTGTCGCACGGTGATAGTGTGAGATGGGCCATGTAATCACTGAGCCTGCGTGTTTTCACTGCTCTTGCACACCTTCGCTGTAAGAATGGAGAAAATTGTAATCTAGTAGTAGTACCTCCTTTCGCCGAAAGCGTGGGACATCCAGCAGTCCTACCACCTCGGTAATAAAGACCAATGAGCCGTCAAATCACATAGACCCAGCAGTAACCATCACTCTTGCGCCAGTTAGAGGTCGCGTTTGCTCTGCCCGACATGAATGCGGCACCGATTCTTTGGAGCGGCACTGACCATTTCGGGCAGGAAGCGCGCGTGGGCGATGGAGGGGCTTTGGGTGGGCCAGGCTGGTCAGGAGCGGACGTGGCAGCTGTCCGCATGTCCCTGCCGGACACGCCCGGAAACGAGAGGATGCACCAACTCTTGCGGCTAAAATCGTACACTACACAACATCTCTCTATAGGAGTAGGTCGATCTGTCGCTCTCTCTAACACACACATGCTGTTAAACACACACACACACACACACACACACATACACACACACACACCTTGGTCCCATTGCACCTTCTGACTTGAGGTCTCGGGTTCGATAACTACACTTGAGCATAATTTGTGCCAGGAGGATTCTTTGACTGGTCAAAATGTTTTCTAGGGTTTGCACGCTTCACACTCTCTCTCTCTAGTATATATATACACGTGGAGCCTTAGCGCTTGTAGTTGCTCTCTTCACACTCTCTCGCCCTCTCCCTCCGTTCCGAATTACTTATCGCAGGTATGAATGTATCCAGATGTATTTTAATTCTAGATACATCCATTTCTTCGATGAGTAATTTGGAACGGAGGGAGTTGTTGCTCTCTTCACACTCTCTCGCCCTCTCCAGATCTAAACAAGACTTCGTTGGCCTCTCTCTCCCCTCACTGCTGCTCAAAGAGCCGGCAGGATCCGTCCGTCGGGAAGGGAAGGAGGCTTAACGCTGTCGCTGTCGGCGAGGGACTACCGGCGCAGCTGTTCACTTTCCACCCAGCGGTGGCGCGGGAGGGCCTCTGACCCCTTCTTCATCGCCGTCGTCCCGTTGCCCACCGAACCACGCCCCAAGAACCTTAAGGTATAATTTACTTACTCCACATGCATTGCTCTAGATGCATGTATACCATGAATCTAGGACGTGGTTCAAAGAGGAAAGGAGTGGGGGAAAGTAGTGGGAAAAGTTGTATATAGCATGAATCTAGGACGTGGTTCAAAGAGGAAATGAAGGGTGTCGGAGTAAATAGCCATGGGTAGCCTAGCCGGCTTCCCCCGGCCCTTCTGAAAAAATTACGAGCCCATCCGGCTCTCAAGAATCCAAGAGGTGGGGGCCGCCTTCCCCTTGCTGGCTGTCACCCAGGCCGGCTTTCGGAAGGCGGCCCGACTTTGGCCCTCGCGAAGGAAGCCACGGGAGGGCCGGCTTCGAGAAGCCGGCCGCGAGAAGACCGACTCCAAGAAGCCGGCTCCCATAAAGCGGTCGAGACCGTACCCTCAAAGTTTGCATCCACCTAGCGGCGATGTGACAGGGCGTGGCTACAGTGAAGCCTGCCACCCCCAAATCCCGGAGCACGATCGGCACAGTGCATCGTACGGGTGACCATGACCCTCCTGGCGCAACACTGTTGCCATGTTGACCCTGACGCCATCCACGATGGGCGGCCAGTACGGCCCACGGGCGGTGGGCCCCTTCAGGCAGAGAGACACCCGAAGGCGGCCACGCCTCCCCCAGTCGGCCCGAGATAGAGCCGGCTCCCCGCGGCCGGCTTGCCGCCTTCCTCGAAGGAGACGCCCCATTAAGGAGACAAGACGCGGTGAGGCTACAGCAATCGCCCGCTGGGCGGCGGTACTGTAGCCACGCCTACCACGACGAAGCCCACGTCACCAAGATAGAGCAACAGTAACCAGCCGCCGACCAGGTCCTGGACAGTGGGGCCTGCCTGTCGACCGAGGAGCCGGCAGCCGGCGGGACCCACCAGTCGGCGGGCCCCAGCGGCCGGCGCAAAAGCCGGCGAGCGCAGTCACAGACGGCTGGGCCCTGCGCCCAGTCGGATTACCATTGTACCCCCGGGGGGTAGGCCTATATAAACCCCCCGGGGTGCCCATGCAAAGGGTTGGACCCCCAGCTAGTTTTAGACACCACACAAGGAGGAGAAGCAAGCCAGCCGTGCCCTTCTTCCTCCTCCCACCAAACAGCTCAAGGAGCATTGTGTAGCTACTTGTCCTTCTAGTGATCATGCGGAGACCCCGTAGAGCAGCAGTAGGGGTGTTATCTCCACGGAGAGCTCCAAAGCTGGGTAAGATCCGCCGACGTGCATGTCTTCGCCTCATCCCGTTTCCAGGCACCGGCGATGTCTTACTGGCTCCCACAATGATAAGCCATCCGTTGGCATATGTCGCACCTACCACCCAACATTTGGAGCCCACCATGGGGCCAGGTGCACCGTCGTCCGAAGACTTGTTCTGGACGGGAACCCTCTTCCTCCCCAGCGAGCGTAGCCAGCCCGGCACGCCCGATGGCGCTTGCCACGACGCGCTGCAAGGCGTCACCAGCATCTGCGCGGCGAGCAGCCTCGCCGATCTCCTCGACGAAACCCTCATCTCCGACGAGCTCGCCTCCGATGCGGGCACCGACCACCTCGCCAACCTCCTCGGCCAGCTCCATGTCTCCAGCGAGCCCGTTGTGGATCTGGAGTCGGTTGGCTCCACTGACCCGATGCCCGTCGACTCCGACACGGCCTCATTCGACACCTTCCCCACCAACGTCGCGATCTACAATGACCCGCTTCCTCGGACCGACGGCTGTGATACTGTCACCACCGAGGTGATGGTCATCGGCCACGGCGGCACGGCTGACGAGAGCACCCACGACGCCCTGCACGCGGCGGCCCACGACTTGTCCATCCCCCTCCCGGCTGATGCCGACGATGAAGCACTGGAGGCACACCGCCTCGCTCTCCTCGCGGAGGGCCGGAGGCTGGCTTCCGTGAGACGCCTTACTGAGGCCTACCAGAGCGAAGCTGACCACGCCGCCTTCGGCACGCCGGACCCGCGCGGGCCAAGCCGGGCCGACGTTGTCAAGCAATGCGGCGCTGCCATCGCCGACACGCTGGGAGTCGACCGCCCGGTCTATGCCACTCCACTCGAGAACTTGCGTGCCGCCCAGGCGGCCGTGGACGAGTTGGACGGCTTGGAGGCCGAAGAACTCCCCCACATGACCCGGCGCATCCAGAAGCTGATTGACGCGGCCGCACGGCGGCACGAAGCCGACGCCTGCGCGGGAAGCCCTCCCCGCGCCGAGATCACGGCGCGACGTCCCGGACACCGACTACGAGCAACGCTCGCGCGCGGCGCGAGAAAGAGCCGGCGGCCAGCCGAAGCTGGACCCGAATCTCCATTGAGCGAGACGTGGACGGCCATCCCCGAGCCATGGAATGGCGGGGCAACCCGCCTCCGCCTCGACCCCGTGGAGAGAGATATCCCACTCCGCCGCCTGTGGCGCACCCGACTCTCAGCGGCCGACTAGGTCGCCGCGAAGGAGTCGGCGAGAACGACGCCCGCCATCGGATCGACCGCCTGGCGCAAACCCTGGCGCTGGAAGAAGAAGACGATGTCGGCCCGCCTTGTTTCGGCCCCCGCATCCGTGACGAGCCTTTCCCCAAAGGGTTCTCGCTCCCAAGAGACACGCCCAAGTACAACGGCTCCGTGAAGCCGGAAGATTGGTTGATCGACTACTCCACGGCGGTCAGCATAGCCAACGGCAACCGGCGCGTTGCCGTGAAGTACGTGCCCCTCATGCTGCAAGGCACGGCGTGGACCTGGCTCAACAGCCTCAAGCCTCTCAGCATCAACAGGTGGCTAGATTTCACTGAAGCTTTCATCCGCAACTTCACCAGCACCTACAAGCGGTCTCCCAAGCCCAGGCAGCTCTCCTTGTGCATGCAGGGCCCAGCCGGGTCCACTCGCGACTACCTCACGCGTTGGGCCGAGCTACGCAATTCCTGCGAGGGGGTGCACGAGGTGCAAGCCATCGAATACTTCACTGCCGGGTGCCGGGAAGGCACCCTCCTCAAGCACAAGCTCCTCTACGACGAGCCGACTACCCTCGACGAGCTTCTGGACATAGCAGACAAATACGCCACCGCCGACTCTTCGATGAAGACCGAGCTCCGGGTAGATGCGTCCAGGAAAGTACTCAACCCGGCGCCCAAGACGCCGGCAGGGGATTCCGGCCGACGCCCACACCCGAATGACCACAAGCGCAAGGGCCCTGCGCCGCCTCCCGCCAGTCGGCAGGTGGCCACGGTCGAAGAGACGCCGCCTGAAGGGCGGCCCGCGCCCAAAAAGCCCAAGGGCGGCTGGCCGGCTTGGCAGCCGGCTTTCTCCTACGAGCAAACTCTCGACGCCCCGTGCAAATTCCATAGCGGCGCGAAGCCGTCCAACCACACAACCCGGAAGTGCCATTGGCTCACCCGAATCTCTAAAGGCGAAGGGCTCGCGCCGCCTCCGCCTGCCAGCCCGCCGCCTCCGGCCGCTCAGCCCGCAGTCGGAGCCGTGCACGACGAATTCCCCGACGAGCAAGCAACCTACATCGTCTTTACAAGCCAGCTCAAAGACCGGCGCGGCAAACGCCGAGAGCACCAGGAAGTCAGCGTGGTCACTGCCAACCCCACCGGGCACATGCATTGGTCAGAAAAACCCATCAGCTGGAGTCGGGCCGACCACCCAGAGGTGATGCCGTCTCCCGGCTCTTATGCGTTGGTCCTGGAAGCCACCCTCGCGACGGACAGACGTGCCGCCCGTTTCTCCCGCGTACTGATAGACGGCGGGAGCAGCATCAACATCCTGTACCGTGACACCCTGGAGAAGCTAAATGTCAAAACGAAGCAACTCATGCCTACCTGGACAGTGTTCCACGGCATCGTACCCGGCTTGTCCTGCGCCCCCATCGGCAAGATCAAGATTGATGTGCTCTTTGGGGACAAGGAGCATTTCCGCCGGGAAGCAATCTGGTTTGAAGTGGTGGACCTGGAGAGCCCCTAACATGCGTTGCTTGGCCGACCCGCCTTGGCCAGGTTCATGGCAGTTCCCCACTATGCATACCTCAAGATGAAGATACCGAGTTCCAAGGGCGTCATCACCGTAGCCGGCGATTACAAGAAGTCCTCCGAGTGCGCTGCCGCCAGCAGCCGGCTGGCCGAGTCCCTTGTGATTGCCGAAGAGAAGAAGATGTTGGACCGGGTCGTGGCCATGGCCGGCAAGCAGCCGAACCTGTCCCTCGACCCCAAGGAGTATGATGCCCAAGGATCCTTCCAGCCGGCCAAAGAAACTAAGAAGATACCCCTTGACCCCGAGCACCCCGAGAGGTTTGCCGTCATCGGGGCAAGCCTGAACAGTAAATAGGAAGGCGAGCTCGCCGATTTCCTCCGTGAGAATCGGGACATCTTTGCATGGTCCCCCAAGGACATGCCGGGTGTTCCGAAGGAATTCGCCGAGCGCAAACTACACGACCGAGAAGACGCAAAACCAGTCAAGCAGCCCCTCCGTCGACTATCAGAGGAAAAGAGAAGGATTGTAGGGGAGGAGATAGCCCGGCTTCTGGCAGCCGGCTTCATTATGGAAGTCTTCTTTCCAGAGTGGCTTGCCAACCCGGTCCTCGTGCTAAAGAAGAACAACAAGTGGCGCATGTGTATAGACTACACAAGCCTCAACAAAGCCTTCCCCAAAGATCTCTTTGCCCTGCCGAGGATTAACCAAGTGATAGACTCCACGGCCGGATGCGAGCTGTTGAGTTTCTTGGATGCTTACTCAGGATATCACCAGATAAAGCTAGATCCGGCTGACCGCCTGAATACCGCCTTCATCACACCATTTGGGGCCTTCTGCTACCTGACTATGACATTCGGCTTGAGAAATGCCGGTGCCACTTTTCAGCGTTGCATGCAGAAGTGCCTCCTCAAGCAACTCGGCAGAAACGCTCACGTCTACGTAGACGATATTGTGGTGAAGATGGAGAAGCGCGGCACCTTGCTGGAAGACCTCAAAGAAACATTTGAGAACCTACGCCGATTCCAAATCAAGCTCAACCCTGAAAAATGCGTGTTCGGAGTGCCAGCCGGCCAGCTCCTAGGCTTCCTGGTCTCCGAACGTGGCATCGAATGCAACCCGGTGAAGATCAAGGCCATCGAGAGAATGGCGATCCCCACCAAGCTTTGAGACATCCAGAAGTTCATCGGATGCTTGGCCTCCTTGAACCGCTTCATCAGCCGGCTCGGAGAGAAAGCTCTCCCCCTCTACCGCCTCATGAAGAAGAGCACTCACTTCGAGTTGAACGACCAGGCCGACCAAGCTTTTCACGAGCTGAAGAAGATGTTGGCCATGCCGCCTGTCCTAGCGGCGCCAACTGAGAAAGAGCCCATGCTCCTTTACATTGCCGCAACCAGCCGGGTGGTCAGCACCGTCATCGTAGTCCAATGCCCAGAAGAGGGCCGAGCCCAGCCGGTCCAGAGGCCGGTGTATTATTTGAGCGAGGTGCTGTCCGCCTCAAAGCAGAACTACCCGCACTACCAGAAGATGTGTTACGGCGTGTACTTCACCGCCAAGAAGCTGAAGCCCTACTTTCAAGAGCATCCCATCACGGTCGTATGCACCGCCCCGCTGGCCGAGATCATAGGCAGCCGGGATGCATCCGGCCGGGTGGCGAAATGGGCCATCGAGCTGGCCCCTTACACGATCTTCTACCAGCCCCACACCGCGATCAAGTCCCAAGCACTGGCCGACTTCCTCGTCGACTGGGCCGAGACCCAGTACCTGCCGCCGGCTCCCGACTCCACCCATTGGCGCATGCACTTCGACGGGTCCAAGATGCGCACCGGCTTGGGAGCCGGCGTCGTCCTTACCTCTCCCAAAGGCAATAAGCTCAGATACACGCTGCAGATTCACTTTGCCGCCTCCAACAATGTAGCCGAGTACGAGGCACTCATACACGGGCTCCGGCTTGCCAAGGAACTCGGCATCCGCCGGATCCTATGTTATGGCGACTCGAACTTGGTGGTTCAGCAATCATCCGGCGACTGGGACGCCAAGGACGCAAATATGGCAAGCTACCGCTTCCTGGTTCAGCAACTCAGCGGATACTTTGAAGGATGCGAGTTCCTCCATGTACCGCGAGCCGACAACAAGCCAGCCGATGCCCTAGCTCGAATAGGCTCCACTCGGTAAGCAATACCAACCGGCGTCGCTCTACAACCCCTCCTCAAGCCGTCCATCAAGCCGTCTCCAGAGTCCGATTCCATCTTCGTACCGCCTGACCCCGACGCGGCCGGGTCTGGCTCGAAGAACCAAGCAGGCGACCTAGGGACTTCAGTAGTCGGCCCGGGGACTTCGGTAGCCGGCTTGGGGACTGCCACACTCGGCTCGGGGACTGCAGTAGTCGGCCCGGGGAATGCACCAACACAACAGCCGGCGGCCGACTCCAGCATTTCACCACCCAGCCCGCCCACCCTGGTGGCAGTAGCCACATTGGCATAGGAGAAGTCGCGGCTCCGTCATGCGCTCAGTCCATCCTCAACTTCCTAGTAAACCAAGATCTGCCGGCTGACGAAACAGAGGCAAGACAAGTCCAACGTCGAGCCGGAGCATACACAATCGTCAACAGAGAGCTCGCCAAGCGCAGTGTCACTGGAGTCCTCCAATGGTGCGTCAAGCAAGAGAAGGGCATTGCAATCCCCAGAGACATCCACCAAGGAGAATGCGGCCACCATGCGGCTTCAAGATCACTCGTCGCCAAAGCTTTCCGCCATGGTTTCTTCTGGCCGACTGCTTTGGACGACGCCAAAGAATTAGTTGAATATTGCAAAGGGTGCCAACTCTTCAGCTCCAAGCAACACATGCCGGCTTCGGCACTCAAGACCATTCCGCTCACCTGGCCCTTCGCCGTTTGGGGACTGGACATGGTGGGCCCATTCAAGACGGCGCGCGGCGGCATGACGCATTTGCTCGTCGCCGTGGACAAATTCACCAAGTGGATTGAGGCAAAGCCGATCAAGAAGCTGAATGGGCCGACTGCCATGACATTCATCGTAGATATAACAACTCGGTACAGCATGCCACACAGCATCATCACCGACAATGGCACGAATTTTGCCAAAGGAGCCTTGGCACGTTTCTGCGCAACGCAAGGTATCCGGCTGGACTTAGCGTCCGTCGCCCACCCGCAGTCAAACGGCCAGGTGGAGCAAGCCAACGGCCTCATCCGCTCCGGCATCAAGCCCCGACTGGTCGTACCACTGGAGCGTTCAGCCGGCTGCTGGCTCGATGAGCTGCCGGCTATCCTCTGGAGTCTGCGCACTACCCCAAACAAGTCAACCGGCTTCACTCCTTTCTTCCTCGTGTACGGTGCCGAGGCGATCATCCCAGCCGACATCGAGTTCTACTCGCCCCGGGTAACCATGTATACGGAGGCGGAGGCCAAGGAAGCACGAGAAGACGGTGTCGACCTGCTGGAAGAAGGCCGGCTGTTAGCCCTCAGTCGGTCTGCCATCTACCAGCAGGGTTTGTGCCGCTACCACAGCCGGAAGGTCAGACCAAGATCCTTCCAAGAGGGCGACCTTGTGCTCCGGCTGATCTAGCGAACAGCCGGCCAGCACAAGCTCTCGGCCCCTTCGTCATCAGCAGAGCTTTAGGCAACGACTCCTACTACCTAATCGACGCACAGAAGCCCAAGGCACGCAAGAGAGACGACTCCGGCAAGGAGTCAGAACGACCATGGAACGCCAACCTCCTTCGAAGATTTTACAGTTGAAATGCAGTATGTATCACGCTAACTTTTGTACTAAGTACGAGACAATAGGCCCCCCGAGGAGGGCTCGGGGACTGCCATCTTTTATCTATGAATGAAGAGTATCATGCTTATGACCTTGTCATTTCATTTACTTGTTCCGTCCGGCACCGGGTTCGACTAGTCGGCCCGGGGACTGGCCGACTGGAGTTGTATTAGAAGTCCTACCCGCGGTCAGACAAGTAGTGTGCCAACACCCAGGCTTAGCTCTTGCTGAAGTCGCAGTTCGAAGAACCGGCTGTCCGGCAGGCAAGAGTCAAAAGCAGGAAAGGATGCCCACACGAAAAATGGCTAGGGACCAACGGACTAATATAACGAAAGTCGGTTTGCCGCCTACCACCGACCGACTACCAGAGTAGCCGGCCGGCCGGTTTCCATTCACTTCACTTCAATCCAAGAAAGCTCGAGTACTTGCCTCCCCAAAGAGGGAAGGCGGCAAAGGAAAAAGCCTAAGGATAAAAAGCATACGCGAATGGAAACCAAACATGCACATAATAATATTTACATAAAAGACCTCCAAGAGGCCAGCATTCAACATAGTTTGGATATAGCCCCAGTGGGTGGAACTGCGAAAGCTTAATAAAGATTGTTCAAAAGGCAACAAGCAGGAAAAACAAGGACGGCAGGTTAAGCCGGCGGAGCGACCAACGAGCCGGGCTGGTCGGTGGAGACGGTTGTGCCGGCTGAAGGAATGGCCGGCTGGCAAACCTCAGCTTGATCACCGCCTCCCGCAGAGGGCGTGCTTCGGCGTGCCTCGTTGCTGGAGGCACGGTCAGCCTGAGGCCGGCCGGTTGTTCCACTGGCCGGCTCGACGTCTTCACCGTCCTCTTCTTCGTCGTCTTTTCCTTTGTCACTGGAGGCGATCTCCTCTGCTGAGTCCTCGCCCACCGCCGAGTTCAGCCCGAACCACTCCTCCGGCTGGGCAACGCCGTCATCATTCATTTCAGGCGCAAAAACGCTGATGTCGGTGCACTCGGCGATCGTCGAAGCACGCTGGGCGATAGCCGGCCGCACCTCCTCCAGCTCCGCGTCGGCCTCCAGCCGCCAAGTGCGCAGCTGGTCCAGGTTCAGCCCTGGGTACCAGGCTCGGACGAACTCCAACGCCCGCCCGGCTCCAAGATGGGCCGCCAACGCCTTCCAAGCTTCAAAGCGACCGACTGCAACCTCCAGCCAGTCGGCAGTCCGGCTCGGGGTGCGGGGATCGTCTCGCCGGGCCAGAGGGCGGCCAACACCTGCGCTCCGGCACGTTGGAGCCGGCGAAGCATCCGGTGAGCCGGCTGCAGCCGCGCTTGGACCGCCAAGAGCTGCTCCTCAAGCGTCCGATTCGCGTCCGGCGCGATGTTGACCCCCGCCTGACGGTGCGCCTCGCGATGGGCCTCGATGGTTTAGGCGGCGAAGGCGGAGTAGCCGGGAAAGTAGTCTGCACAGAAAACAGGAAGCAGCACAAGTCAGAGCAAAAACCAGGCGGCCGGGGGCAGGAGAGGAGCGAGGAAGGTGGCTTACCGTCGATCAAGTCCTCGATGCGACCGACGCCTGCATCCAGCGCTTGCCTCAGCCCAGCCCGCCGCCTCGGTCTCAAACTCTGGCTTTAGGGCGGCTTCGCTATCCTGCGCTTTCTTCAGGGCCGCCTTGTGGCTCTCCTCCTGGTCAGCCATCTTCTTGGCCAGGCGGTCACGCTCCTGGACCAAGGCAGCATACTCAGCATCCTTGGTGCGAAGGGCGGCCTGTGCTTCGCCGAGCTCCCTCCTCAAGTCGGCGTTGGCCCCTGAAAGCACGAAAGACAAAAGAAAAAACCAATAAGGAAAAAGTCGTCAAGGAAGATCCGACCCGACTGCTCAGCAGTCGGCCCGAATCTCGGGGACTACACCCAGTGGGTGTGCTGACGCGCCCCCACAGGAGACAAACAAGATCAAGCACATACTTCGGCTGTTGGCCAGGTCGTCGGTCTTCCGACCCAACTCCTGAGCCTGGGAGTTGAAGGCGGCAGCACGGGAGTTATGATATTCCTGGAAGATCAGACAGGAAGCAAGAATAAGGTAGTCGTCAAGGAAGATCCGACCCGACTGCTCAACAGTCGGCCCGAATCTCGAGGACTACACCCAGTGGGTGCGCTGACGCGCCCCCACGGAAGAAATCAAGAGACCAAAGCGGCCAAGAATGAAAGACTCACCCGGATGGCGGCCCACGTTGAAAGGAACTCCTGGGTGTACTGCTGCAGCAAGGCGGCCTGAGCTTGAAGCCGGCTCCGAACCTCTTGGGCCGCCACGTTCAGCTCGCCAGTCCCCCCGCTGGGAGTCCACTCGGACGTGGCAGTGCTGGCCGCCTCCAGGGCCTCCACCGACTGGCCGTCGCCCGCAACTCGGCGCGACTCCGGCGCAGCGGCGCCTCCCCCTGCGTGCCGACGCGTTACCGGCTGCACCGCGAGGCCGGCTCCGACCTCCGGCTCACCCCCAGCCGGCTCTTCTGGCGCCGCTAACGATTGGCCGCCTTGGCCCGCTCCGGTTGGCGCTGCCGGCGGCGCTCTCTCTGCGAAGACCACGAGGTCCTCCCTCCTCTCCATCAGCGGCGGGTCTTGGACGATTTCCTCGGCCAGGGGCAATGGGGTGTCAGGGGCCACAGCTCGGAGGGGAATGGCGAGCAGCGGAGGCTGGTTACACGAACCCTCCGCCTCCGTTTCTGCGGTCGCCGCCTCCGCCTGGGCCTTGGCTGCCGCGTCGGCCTGCTCCTTCTCCGCCTGGGCGGCCGCTTGTTCCGCCACCTCACGCTCCTCCCGCGCCTCACGGGCGTTCCGCTCTGTGGCCTCCCTGAGGTCGGCGCGGGGGTCCATGCGGCGGAAGCCCGAAGACCCTCCAGTCGGCTCAACTACGGAGCCGCCCGGACCCTGCTCAAGGGAAAGCGGCACCCTGTCCAGCGAGCGGGGAAAGGTTAGGAAGAATGTTCAACAGAAGAGAACAATGAAAAGCATGCGTCCAAGCAATCGACGACTTACGCTGAGACCGCCTGAGGCTGCTTCACCGCCTTGCGGAAGCGGGCGGCTTTCGCGGCCGCCTCATCTCGTTTGGTCGCCGCAGTGGAGGCTCTGGACTTCTTCGGCCGGCTGCCAAAGAGGATTGACGCGGCCCGGCGCTTCTGTGCGCCGCTGCTGACATCCGGCGCGGTGGACGAGCCCGCGCCTTGATGGTCGGGCGCCGGCTGGCGACGCGGGGTGACTTCGACTTCGGCATCATCTGGCCAGTCCTCGAAGCCGGCAGTAAGCCATGTGCCTCCGGGCTCGGCGTTGTCCCCCACGACAGCGTCTTCCATGGCGGCCGCTCCCAAATCTGGGTCGTCAACATCGTCCACCGTGCTATCGGGGACGTACTGGCGTTCTATCCCTGCTGCCCCGGTCGTCGGCGGAAGAAGGGGGTTCTGCTAAGAAGAACCGACTAATCAGAAGCCGGCCATCATGAAGCCGGCTACCAACAAAAAGAAGAAAGAGAGGAAAGCTTACCACGGGCGGAGGGTTGGCGCGAGAATACGGCACCTTGCCGTATCGCCAGTCCTCGGCGAGCTTGCAATTGGAGATATAACTCACCATGTACCACACCTCCGCATGAGGCATCTCCCTGGTGCTCAGCCGGCTTGGGTCGAAGCGGCCGCTCATTTGACACATCATGTGGGGCCGGCTTTGGAGAGGAAGTAGCCGGTGCTCCATGAAGGCGGCCACCAAGTCGGCCCCGGTCAGGCCTTCCGACTGGATCATCACCCGAAGCCGGGAGACGGCTGCGTTCCCGGCCTGAGACAGCGACCGGGACCGGAAACTCCATGAGGGTTGCCTCCCAGCCGGCGGGCCGGCTACGTAAGCCGGCAGGTTGACGTGGTCTCCTTGCTGGGCGACGTTCTTCACGTAGAAGTACGACTTCTACCAGATCTTCACCGACTGGATCAGGGGGATGGACGGGAATGGGTTGTTCTCGCCCGACCTCCTCATGGCGATGTAGGCCCCGCAGGGGGCGGGCACGCCTGCGACGACGGTGCCGAGTTTGCTCTGGAAGAATTCCCCCCAGAGCTCCAGCGTGGGGAGAACCCCCAAGAAACCTTCACAGAGAGAGACGAAGGCCGACAGCAGCATCACCGCGTTGGGCGTGAGGTGATGCGGCTGAAGATTCTAGAACTCGAGAAAGGAGCGCAGGAACCCGCTCGCCGGAAGGCCGAAGCCGTGCAGGAAGTGCGAGCGGAAGACGACCCGCTCGCCCTCCTTCGGTGCCGGCGAGATCTCCATCTCCGGCGCCAGGCGGACCCGCACGAGGTTGGCATCGGGCAGGCGCCGAGTCTGGCGGAGGAACTCAACATGGTCCTCATGGACGTTGGAGCCGTCCCACAAGCTCGACAGCGCCATGGGAGCAAGACGATGTGGCGGCGTGGCGGCGCTGAGACGGGAAGCTGCGGCGGCAACGAGAGGAAGAAAGGAGGACGAGGAGGGGCGGAGTGAGAGAGAGCGTGCGAACCTTTGTCTCTCGCCCTCCTCCCCCTACTTATAGGCTCGCGTGGCGGAGCCGAGGAGGCGCGGCGTGGGGAAATGAGGGGATCGATCGTGCCCACTCCCCCACGTCCCGCGTTTATTGCGCCCTAACAGCGAAATAAAATCGCCACGGGAAGGCGAGCGGTCCACCTGAGCTGCAGAAGATCAGCGCTCGGGCCGAGGCCTCGGAGTGGCGGGCCCGGGCCTGCAGCAGCGTCCTGTCGTGCGTGTGCACTGGCAGGGTCTTGCTACCACGTGGCCCGCGGGAGTGCCCGCGGTTAGCACGCGGATCAACCACTTTCCCACCTACAAGACACAGAGCTCCCCGAAATCGGCATACACCAGCAAAGCCGGCTCCTCAGGGTAGGAAGTTGACCAAGCTTCTCGTCCCTCTGTCCGCCTCGAAGCTCGATCAGCTTCGGGGACTACTGTCGAAGTAAATAGCCATGGGTAGCCTAGCCGGCTTCCCCGACCCTTCTGAAAAAATTACGAGCCCGTCCGGCTCTCAAGAATCCAAGACGTGGGGCCGCCTTCCCCTTGCTGGTTGTCACCCAGGCCGGCTTTCGGAAGGCGGCCCAACTTTGGCCCTCGCGAAGGAAGCCACGGGAGGGCCGGCTTCGAGAAGCCGGCCGCGAGAAGACCGACTCCAAGAAGCCGGCTCCCATAAAGCGGTCGAGACCGTACCCTCAAAGTTTGCATCCACCTAGCGGCGATGTGATGGGGCGTGGCTACAGTGAAGCCTGCCACCCCCAAATCCCGGAGCACGATCGGCACAGTGCATCGTACGGGTGACCATGACCCGCCCGGCGCAACACTGTTGCCATGTTGACCCTGACGCCATCCACGATGGGCTGCCAGTATGGCCCACGGGCGGTGGGCCCCTTCGGGCAGAGAGACACCCGAAGGCGGCCACGCCTCCCCCAGTCGGCCCGAGATAGAGCCGGATCCCCGCAGCCGGCTTGCCGCCTTCCTTGAAGGAGACGCCCCATTAAGGAGACAAGACGCGGTGAGGCTACAGCAATCGCCCGCTGGGCGGCGGTACTGTAGCCACGCCTACCACGATGAAGCCCACGTCACCAAGATAGAGCAACAGTAACCAGCCGCCGACCAGGTCCTGGACAGTGGGGCCTGCCTGTCGACCGAGGAGCCGGCAGCCGGTGGGACCCACCAGTCGGCGGGCCCCAGTGGCCGGCGCAGAAGCCGGCGAGCGCAGTCACAGACGGCTGGGCCCCGTGCCCAGTCGTATTACCATTGTACCCCCGGGGGGTAGGCCTATATAAACCTCCCGGGGCGCCCATGCAAAGGGTTGGACCCCCAGCTAGTTTTAGACACCACACAAGGAGGAGAAGCAAGCCAGCCGTGCCCTTCTTCCTCCTCCCACCAAACAGCTCAAGGAGCATTGTGTAGCTACTTGTCCTTCTAGTGATCATGCGGAGACCCCGCAGAGCAGCAGTAGGGGTGTTATCTCCACGGAGAGCTCCGAAGCTGGGTAAGATCCGCCGGCGTGCATGTCTTCGCCTCACCCATTTCCAGGCACCGGCGATGTCTTACTGGCTCCCACAATGATAAGCCATCCGTTGGCATATGTCGCACCTACCACCCGACAAAGGGGGAAAGTTGTATAGCATGAATCTAGGACGTGGTTCAAAGAGGAAAGGAATGGGGGAAAGTTGTGGGGAAAGTTGTATCGCATAAATCTAGGACATGGTTCAAAGAGGAAAGGAAGGGGCAAAAGTACTAGTTCAAAAAGGAAAGGAAGGGACAGGGCTGTAGAGTTTGAGCAGGACTAGATTTGCTGCGCTCACATAGGTAAAGGTGTCTAAAGATAACAAAACTGGGACCAACACAAATATGCTCCTTGGTTGTTTGTTCTTTGTTGCAACAGACCATGCATGACCACAGTACATCGGTAGATGCACATGGTGCTGGTGCGTCCACTGTCCCGTGCAACTCATTAGCTGTTGTTAATCTAAGGCCATGTTTGGTTAAAAACTACCTAGTCCCTACCGGCTTGGTTCCAGGGACTAAACATGGACTAGAGGTTATTAAATGACATGCTAAGAGACCATGTTACCCCTAGTAATGAACTAATAGAGACAAGGTGCGATGTGTGGCGGGGGCAACTGTTGGAAAAAGTCCCAAAAAGACTCCCTCGTGGTCTTCTTTCTTTAGTCCCAAATGCCCACTTTTAGTCCCTAAAAGTCCCTCCTGTTTGGTTTAGATGGGACTGACACGGAGTTTTTTTAGTCCCTACACCAAAATGTCCCTGTAAACAAACACCCTCTAATAATGCCGCGGGAAAATTGATGCAATGCCACAGTTAAAAGCAAATTACATATTTAACGAATTTTATTGTTAATATAATCTCTATGTTAATATTAATCAATGCCACCGTTTGAGAAATGCTACTGTCTTGCTTTCTTTCCCATTTAGATAAGGTAGATGCTTCTTTTTGTTGGCTTCTGTGCCATCCACCGTTATTGACCACTAATTGTTTCCTTTGCACCTCTGTGTAAACAGGGTTATCTACTTCACCTCATTGCCATTGTGACCTTTTGTTGCACTGCACAAAACACTTTTGTTTTAAGAGTGTTTTGTGCAGTTCAACCAAAATGTCACACCGACAACGTTGCTTGATTGCTTGATCTTAGTGGAACTACACAAGAGGAGATCTTACTTCCTATCCGTTAAGGCGAATTTGGTTCAGATCTTCTTCTTGTGAGTTGTTTGAATTCCGCATCATGAGAGGTCAGTACTAGCCTTCTTTCACATGATTCTGCAGTGTGCTTTCATATGGTGTGCTACATGTACGACAATGTTGCTTGATTTTAGTGAACTACACAAATGGAGACAAGACTTCCAATCTGTATGTGCACCGTAATATCCCATTGAGGTAAGATAAGGATATTTCACAACTGCTGGCCTGTATTTTCCCACTTTCATCAGAAAATTAAGTTTAGTACTATACTTGTGCTCCCTAATTGACATGCCAAATCTTACATTGAAGGTGAATCTTGTCTGTTATTGAACCAAGTGATGAAGGGGAAGAACAAGCGGAAGAAAAACAAAAATCAACTCCCGGTGCTGTAATGAAGCACTGGAACTGTGATGACACAAGTAATGATATAGTTTTGCATCTTAATTTATTGCTATGGCTGGAACGAGCAATTGTTTTGCCACTGATTTGATGCCACTCTTAATGTAATATGTAATTATCTCAACTTGTGCAAACAGGGATCTTCTTTGAAGATACCATATATTTTAGTGGAACTGCACAAGAAGATGTTGGAAACATTAAACTTATCGAGGAGTATATAGTAAGCATGGCCACCACCGTAGATAGCAACAGATGGTTCCGGAGAAGTGCTTCATCTGTATGCTCTACACAATAAGCCTCCTGACAAAGGTTGGTACTCGCCCACTGATTTCATCCATATGATTGAGCTTTGTCATCTCTATTGGTGTTGTGCTACTGTTTAGATACTGTCAAGAAAAAGTGGTATTGTCCTTGAGAAGTGCTTCATTTGTGATGTTTTAAATATTTCCTTTCCTTTTGTTCGAGCAAACAGGGATGCTAGCATTTAGTAGTCCTCTTATCTTTGCACAACAGGATCATATTCCTCTGAAGAAGAATATGGAGTATGTGAAGTGACTAGTTCCGATTATGCCAGGATGAAGAAGCCCTGTCTATCTTCTCATCAGAAGGAGCAGTTGAAGGATGGTTACATTACTCCCCACAAGACCAAACTAACTTCAGCTCAGAAGGACTGACAAATCTCCATCTTTTTGATGTGATGCGCGAGTACAATGTTGTTCTAGGATTCTTTCTAGTGAGTTCCATTTTTCTAAAAGTGTGCTGGTCATGGACCATGTATGTGCCTGTTGAAACTGTCAATTCATAGTATAATTTGCTTTATACTAATCACTTTTTTGTATTTGAGCAAACATGGGTGCTCAGCTTGATTTCAATGGGAACTGCACAAAATGTTCATGAATACATCGAATCATTCATTTCCACCACAAGAAAGGAGGTGCCGATAAGTTCCAGGCGTTGCAACATATAAGGGCGAAATCATACAAGCTACGCGCGAATTTGGTTGATTTTGGTGGAACTGCACAAAAAGAACAACTGGTTTATTTAGCACGAGGTGCCATGTCAATGTCCGAACTGATGGCAAACCCTGCCCATTCCATAATCATAGGCATTTGATATTTTGGAATGGGACAACCTTGTCAAATTTTGCTCATTGATTTTAGCAAGACATGCATTTGATATTTTCAAATGGGACGCCCTTTGCTGTCAGCGGCATCAATCAATTTTTTTCTTTATTCTTTAGTTGTGAAGTAAATATTACCTCTGACATGTGAGTCGCTGAGATGCATAATCATCGATTGTTTTGAATGTTCTCTATGAATTGCCAGGCCTGTGTGTTTGATTGCAATGTACAGAAACGCTAAAAAGCTGCTCAAACTCTTTGTACTCCTTCTGTTCCTTTTTACTTCGCACATTGTGAAAGTGCATACTTTTTTGTATAAGATTGGTCAAAGTAGAGATACTTTGACTGCAGACAAAACTTGTATGCAGACTAGAAAGGACCGGAGGGAGTACATGTGAAACTGCTACAAACGAGGTGATCACCCTGGGAATAATGCTAGTACGTATTGTTTTGCATGTTCATCCAATGCCAGTGATACAGGAATTCGAACTAATCGAAATAAATTCATTCATACATGGTCGGATTTCATATAAACATGCCTGATTTCATTACATTTCATACATTCTTCAACTAAAAAGGGGTGCGCTGGAGGTATAATTAATTAACCGAAGCTACCCACCTGTGTCCCGCTGAGCCGAACAGAAGCTTCAGTGACTTAACTGCAGGTGCAGTTGTGTAACTGACATGTGGCCTGTTGGGCCCACGTATCAGTCAGCCAACTGCACCAGCAGTTAAGTAGAAGCAGCATTCTTCTCCAGCGCAGCTCTCCGACTCCACGTCGCCGCCAAGAAGCTAACCAACCGTCAATGGTCAACTCGCCTAGCTTGGCTTCCACCGGAGGGTAGCAGCGGTGGCCTTACTTGGACCCGAGCGGTGGCGACCTACCGTGTTCTACTCTTCCTCATTTCTGTGTGGCGCGGCCTCGTTGGCAGCGGGGCGGGGCCTCGGTGGAGCTGGCGATGTCCTCTGCCTCGTTGTTGGCGGGGCGGGGCCTCAGCGGAGCTGGCGGTGTCCTCTACCTCGTTGTTGGCGGGGCGGGGCCTCGACGGAGCCGGCGGTGTCCTCTGCCTCATTGTTGGCACCGTGGGGCCTCGGCGGAGTAGGGCCTCGTCGACGCCAGCGGAGCGGGGACTCGTCGGAGCTGGCATTGTCCTCTGCCTCATCCTCGGTCTCGCCAAACAGCGCCTCGCCCGCTTCATCGCCCTCTTTGCTAGCCTCTTTGTAGGCGACCGCAACCTCCACCACCTGCATGCGGTACCGCCAGCGCTCGAGGCGGCCCTTGCGGGCAGAGCGGTACGAGTCGAGCAGCGCCTCCTGCTCCGCCCGCTCCGCAGCGATCTGCTCCTCCGCCTGCAGGTGCTCCTTGAGGAGATGGTGGTTGTAGGCGGCGTCGGCCTGCGCCTCACGGAACTGCTCCTCACGCATCTGCCTCACCCTGTCCATATATTGGGCACGGGCCTCGCCGATGGTCATGGTGCAATGCACCGGCGAGGATGGTGTGGAGGAGGGGGTTGGCGCCGGATCGTCGACTACCATGTTCTCCATTGGGACGTCGTCATCCTCCGGTTGCCTACCGGCCAGCCGGTCGGCAGCAATGGCTGCCATCTCCTTGTGGTCCGTCGTCCGCCCGTCCCGAAGAGCGTTGGAGCGCGAGGAAGCCATGGTGGGCAGTAGTGGTGTGGACAGGAGAAAGGGAACGGATGCGGATGCGGATGACTGCGGCTATGGCTGGCGCAGCAGTTTATATAGCAATGGTGGTCGGGCGGAGGGACGGACGTGTGGCGCCGAAGTAGCCGCCTCGGCAACCGCGTATCATTAATGTGGGTGGCAGATGGATGGACGGACAACACTTGTGTCGTTTGAAGGCGGAGCAATCGCCTGCACCGGGAAGCGGGGTGGGCGGTGCTGACTGCTTAGGGCGGAAAGCGCGCGCGGGTGAGGAGATGACTTTACTTGGAGAGGATGACAATGGGGACCCACCAAGTCCATAGCCTCACGTACGCAAGTGCCTCCTTATTATATATATATATATATATATATATAATTTACTTTGCTTCCTCCTGGTTTCCTGACATCACGGTCCCACACCATTGTCAACCTATGTAGTACTCCCTCCTTTCCGGTTTATAGGGCTTATCTCAAAATTTTAGTTTTTCCATTTTATAAGGCTCAATTTGGTTGTTCCCCATCAAATGTTCAGACTTCAAGGTGCATTAAATCATTGCATGCAAGTATTAAGAGAAAACTGACCAATGCATGCAATTTATGCATGCATGCATTGCAATTAATGCATTCGTAAACACAATTTTTTGAGGAAAACAAGAGCATTAATTGGGTGCTTTTGCAAACTACAAAAAATATTCCACCACTCATCATCTACCTTGGTTGGTGAGATTTTTGAATTGAGCCTTATAAACCGGAAAGGAGGGACTAGTCAATAAACGAGAGAATTGCACAAGAAGCGGCCAACAGCTGGGACCAAGCAGCTCAAGCAGTATTTGTGTTTTTGAGGTGTGAGCACTGCAGAGTTTTTTGATGTTTAGCCCAGATATTAATTTTTCTCCTCTGAACAACAAAGAAAACATCGCTACAGGTATTAACTGGGCGGGCTGTGGCCCGTCTAGCCCAGGCCAGATATCCAGCCCAGATATTAATTTTTTTCAAGTTGAAAGTGGCTAGCCCAGCTATACTTTTTTTAGGAATACCCAGGCAAGCTCAAGTTGTTATTCTCCGCCCCGTTGGGCTGCAAATCTTTCCTGGGAGGGATGCGTTAGGCTTAACAAGAAAATGGGCTTTAAGAAATAATAAATGGGATGTAATTATAAAAACTGGGCAGTAACTATAAAAAATGCACCAAACACGTGATTACTTTATAAAATATTATTTTTGGATATTGAAAATTTTAATTTCATTAATTGTTGCGAGTGCAATGTTTCATTGGATTTTTACGTAATATAAATTTATATTTAAATTGTATTTAATCTGACTAGAAATTTCGGGATAAAAATATTTCGGATCCCATCAAAATGTGGGAAATTTTATTGAATTCTGTTTTGAACGGTTGGTTGAAATGGGATGTACTTTTAACAAACTGTAAATGGGATGTAATAAATTTCATTAGAATTCAAAAATGGGCTACACATTCTTCCAAATCTCAAATGAGCTATAAGTTCTCTGCCACACACTTCTGGCCTTACTAAGTTGACACGTCCCCTAAAAAATAGAGTTGACGCGTATGCAAGGCTTTGTCAACTTATAGTCAACACACGGTTCTAGTAGCAGTGGCCGTTGGATGTCCATCCAACGGATGCCGTGCTTCTTCTTCAATCTCGGATATTCTAGCTTCACCCGCCCAAAAAATGGTTCCTCCCTCTAACATCTGGGGCGCATCATTTCGGATGCTGACCTGTGGGCCTACTAAGTTGACGTACCAAGGGTTTTGTCAACTTAGTCAATATAAACGATTCTAGCTGCAGTGACCGTACGGTGTCCATCCAACGGTCGTCGTGCTTCTTCAACCTCTGGTCTTCTTTTGCTCCAGCCGCCCAAAGCAGTGCATGTCGTGCCGCCTGCTCCTGCCTCCCGTGGCCGGCTGTGCTGCCGCAGAGGCCTCACCGCCCCCTACTACTCCCGCCGCTGGCCAGGCCATCCCTCCACTCACCCACACCCCTTGTTATTCTGCAGCGACGGCAGCGCAGCCGAACCAGTGAACCCTCGTACTCCTCTCCGCGTGTGCATCCACTGCCGTGTCTTCCCCGGCTCCGCGTCATCCCCTTCCTAGGCCTCGCCGTCGTCCACCGCCCTGGTGCTCTCGGCGCGGCATGGTCAACGTGGTCAAGGAACGACTTCCATCGGACGTGGACTGTACGTGGAGAGGCTGACATCTGGGTCCACGGCAGCCGCAAGGAAGTGCCTCCTTATTACGCGCAAAATAATTATTCCTCCACCTGACAGCGGGGACCCATCGGACGGGCCATCGTATTTAGTGAAAAAATTGATTCGCCCCCTGACTGTTGGTACCCACGAGCTACATCTTCGCACTCAAGGAAGTGCGTCCGGGAAAAAAACGATTTGCCCCCCTGACTGCTGGGACCCACCAGCTACATCTTCGCACGCAAGGAAGTGCGTCCGGAGAAAAAAGATTCGCCCCCCGACTGCTGGGACCCACCGGCTACACCTTCGCACGCAAGGAAGTGCGTCCGGAAAAAAACGATTCGCCCCCCTGACTGCTGGGACCCAGCAGCTACACCTTCGCATGCAAGGAAGTGCGTCCGGGCAAAAAAAACGATTCGTCCCCCTGACTGCTGGGACCCACCAGCTACATCTTCGCAGGCAAGGAAGTGCCTGACAGTCGGACCCACCTGGTCAAAGCGTACGTAGCGTTGTCATTCTGGTCGCGAACGTGTATGTACATACTGGTCGATGTAGAGGCACGCACGTGCCGTAGTAGAGGCGCGCATGTGTCATAGTAGAGGCACGCGCGTAGCATGTACACGTACGTACAGCGGCCAGGGTGCAAGAAAGAAAAATACGGCCACGTATGTGTACATACGGGCGGGGTCTCGAACGCCTACTCGCGCATAGATACGCCCAGGGCTCGTGTACATGGCTGGGTCGGAACGGAGAAATAGCGTCGTCGTCGTGTTCATGGGGAGGCAACAGAATGCGTCGTGTTCATGGGGAGGCAATGGAATGCGTCGTGTTCATGGGGAGGCAACGAAATGAGTCGTGTTCATTGGGAGGCAATGGAACGCGTGGGAGCCAACCGGCTGGGTCGGAATGGAATGCGTGGTCGTGTTCATCGGGAGGGCTTGGACGGAACAGGCGATGGAAACGAGGCCTGGCGTATCGCAGAACGGAGGAAACGGACCTCCTACGGTCGAAACGGGGGTCCTGTTGATCGGGAGGGGTGTGGCGTACCGCAAAACGGAGGAAACGGGCCTCCTACGGTCGAAACGGGGGTCCTGTTGATCTGGAGCGGTGTGGCGTACCGCAAAATGGACGAAACGGACCTCCTACGGTCGAAACGGGGGTCCT
Organism: Triticum dicoccoides; assembly: GCF_002162155.2. Taxonomy (NCBI): domain Eukaryota; kingdom Viridiplantae; phylum Streptophyta; class Magnoliopsida; order Poales; family Poaceae; genus Triticum; species Triticum dicoccoides. Next base: position 611,052,303 of record NC_041388.1, on the reverse strand, counting down.
GTTCATCGGGAGGGGTGTGGCGTACCGCAAAACGGGACTCCACGGGATACTGTTCATATCCACCGTTGACCTCCTCCAGCCTCCACGGGCTACCGTCGACCTCCTCCAGCCTCCATGGGCTCCTGTTCATCCAGCCTCCACCGCGTGCTACTCCACCAGCTACTGTTCAACTACCCCTCCACCGTCTACTGTTCATCTAGCCCTCCACACCACGGGGTCCTGTTCAACCACCCCTCCACGGGCACCCCTTCACCGTCTACTATTCATCCAGCCCTCCACACCACGGGGTCCTGTTCATCTAGAGGCAACGCCACCGCTCA
>NC_041388.1:610991789-611051755 GCF_002162155.2 Triticum dicoccoides | reverse complement strand
AACACTCACTGTTCATCCAATCGATCGGCTTCAGTTAGCAGCAGTAGCGAAGGAATCGCTCGATCAGGTTCAGTTAACAGCCATCGATCGATCGCTCGGGTTCAGTAACGCGTAGCCTGCAGTGCAATCACTCGGGATCAGTTAGAGCCCAACGCCTCGCTCGGGTTCAGTTAGAGCCAACGCCTCGCACACACGCGCGTACGTGTACGAGAGAAACACGCATCGCTCGGCCCCCGACCTCCCACCGTAACCGGGAACTCCTCGAAATTTTCCTCGCCCTCGCTTTTACCATGGTTTTTTCCGTCATGGACGGCCCAAAGAATGTCATGCAGCTGTGTCTCCGGCCCGCCCAGGACGAAAAGCCCATTTTCTGTCATGATTTTTTGTCATAGAAGTAGGAGCCCACCACATCTATGATGATACCGGGTTTTGTCACAATTATCGTCATAGAAGTGTCATATGTATGACAGGAAAAAAATTCGTTCGGCCCAAAATGTCACGGATGTGTCTTTTTTTTGTAGTGTTGTCTCCTGTTACCATCGATCCTTAGACGCATAGTTCGGGACCCCCTACCCGAGATCTGCCAGTTTTTACACCGACATTGGTGCTTTCATTGAGAGTTCCATTGTGTCGTCTTCAAAAGGCTCGATGGCTCCATCAATCATCTACAACAACGGCACCACGAAGGAGATTTTCCTTCCCGACCAGATCTTTGTATTCGGCGGCTTCGCACTGCGGGCTAACTCGGTTGGCCATCTGGAGCAGATCGACAGCTACGCCCCTAGTCACCAGATCAGTTTTGGAAATCTGAACTATGTCGCGGATATCCGAGGAGACTTGATCTTCCAAGGGTTCACGGCCTCAACCACCGCTCCGGCCTTAGATCAGGAGCACATCATCAGGTCAGAAGACGGGAGTCTAGAGCCCGCCGGACTCTCTGCGGCCTTAGAGCTCAACACCGGAAAACTAGAGAGAGTAGCGTCTCCAGCAATCATTGCAAAGCCGAACTCTTCTTCGGACACTAGTTCCGAACCTTGGAGACCCGTGTCATGCGTGCTCGGCCCAGAAACTTCCGACCCTATCCAAACCCCGCTCTTAAATGAGGCTTTGGACCTGATGTGGTCCCTCGTCATCACAGAGGAACCGCTTCTGAATCATGCCCAACCCGGACTAGGGGCTGGAAATAGGGAATTTTACTTCCCACCCACCACCCACTTCATAGCCACTGTCGAGGACCTAACCGGCATGCTTGATTATGCCTCCGAAGACATCGACGGTATGGACGACGATGCCGGAGAGGAGCAGGCCCAAAACCCGCCGGTCACCGGATGTTGGACGGCCACCTCCTCATATGACGTATATGTTGGAAATATTCCCTAGAGGCAATAATAAAATGGTTATTATTATATTTCCTTATTCATGATAATTATCTATTGTTCATGCTATAATTGTATTATCCGGAAATCGTGATACATGTGTGAATACATAGACCACAACATGTCCCTAGTGAGCCTCTAGTTGACTAGCTCGTTGATCAACAGATGGTCATGGTTTCCTGACTATGGACATTGGATGTCATTGATAACGGGATCACATCATTAAGGGAAAGATGTGATGGACACGACCCAATCCTAAGCATAGCACAAGATCATGTAGTTCGTCTGCTGGAGCTTTTCTAATGTCAAGTATCTTTTCCTTAGACCATGAGATTGTGCAACTCCCAGATACTGTAGGAATACTTCGGGTGTGCCAAACGTCACAACGTAACTGGGTGGCTATAAAGGTGCACTATGGGTATCTCCGAAAGTGTCTGTTGGGTTGACACGAATCGAGACTAGGATTTGTCACTCCGTATGACGAAGAGGTATCTTTGGGCCCACTCGGTAAGACATCATCGTAATGAGCTCAATGTGACTAAAGGGTTGGTCATGGGATGATGTGTTACGGAACGAGTAAAGTGACTTGCCGGTAACGAGATTGAACGAGGTATTGGGATACCGACGATCGAATCTCGGTCAAGTAACATACCGATTGACAAAGGTAATTGTATACGGGATTGCTTGAATCCTCGACTTCGTTGTTCATCTGATGAGATCATCATGGAACATGTGGGAGCCAACATGGGTATCCAAATCCCGTTGTTGGTTATTGGCCGAAGAGTTGTCTCAGTCATGTCTGCATGGTTCCCGAACCCGTGGGGTCTACACACTTAAGGTTCGATGACGCTAGGGTTATTAGGAAGATTTGTATGTGATTGTCGAATGTTGTTTGGAGTTCTGGATGAGATCCCGGACGTCACGAGGAGTTCCGGAATAGTCCAGAGGTGAAGTTTTGTATATGGGAAGTCATCATATGGTCACCGGAAATATTCGGGGGTATGTCAGTATTGTACCGGGACCACCGGAGGGGTTTCGGGGGTCCACCGGGAGGGTCCACCTGCCCCGGAGGGCCTTATGGGCTGTAGGTGGAAGGGAACCAGCCCCTAGTGGGCTGGGCGTCATCCCACCCTAGGGCCCATGCGCCTAGGGTTTGGGGGAAACCCTAAAGGGGGCGCCACCCTTGCTTGGGGGGCAAGCCCCCTCCCCCCTTGGCCACCGCCCCCCTTCTAGATCTCATCTAGAGGGGCCGGCCCCCTTCCCCCTTGACCCTATAAATAGAGGGGCGAGGGGAGGGCTGCAGCACGACATCCAAGGCGCAGCCCCTCCCCTCCCCAACACCTCTCCTCCTCCGCGTGAGCTTGGCGAAGCCCTGCCGGAGAACTGCCACTCCATCACCACCATGCCGTCGTGCTGCTGTTGGAGCCTTCTTCCTCAACCTCTCCCTCCTCCTTGCTGGATCAAGGCGCGGGATACGTCACTGGGCTGCACGTGTGTTGAACGCGGAGGCGCCGTTGTTCGGTGCTTAGATCAGATTCGGCCGTGATCTGAATTGCTACGTGTACGACTCCTCCAACCGCGTTCTTGCAACACTTCCGACTCGCGATCTTCAAGGGCATGAAGATGCACTCCCTTCTCTCTCATTGCTAGTTACTCCATAGATTGATCTTGGTGATGCGTAGAAAATTTTTAATTTCTGCAACGATCCCCAACAGTGGTATCAGAGCCAGGTTTATGCGTAGTTTCTATGCACGAGTAGAACACAAGTTGTTGTGGGCGTCGATTTTGTCAATTTACTTGTCGTTACTAGTCTTATCTTGATTCGGGGGCATCGTGGGATGAAGCGGCCCGGACCGACCTTACACGTACGCTTACATGAAACTGGTTCCACCGACTGACATGCACTAGTTGCATAAGGTGGCTAGTGGGTGTCTGTCTCTCCCACTTTAGTCGGATCGGATTCGATGAAAATGGTCCTTATGAAGGGTAAATAGAAATTGGCATATCACGTTGTAGTTTTGGCGTAGGTAAGAAACGTTCTTGCTAGAAACCTATAGCAGCCACGTAAAAACTTGCAACAACAATTAGAGGACGTCTAACTTGTTCTTGCAGCATATGCCGTGTGATGTGATATGGCCAAAAGGATGTGATGAATGATATATGTGATGTATGAGATTGATCATGTTCTTGTAACAGGAATCACGACTTGCATGTCGATGAGTATGACAACCGGCAGGAGCCATAGGAGTTGTCTTAATTTATTTATGACCTGCGTGTCAACATAAACGTCATGTAATTACTTTACTTTATCGCTAACCGTTAGCCATAGTAGTATAAGTAATAGTTGATGAGACAACTTCATGAAGACATGATGATGGAGATCATGATGATGGAGGTCATGGTGTCATGCCGGTGACAATGATGATCATGGCGCCCCGAAGATGGAGACCAAAAGGAGCCAAATGATATTGGCCATATCATGTCACTATTTGATTGCATGTTATGTTTATCAAGTTTTGCATCTTATTTTCTTAGAATGACGGTAGCATAAATAAGATGATCCATCGCAGTAATTTTAAGAAAATGTTCCCCCTAACTGTGCACCATTGCTAAGGTTCGTTGTTCCGAAGCACCACGTGATGATCGGGTGTGATAGGTTCTAACGTTCGCATACAACGGGTGTAAGCCAGATTTACACACGCAATACACTTAGGTTGACTTGATGAGCCTAGCATGTACAGACATGGCCTCGGAACACGGAAGACCGATGTAACGCCCTCGATGCGGCTATATCTCCCACGTGTCGAAGCACGACTTAGAGGCATAACCGCATTGGAAGCAATGTCGCAAGTGAGGTAATCTTCACACAACCCATGTAATACATAAGGGAAAGAGATACATAGTTGGCTTACAATCGCCACTTGACACAAATACATGAATAAAGCATTACATCATCCAAATACAATCAAGGTCCGACTACGGAACCAAAATAAAAGAAGAACCCCAAATGCGACACGGTCCCCGATCGACCCTAACTGGGCTCCACTACTGATCAACTAGAACGAAACAACACAAAGGACAAGATCTTCATCGAGCTCCTCCTGAGCTTGGTTGCGTCATCTGCACGGACTCATCGGCACCTGCAAACTGGTTTTGGAAGTATCTGTGAGCCACAGGGACTCAGCAATCTCGCACCCTCGCGATCAAGACTATTTAAGCTTATGGGTAAGGTAAAAGGTATGAGGTGAAGCTGCAGCAAGCGACTAGCATATATGGTGGCTAACATACGCAAATGAGAGCGAGAAGAGAAGGCAAAGCACGGTCGATAAAAGTATGATCAAGAAGTGATCCTGGACTACCTACGTCAAGCATAACTCCAACAACCGTGTTCACTTCTCGGACTCCGCCGGAAAGAGACCATCACGGTTACACACGCGGTTGATTCATTTTAATTAAGGTCAACTTCAGGTTTTCTACAACCGGACGTTAACAAATTCCCATCTGCCCATAACCGCGGGCACGGCTTTTGAAAGTTCAAATCCCTGCAGGGCTGTCCCAACTTAGCCCATCACAAGCTCTCACGATCAACGAAGGAATAGACCTCCTCCCGAGACATTCCGATCAGACTCGGTATCCCGGTACAACAAGACATTTCGACAGGGTAAAACTAAACCAGCAACACCGCCCGAATGTGCCGACAAATCCCGATAGGAGCTGCACATATCTCTTTCTCAGGGCACACTCAGATGAGCCAGACGTCGGGTAAGCCAGCCCAGAGTTGCCCCTGGTAGCCTCGGACATCGCTCAGTTGGACCAACACTCAGAGGAGCACTGGCCCGGGGGGGTAAATAATGATGACCCTTGAGCCGGCCGACTCAAGGGAAAGAAAAGGCTAGGTGGCAAATGGTAAAACCAATGTTGGGCATTGCTGCAAGAGCTTTACTTAAGGCGAACTGTCAAGGGGTTCCCATTATAGCCAAACCGCGTAAGGGACGCAAAATCCGGGAACATAACACCGATATGATGGGAACTAGGGCGGCAAGGGTGGAACAAAACACCAGGCATAAGGCCGAGCCTTCCACCCTTTACCAAGTATATAGATGCATTTATTAAATAAGACATATTGTGATATCCCAACAAGTAAACATGTTCCAACAAGGAACAACATCTCCATGTTCCAATAAGGAACAAACTTCAATCTTCACCTGCAACTAACAACGCTATAAGAGGGGCTGAGCAAAGCGGTAACATAGCCAAACAACGGTTTGCTAGAACAAGGTGTGTTAGAGGCTTGGTTCAACAATATAGGAGGCATGATAAGAAAGTGGTAGGTATCGCAGCATAGGCATAGGTAAAGAGCGAGCATCTAGCAAAGCAAAGATAGTAGTGATTTCGAGGGTATGATCATCTTCCCTGAAATCCCGCAAGGAAGAGGAACGAGTCCACGAAGAAGACAAACGGACGAAGTCGAACGGGTCCTCTCAAACACGACGTAATCGAATCCAACCCGAAGAAGCAAACACCGGAAAAGAAGCACACAACATAGTAAACAACCACGACATAGACATGGCATGATGCACAAACAATTATGATGCATGTCCGGTTTTAAAGATGCATGGCATGGCAAAGTGCAATGAACAATACTACAAATTAAGTGGAGCTCAATATGCAACGGGTTGCATATTGACGGAACACCACGACAAGTTATTTAGTTCGATCTCGTTATGTGCCCAACAATATTAAATGTTGTTAAACATGGCAAGAGGTGAAGTATAACAAAACTACACCATCTGAACAATTTAAATGGGGCCGGATATAACAAATAACGAATCTGGAAAATCCCCATATGTCTTAGTAATTTATTGCAACAAAAATTTTAAAACATTTAATTGTTGTTATCATGATGCGGATGACATGAACAAGTTTTATGCAATTTTAAGAAAAGTTGACAAGAGCATTATTATGAAGCATTTGTCATCATGGCGGAAAGGAAAGGGGTGCCACAGCAATGATAACGAAAACGGTGCCACGGCAGCATTCCGGTTCCGGTAACTCGATTGAGATACCGATGCAAAGGAGAATTGAGCGGTTGCATGCAGAAGATGGTGGGGCGCTCCCGGATACCGGGTGTCCCACGAGATGGCGACAAGGAAACGAGTGACAAATTGGACATGGTGCAAACACGAGCATCTCAAACATCGCAAGCATTCATTCTCGGAAGGTCGTCTCGGGTTATACCTTCGAAGTGTGCAAACAGGACGGTTCTCGATTGGTGCCAAGTAGAGGAAGTAGACGTTCACGAGTCGAAGAGGAAGTAGACGTTCATGTTCGAGGAGCAGTAGGGGTACACGGTCGTCATCGAACTTGGCGTCACATCGCGTAGCCGTACACATTCCGTAGATGTTCATGTCATCGGTGTCGTGGTACTTGGGTTATTCGGACTTTCCGGTCCGTTCTTCCGACGGCGGTAGTGGTACTTGGCAAAATGCACGTCGACGGTAGTTGTTCTCGGTTCATCGTGGTACTTGGGGAATTCCGAAACTGTCTTGGCGTCTTCGTGTGTAGGGGTACTTGCGAAGAGGTACTCGGCGATCGTCGTGTAGATGTTCACGTGTCTTCGGCGACATCAGGATGCATCTTGGCGGTCTCGTCTCGGTGTAGATGTACATGGCAAATGTAGTGGTACTCGGCAACTTGTCGAACCCAAGTGACTGTAACCGTTCTCGCGGACGAAGCCGGGAGGCGAAGGCAAAGCAACGCGGCGGCGGCCTGTGCTCATCGGTGTCGCAGCAGCAGAAGACAAAGGTGGTGTTCAGCGGCAGGTGCTCGAGGCGAGAGGAGTAGAGGAACACGGCGGGGTCGGCCCTGGCGTCACTTGACCAGGAAGATGGTGGAGGGACGCAGGATCCCACCGGCGACGGCGACATCATGGGTTCCCTGGACGGCATCCACGGGAGCTGCAGAGAGGCGAGGTGGAAGGAGACTCGGTCGGCGCGGCGGCAGGCTTGGGCTCGCCGGCCGGCAAGGCGCCATGGCGAGGAGGCGGCGATGCGAGGCGCTGCTCTTGGCGTGGAGCGGCGCGCCTGCTGTTCCCTGGAGAGGCGGAGCGACAGGGACCGGCAAAGTGGCGTCCCGGCGGCCGTGCTCGTGGGGATGAGGTCGGAGGAGGGCCGGCAGGGGCGCGGGCAGGTCGTCTCCAGGCGGAGCTCGAGCTCCCGGCGAGAAAGACGAACGGGGAGGAGGAGAGATGGGGATCGGGAGATGGGGTCGTTCTGGCGGCGCGAGGGGAGAGGGAGTCTGCGAGGGGATCGGGCTAGGGTTCGGTCGAGGCTAGGCTTAGGTGGGTGCGGATGGGCCTTGGGAGGCCGGCCCAAAGGAGAGGGAGGCTGCTGGGCTCTCCACTCCCTCTCTCATCTATTATTTCTTTAACAGAAAACAAGAGAAGAAAAAGAAATGAAGAGGGGGGTTTAGGGAGCAAAGTTGGACTCACGAATAAATTTCCCGGACTCAAAAAAAATATGTTAGGTCCAAGAAAATTAGGAAAGACCAAGATTGAAAGAATAAATTCAAATTTCTTTGAATTTAATTCAAAAGGTTTGAACTAGGGTAGGTTCTAGGAGTTTCCAAAAATGTTGAGAATTTTGGTAGAGCTCCGGAAAAAGATGAAAGAATAAATGGCAAGGTTCGAGGTCAAGCAGCGAGATAACAAAGGCATGGGGAAATTTGCAAGTGTGTTTTAGGTGATTCCATAAGAATGGATTATTTTATAATAGCTCCACTAATATCGGGAGGATATATTATAAAGAGAAGTCATCCTTCCCTCGATTTAAATGGATCGAAGATCCATACGATTTATTTAGTTGATTTGAGATGCAAAGATTAGTGACATGATGGCATGATGCAATGCAAAAAAATAAAAGGGGAGGCACAAATGAAATACACGGCGAAACCCGGAATATATGGAAGTCTTCTCGAGCATCGGTCTCGGGGCGTCACAACACTCCACCACTACGAGAGGATCTCGTCCCGAGATCTAGAATGGCACCGGAGGGACAAAGAACATTGCAAAAAAAACCTTGAGGTTGAGGGGCAAGATATATATTGAAACCACTCCGGTTAAGACAAGATAGGGAAGGAATAAGACTGATATAATTTGGACAGCACTCCGGTTGAGAAGGGATGCAAAATTTGATAAGATGAGAGAGCTCGAAAGAAAACACGACACTCCGGTTGAATGGATAAGCAAAGAAAAGAACACTATCATGACAAAACAAGAAGATGGGTAGAAGAGAGCAACATTACAATGCCTCCGGAACAAAAGAATAGAAGATAGATAATTGAAATAGGAGAAATGAGGAGAAAATGCCCACTTCTGCCAAAAGAGCTTGAGAAGGCATCCTTAGGAAAGGGTCGAACGGAGTTGTTGTAAAAAAACAACAACGAAAAGAGTAATCTTGATATGGTCTTATGGAATACAACTCAAACATTATGAGGTGACCACCTGCCACTCACGGGAAGAAGAATTGGATTGATATGAACGAGGAGACGAGAAACTATCTCACCGGGAGGATAAAAGAAGAACTTGGGTCATTTATAAGCACCATAATAGCAACAAACCTTAGAGAAGGCTTTGGGTGCAATATAACCCAAGATAACTCCAATGACGAGATTGATGGATTTGAAATATCTCATTCATGACAACATGTGAATCAAGAAACATGAATTCAAATTATCAAGAATGACATAATACCATTTCCAATGATACGGAAGAACGAATTGCACTCCAGATTGCAAGATGAATAATGCTTGAGCTCCTCTGAAAAGAACCTTGATGAACACTTCGAGAAGGAAATTGAATCCTTGATGAGCCAACATGTAGAACTCCATGAAAAACTCCGGTAAACAAAAGGATGGTCAAACGGAAGGAAAAAGAAGTTGAAAACACAAGGTGAATCATTGTAATGATTTAGATAGATCTCCGTGATAACATAATTGCAAGAGCTTGGAACTCCGGGAAAGAAAAGATGAATCAAATGAAACCGAGAATTTGAAGGGCCTCCGGAATAAAGAATCGAATTTACTCGATGAAACAAGAATAAGAATTACATTATGCTTATCCTTCACCAATTAAATTAATGACGATCAACGGATTTGGCATACTACTTATTCTCGTAGAAAGGATTAAGATAGATATAGCGCCAACTTGGGAAGGTCTTCAATGAACCACCGGAAGGATTGAAAACAACGAAGAGCAGATAAAGAAACACCGGGAAGAATTATAAAATTAACGAAGAAACTTGAGAGAATTTAGATATATGAGAACGAAGGGATTACGAGCTGATTGGAGAATCCTTGATTTAAGCACCGGTATGATAGGAGAATGATAACTGACAGCTGAGAATGAATAACCTGAATTGATGGACTCCGTATAACAAAAAACTAAGAAGACTCTTGAATTTGCTCCGGATAGTTGAAAAGAATTCTCACAATCCAAAAACAACTATGAGAGGATGGCAACAAGCTAGAATCACGAATCTTGAAGAGAATGGAGCAAGATATGGAGGAAAAAAAATTCTTCTTCAGTCTCCAAACTCTGAGAATTACGACGAGAAACACCACCATGAATTGTTGAGGCACCGGAATAAAGAAGAATATAAAAGTTGAATCAACAATGAAATGAATTTGAAAGATCTTGGAGAAAACATTTGACTGATGATAAATCATTCTTACGTCAAACTTCAAAAGGAATTTTAGAATACCTCCGGGAAAATAAGTAGAGTCAGGTAAGATCCTGGAAAAAGACCTGTAGGTTAGGGCCCACTGAAAAGATACACCGTAGAACGATTTTAAAGAGAGATTGCACCGGTTGAATTTAAATGGCTTGAAAGAGATAACATCCTCGAAATAGCTTGAATGAAAGAAGAGTGGATACACGAATCTTCGAGATATCTTCAGCACTCCGGAACAATTAAATAGCGAGAAGTGAATGAATATGAGGTGCACTGGCATGAGAAGGTATTTGAAACGAGGAAAAGATATGATCAACACCGAAAGCTTGAATTGGTTCCACCAGAGAAGAAAATGAGTGACGCGAGACAAATTTGAAGCTTCATTAGCATCTTCTTGAGAATCACCGGATAAGAATATTGAAAGAAAAGAAAGAAGAGACTTCGCATCAATAAGATGGATACTTTATTAAGATATAAGAGTCCTTGAAGAAAAAGGGTGGGAGGGAGGGAAACAAAGTCAACTTGGAGACGGATGAAACAAACACCGTTGAGAAGAACTGATACTTGATCTTGCGGTTGTTGAAATGATCGGATCCACTTGAAGAGAAGTACACCGGTTGAGAAGAAATTGAAATGACAACTCGATTATCAAGAAGGATAAGTATTCGCATAGGAGTATGAGAATACCGCTTAGGAAAAGGTATGGAATCAACATTTGACTTCGAAGCAACTCGAATACCACAATTCAAAACAAAAACAAGGGGTTGGCTTGCGGAATAAGCCGGAACAAACATATGATAGAGATTTCGTCTGAAGTTTTCGTGGTGGGGCCTACACGGGCTCGATCGTACAGCACCATCATGTACAAGGCAGTGCACATGACATACGAAGCGTCCCCGAGTCGGCATAGCCAAGGACTCTTTAAGACACAACGAGACCACTGTAAAACCAACCGTGAATAGGCGGACCACTAGACGTCGAACCCCAATTTCATATCATACATCTGTCGGAAAGATATCCTAAGATCTACTTGAATTCCCACTTATGAAACTCCCGAAATTTTTCGGTTATGCAATCAGGTGTTCGGGATACAGGGGAAGCATAATATCTCACCCAAACTAGCAAATCCTACATCCAGCTGTATCCATCCTTCAACACATAACCAAGAAACCTTCAGAAATCATCTACCTCAACCTTCGAAAAGCATCCGTTATACAAGTTATGGCAATACTCCCGAACTCCCGCCCCAGTACTGGGTGGCGTCGAGGTTATCTCACCAACGAACTGCATAAAAGAGATTTTCGATGTCGGCGTACTAAACTCAGGTATTCCAGAACTGCAAAGATAAAATTATGATGACAACACCTCAGAGCTCAACTCCCCGGGACACTTCCACAAAACCACTGACAGGAGGCACCAAGACAATGTTCTCATCATAAAACCAACGGAACGATTCCAAGATACCCGCGTGATCCTAAAAAAAATTTAGTGAAATTTGAGAAGAGAAGAGTCAAAACTCTACGTCAGGATGCCTTACCAGAGCGATGAGGAGAGTCAAAAGTAAAAGAATTCCTAAACTCTCCGATATATAATTCCTGAATGACTCAAAACATTTTTTTCTAGACACAACTCGGCCGCTAAAAACGATCAAGCAATGGGGCTCCTAAGGTCGGGGAAGGCTCTGATTACCAACTTGTAACGCCCTCGATGCGGCTATATCTCCCACGTGTCGAAGCACGACTTAGAGGCATAACCGCATTGAAAGCAATGTCGCAAGTGAGGTAATCTTCACACAACCCATGTAATACATAAGGGAAAGAGATATATAGTTGGCTTACAATCGCCACTTCACACAAATACATGAATAAAGCATTACATCATCCAAATACAATCAAGGTCCGACTATGGAACCAAAATAAAAGAAGAACGCCAAATGCGACACGGTCCCCGATCGACCCCAACTGGGCTCCACTACTGATCAACTAGAACGAAACAACACAAAGGACAAGATCTTCATCGAGCTCCTCCTGAGCTTGGTTGCGTCATCTGCATGGACTCATCGGCACCTGCAAACTGGTTTTGGAAGTATCTGTGAGCCACAGGGACTCAGCAATCTCGCACCCTCGCGATCAAGACTATTTAAGCTTATGGGTAAGGTAAAAGGTATGAGGTGGAGCTGCAGCAAGCGACTAGCATATATGGTGGCTAACATACGCAAATGAGAGCGAGAAGAGAAGGCAAAGCACGGTCGATAAAAGTATGATCAAGAAGTGATCCTGGACTACCTACGTCAAGCATAACTCCAACAACCGTGTTCACTTCCCAGACTCCGCCGGAAAGAGACCATCACGGTTACACACGCGGTTGATTCATTTTAATTAAGGTCAACTTCAGGTTTTCTACAACCGGACGTTAACAAATTCCCATCTGCTCATAACCGCGGGCACGGCTTTCGAAAGTTCAAATCCCTGCAGGGGTGTCCCAACTTAGCCCATCACAAGCTCTCACGGTCAACGAAGGAATAGACCTCCTCCCGAGACATTCCGATCATACTCGGTATCCCGGTACAACAAGACATTTCGACAGGGTAAAACTAAACCAGCAACACCGCCCGAATGTGCCGACAAATCCCGATAGGAGCTGCACATATCTCTTTCTCACGGCACACTCAGATGAGCCAGACGTCGGGTAAGCCAGCCCAGAGTTGCCCTGGTAGCCTCGGACATCGCTCAGTTGGACCAACACTCAGAGGAGCACTGGCCTGGGGGGGTAAAATAATGATGACCCTTGAGCCGGCCGACTCAAGGGAAAGAAAACGCTAGGTGGCAAATGGTAAAACCAATGTTGGGCATTGCTGGAAGAGCCTTACTTAAGGCGAACTGTTAAGGGGTTCCCATTATAGCCCAACCGTGTAAGGGACGCAGAATCCGGGAACATAACACCGATATGACGGAAACTAGGGCGGCAAGAGTGGAACAAAACACCAGGCATAAGGCCGAGCCTTCCACCCTTTACCAAGTATATAGATGCATTTATTAAATAAGACATATTGTGATATCCCAACAAGTAAACATGTTCCAACAAGGAACAACATCTCCATGTTCCAATAAGGAACAAACTTCAATCTTCACCTGCAACTAACAACGCTATAAGAGGGGCTGAGCAAAGCGGTAACATAGCCAAACAACGGTTTGCTAGGACAAGGTGGGTTAGAGGCTTGGTTCAACAATATAGGAGGCATGATAAGCAAGTGGTAGGTATCGCAGCATAGGCATAGCTAAAGAGCGAGCATCTAGCAAAGCAAAGATAGTAGTGATTTCGAGGGTATGATCATCTTGCCTGAAATCCCGCAAGGAAGAAGAACGAGTCCATGAAGATGACAAATGGACGAAGTCGGACGGGTCCTCACAAACACGACGTAATCGAATCCAACCCGAAGAAGCAAACACCGGAAAAGAAGCACACAACATAGTAAACAACCACGACATAGACATGGCATGATGCACAAACAATTATGATGCATGTCCGGTTTTAAAGATGCATGGCATGGAAAAGTGCAACGAACAATACTACAAATTAAGTGGAGCTCAATATGCAACGGGTTGCATATTGACGAAACACCACGACAAGTTATTTAGTTCGATCTCGTTATGTGCCCAACAATATTAAATGTTGTTAAACATGGCAAGAGGTGAAGTATAACAAAACTACACCATCTAAACAATTTAAATGGGGCCGGATATAACAAATAACGAATCTGGTAAATCCCCATATGTCTTAGTAATTTATTGCAACAACAATTTTAAAACATTTAATTGTTGTTATCATGATGCGGATGACATGAACAAGTTTTATGCAATTTTGAAAAGTTGACAAGAGCATTATTATGAAGCATTTGTCATCATGGCGGAAAGGAAAGGGGTGCCACGGCAACGATAACGAAAATGGTGCCACGGCAGCGTTCCGGTTCCGGTAACTCGATTGAGATACCGATGCAAAGGAGAAATGAGCGGTTGCGTGCAGAAGATGGTGGGGCGCTCCCGGATATCGGGTGTCCCACGAGTTGGCGACAAGGAAACGAGTGACAAATTGGACATGGTGCAAACACGAGCATCTCAAACATCGCAAGCATTCATTCTCGGAAGGTCGTCTCGGGTTATATCTTCGAAGTGTGCAAACGGGACGGCTCTCGATCGGTGCCAACTAGAGGAAGTAGACGTTCACGAGTCGAAGAGGAAGTAGACGTTCATGTTCGAGGAGCGGTACGGGTACACGGTCGTCATCGAACTTGGCGTCACATCGCGTAGTCGTACACATTCCGTAGATGTTCATGTCATCGGTGTCGTGGTACTTGGGTTCTTCGGACTTTCTGGACTGTTCTTGCGACGGCGATAGTGGTACTTGGAAAAATGCACGTCGACGGTAGTTGTTCTCTGTTCGTCATGGTACTTGGGGAATTCCGAAACTGTCTTGGCGTCTTCGCGCGTAGGGGTACTTGCGAAGAGGTACTCGGCGATCGTCGTGTAGATGTTCACGTGTCTTCGGCGACAGCAGGATGCATCTTGGCGGTCTCGTCTCAGTGTAGATGTACATGGCAAATGTAGTGGTACTCGGCAACTTGTCGAACCCAAGTGACTGTAACCGTTCTCGCGGACGAAGTCGGGAGGCGAAGGCAAAGCAACATGACGGTGGCCTGTGCTCATCGGTGTCGCAGCAGCAGAAGACGAAGGTGGTGTTCAGCGGCAGGTGCTCGAGGCGAGAGGAGTAGAGGAACGCGGCGGGGTCGGCCCTGGCGTCACTTGACCAGGAAGATGGCGGAGGGACGCAGGATCCCACCGGCGACGGCCTTGAGACGACGACGACATGGGTTCCCTGGACGGCATCCATGGGAGTTGCAGAGAGGCGAGGTGGAAGGAGACTCGGTCGGTGCGGCGGCAGGCTTGGGCTCGCCGGCCGGCAGGGCGCCATGGCGAGGAGGCGGCGATGCGAGGCGCTGCTCTTGGCGTGGAGCGGCGCGCCTGCTGTTCCTTGGAGAGGCGGAGCGACGGGGACAGGCGAAGTGGCGTCCCGGCGGCCGTGCTCGTGGGGATGAGGTTGGAGGAGGGCCGGCAGGGGCGCGGGCAGGTCATCTCCAGGCGGAGCTCGAGCTCCCGGCGAGAAAGACGAACGGGGAGGAGGAGAGATGGGGTCGTTCTGGCGGCGCGAGGCGAGAGGGAGTCTGCGAGGGGATCGGGCTAGGGTTCGGTCGAGGCTAGGCTTAGGTGGGTGCAGATGGGCCTTGGGAGGCCGGCCCAAAGGAGAGGGAGGCTGCTGGGCTCTCCACTCCCTCTCTCATCTATTATTTCTTTAACAGAAAACAAGAGAAGAAAAGGAATGAAGAGGGGGGTTTAGGGAGCAAAGTTGGACTCACGAATAAATTTCCCGGACTCAAAAAAAATATGTTAGGTCCGAAAAAATTAGGAAAGACCAAGATTGAAAGAATAAATTCAAATTTCTTTGAATTTAATTCAAAAGGTTTGAACTAGGGTAGGTTCTAGGAGTTTCCAAAAATGTTGAGAATTTTGGTAGAGCTCCAGAAAATGATGAAAGAATAAATGGCAAGGTTCGAGGTCAAGCAGCGAGATAACAAAGGCATGGGGAAATTTGCAAGTGTGTTTTAGGTGATTCCATAAGAATGGATTATTTTATAATAGCTCCACTAATATCGGGAGGATATATTATAAAGAGAAGTCATCCTTCCCTCGATTTAAATGGATCGAAGATCCATATGATTTATTTAGTTGATTTGAGATGCAAAGATTAATGACATGATGGCATGATGCAATGCAAAAAAAATAAAAGGGGAGGCACAAATGAAATACACGGCGAAACCCGGAATATATGGAAGTCTTCTCGAGCATCGGTCTCGGGGCATCACAAACGAAAGGTTGAACATGAGTCGTATAGAAGATACGATCAACATGAAGATGTTCACGGATGATGACTAGTCCGTCTCACGTGATGATCGAACATGGCCTAGTTGACTCTGATCATGTATCACTTAGATGACTAGAGGGATGTCTATCTGAGTGGGAGTTCATTAAATAATTTGATTAGATGAACTTAATTATCATGAACATAGTCTAAAATTCTTTGCAATATGTCTTGTAGATCAAATGGCCCACGCTAATGTTGCCCTCAACTTCAACGCGTTCCTAGAGAAAACCAAGCTGAAAGACGATGGCAGCAACTACATGGACTGGGTCTATAACCTGAGGATTATCCTCATAGCTGCCAGGAAAGCATATGTCCTTGATGCACCGCTAGGTGAAGCACCTGTTTTCCCAGCAGAAGAAGATGTTATGAACGCCTGGCAGACGTGCAGTGATGATTACTCCCTGGTTCAGTGCGGCATGCTTTACAGCTTAGAACCAGGGCTCCAAAAGCGTTTTGAGCAACATGGAGCATATGAGATGTTCCAAGAGCTAAAAATGGTTTTCCAAGCTCATGCCCGGGTCGAGAGATATGAAGTCTCCGACAAGTTCTACAGTTGTAAGATGGAGGAGAATAGTTTCGTCAGCGAGCACATAGTCAAAATGTCTGGGTTGCACAACCGCTTGTCTCAGCTGGGAGTTAACCTCCCGGATGATGTGGTCGTTGACAGAATCCTTGAGTCGCTCCCACCTAGCTACAAGAGCTTTGTGATGAACTTCAATATGCAGGGGACGAAAAAGACCATTCCTGAGGTATATTCAATGTTGAAATTAGTGGAGGTGGAAATCAAAAAGGAACATCAAGTGTTGATGGTGAATAAAACCACTAAGTTCAAGAAAGGCAAGGGTAAAAAGAACTTCAAGAAGGACGGCAAGGGAGTTGCTGTGCCCGGTAAGCAAGCTGCCGGGAAGAAGACAAAGAATGGACCCAAGCCTGAGTCTGAGTGCTTTTATTGCAAGGGAAACGGTCACTGGAAGCGGAACTGCCCCAAGTACTTAGCGGATAAGAAGGTCGGCAATGTCAAAGGTATATGTGATATACATGTTATTGATGTGTACCTAACCAGCGCTCGTAGTACCTCCTGGGTATTTGATACCGGTGCGGTTGCTCATATTTGTAACTCAAAACAGGAGCTGCGGAATAAACGGAGACTGGCAAAGGACGAGGTGACGATGCGCGTCGGGAATGGTTCTAAGGTCGATGTGATCGCCGTCGGCATGCTACCTCTACATTTACCTACGGGATTAGTTCTAAACCTCAATAATTGTTATTTAGTACCATCTTTGAGCATAAACATTGTATCTGGATCTCGTTTAATGCGAGATGGCTACTCATTTAAATCTGAGAATAATGGTTGTTCTATTTATATGAGATACATGTTTTATGGTCATGCCCCGCTGGTCAATGGTTTATTCTTATTTAATCTCAAACGTGATGTTACACATATTCATAGTGTGAATACCAAAAGATGTAAGGTTGATAATGATAGTCCCACATACTTGTGGCACTGCCGCCTTGGTCACATTGGTGTCAAACGCATGAAGAAACTCCGTGCAGATGGACTTTTGGAGTCTCTTGATTATGAATCATTTGACACGTGCGAACCATGCCTCATGGGCAAAATGACCAAGACTCCGTTCTCAGGAACAATGGAGCGAGCAACCAACTTATTGGAAATCATACATACTGATGTGTGCGGTCCAATGAGTGTTGAGGCTCGCGGAGGCTATCGTTATGTTCTCACCCTCACTGATGACTTGAGTAGATATGGGTATGTCTACTTAATGAAACACAAGTCTGAGACCTTTGAAAAGTTCAAGGAATTTTAGAGTGAGGTTGAGAATTAATGTGACAGGAAAATCAAGTTCTTACGATCAAATCGTGGGGGAGAATATTTGAGTCACGAATTTGGCACGCACTTAAGGAAATGCGGAATTGTTTCACAACTCACGCCGCCTGGAACACCTCAGTGTAATGGTGTGTCCGGACGTCGTAATCGCACTCTATTGGATATGGTACGATCTATGATGTCTCTTACCGATCTACCGCTGTCATTTTGGGGTTATGCTATAGAGACTGCTGCATTCACTTTAAATAGGGCTCCATCGAAATCCGTTGAGACGACACCGTATGAATTGTGGTTTGGTAAGAAACCTAAGTTGTCGTTTCTAAAAGTTTGGGGATGTGATGCTTATGTCAAGAAACTTCAACCTGAAAAGCTCGAACCCAAATCGGAAAAATGCGTCTTCATAGGATACCCTAAGGAAACTATTGGGTATACCTTCTACCTTAGATCCGAAGGCAAGATCTTTGTTGCCAAGAATGGATCCTTTCTAGAGAAAGAGTTTCTCTCGAAAGAAGTAAGTGGGAGGAAAGTAGAACTTGATGAAGTATTGCCTCTTGAACCGGAGAGTGGCGCAGCTCAAGAAAATGTTTCTGAGGTGCCTGCACCGACTAGAGAGGAAGTTAATGATGATGATTATGAAACTTCAGATCAAGTTGCTACTGAACTTTATAGGTCCACAAGGACATGTTCCGCACCAGAGTGGTACGGCAACCCTGTCCTGGAAATCATGTTGTTAGAAAATGGTGAACCTTCGAACTATGAAGAAGCAATGGCAGGCCCAGATTCTGACAAATGGCTAGAAGCCATGAAATCTGAGATAGGATCCATGTATGAACACAAAGTATGGACTTTGACTGACTTGCTCGATGATCGGCGAGCCATAGAAAATAAATGGATATTTAAGAAGAAGACAGACGCAGATGGTAATGTGACCATCTATAAGGCTCCGCTTGTCGCTAAAGGTTATTGGCAACTTCAAGGGGTTGACTACGATGAGACTTTCTCACCCATAGCGAAGCTGAAGTCCGTCTGAATCATGTTAGCAATTGCCGCATTCTATGATTATGAGATATGGCAAATAGACGTCAAAACGACATTCCTTAATGGTTTCCTCAAGGAAGAATTGTATATGATGCAGCCAGAAGGTTTTGTCGATCCTAAGAATGCTGACAAGGTGTGCAAGCTCCAACGCTCAATCTATGGGCTGGTGCAAGCATCTCGGAGTTGGAACATTCGATTTGATGAGATGATCAAAGCGTTTGGGTTTACACAGACTTATGGAGAAGCCTGTGTTTACAAGAAAGTGAGTGGGAGCTCTGTAGCATTTCTCATATTATATGTGGATGACATACTATTGATGGGAAATGATATAGAATTCTTGGAAAGCATCAAGGCCTACTTGAACAAGTGTTTTTCAATGAAGGATCTTGGAGAAGCTGCTTATATATTAGGCATCAAGATCTATAGAGATAGATTGAGACGCCTCATTGGTCTTTCGCAAAGTACGTACCTTGGCAAGATATTGAAGAAGTTCAATATGGATCAGTCCAAGAAGGGGTTCTTGCCTGTATTGCAAGGTATGAGATTGAGCATGGCTCAATGCCCGACCACGGCAGAAGATAGAGAAAAGATGAGTGTCGTCCCCTATGCCTCGGCCAAAGGGTCTATTATGTATGTCATGTTGTGTACCAAAACTGATGTAAACCTTGCCGTAAGTTTGGTAGGAAGGTACCAAAGTAATCCCGGCATGCAACACTGGACAACGGTCAAGAATATCCTGAAGTACCTGAAAAGGACTAAGGATATGTTTCTCGTTTATGGAGGTGACGAAGAGCTCATCGTAAAGGGTTACGTCGATGCTAGCTTCGACACAGATCTGGATGACTCCAAGTCACAAACCGGATACATGTATATTTTGAATGGTGGGGCAGTCAGCTGGTGTAGTTGCAAGCAAAGCGTCGTGGCGGGATCTACATGTGAAGAGGAGTACATGGCAGCCTCAGAGGCAGCACAAGAAGCAATCTGGATGAAGGAGTTCATTGCCGACCTAGGAGTTATTCCCAATGCATTGGGCCCGATGACTCTCTTCTGTGACAAGTCTGGAGCTATTGCCCTTGCCAAGGAGCCCAGGTTTCACAGGAAGACCAGGCATATCAAGCGTCGCTTCGACTCCATTCGTGAAAATGTTCAAAATGGAGACATAGATATTTGTAAAGTGCATACGGACCTGAATGTCGCAGATCTATTGACTAAACCTCTTCCTCGAGCAAAACATGATCAACACCAGAACTCTATGGGTGTTTGATTCATCACAATGTAACTAGATTATTGACTTTAGTGCAAGTGGGAGATTGTTGGAAATATGCCCTAGAGGCAATAATAAAATGGTTATTATTATATTTCCTTGTTCTTGATAATTGTCTATTGTTCATGCTATAATTGTATTATCCAGAAATCGTGATACATGTGTGAATACATAGACCACAACATGTCCCTAGTGAGCCTCTAGTTGACTAGCTTGTTGATCAACAGATGGTCATGGTTTCCTGACTATGGACATTGGATGTCATTGATAACGGGATCACATCATTAAGGGAAATATGTGATGGACAAGACCCAATCCTAAGCACAGCACAAGATCATGTAGTTCGTCTACAAGAGCTTTTCTAATGTCAAGTATCTTTTCCTTAGACCATGAGATTGTGCAACTCCCAGATACTGTAGGAATACTTTGGGTGTGCCAAACGTCACAATGTAACTGGGTGGCTATAAAGGTGCACTACAGGTATCTCCGAAAGTGTCTGTTGGGTTGGCATGAATCGAGACTAGGATTTGTCACTCCGTATGATGGAGAGGTATCTCTGGGCCCACTCGGTAAGACATCATCGTAATGAGCTCAATGTGACTAAAGGGTTGGTCACGGGATGATGTGTTACGGAACAAGTAAAGTGACTTGCCAGTAACGAGATTGAACAAGGTATTGGGATACCGACGATCGAATCTCGGGCAAGTAACGTACCGATTGACAAAGGGAATTGTATACAGGATTGCTTGAATCCTCGACATCGTGGTTGATACGTCTCCAACGTATCTATAATTTTTTATTGCTAGATGCTACTTTATCTACTATTTTGGACTATATTGGGCTTTATTTTCCAATTTTATATTATTTTTGGGACTAACCTATTAACCGGAGGCCCAGCCCAGAATTGATGTTTTTGCCTATTTCAGTATTTCGAGGAAACAGAATATCAAACGGAGTCCAAACGGAATGAAACCTTCGGGAACGTGATCTTCTCACCGAATGTGATCCAGGAGACTTGGACCCTACTCCAAGAAGTTTCTGGGGAGGTCACGAGGGTGGAGGGCGCCCCCCCCCCTGGGCGCGCCCCTGCCTCGTGGGCCCCTCGGAGCTCCACCGACATGCTCCTTCCTCCTATATATACCTACATACCCCCATCAGACCAAAGACGGAGCCAAAAACCTAATTCCACCGCCGCAACTTCCTGTATCCATGAGATCCCATCTTGGGGCCTGTTCCGGAGCTCCGCCGGAGAGGGCATCCATCACGGAGGGCTTCTACATCAACACCATAGCTCTTCCGATGAAGTGTGAGTAGTTTACTTCAGACCTTCGGGTCCATAGCTAGTAGCTAGATGGCTTCTTCTCTCTTTTTGGATCTCAATACAATGTTCTCCCCCTCTCTCGTGGAGATCTATTCGATGTAATCTTCTTTTTGCGGTGTGTTTGTTGAGACCGATGAATTGTGGGTTTATGATCCAACTTATCTATGAATAATATTTGAATCTTCTCTGAATTCTTTTATGTATGATTGAGTTATCTTTGCAAGTCTCTTCGAATTATCCGTTTGGTTTGGCCAACTAGATTGGTAGTTCTTGCAATGGGAGAAGTGCTTAGCTTTGGGTTCAATCTTGCGGTGTCCTTACTCAGTGACAGAAAGAGTTGCAAGGCACGTATTGTATTGTTGCCATCGAGGATAACAAGATGGGGTATTTATCATATTGCATGAATTTATTCCTCTACATCATGTCATCTTGCTTAAGGTGTTACTCTGTTTTTAACTTAATACTCTAGATGCATGCTGGATAGCGGTTGATGAGTGGAGTAATAGTAGTAGATGCAGGCAGGAGTCGGTCTACTTGTCACGGACGTGATGCCTATATACATGATCATACCTAGATAACCTCATAACTATGCTCAATTCTATCAATTGCTCAACAGTAATTTGTTCACCCACCGTAGAATGTCTATGCTCTTGAGAGAAGCCACTAGTGAAACCTATGGCCCCCGGGTCTATTCTCATCATATCAATCTCCATTACTTTATTTTACTTGTTTTACTTTTACTTTTTACTTTGCATATTTATACCAAAAATACCAAAAAAAATATCTCTATCAGATCTCACTCTCGTAAGTGACCATGAAGGGATTAACAACCCCTAAGCATTGGTTGCGAGTTGCTACCGTTTTGTGCAGGTACGAGGGACTTGCGCGTGACCTCCTACTAGATTGATACCTTGGTTCTCAAAAACTGAGGGAAATACTTATGCTACTGTGCTGCATCACCCCCTCCTCTTCGGGGAAAACCAACGCTAGCTCGAGACGTAGCAAGAAGGATTTCTGGCGCCGTTGCCGGGAAGGCCTACGCCAAGTCAAGTCAACATTTACTCTCCCGTCAACGAGCCATTTCTGGCGCCGTTGCCGGGGAAGCCTACGCAAAAGTCAACATACAAGTACCCATCACAATCTCTATCTCTCGCATTACATTATTTGCCATTTGCCTCTCGTTTTCCTCTCCCCCACTTCACCCTTGCCGTTTTATTCGCCCTCTTTTTTCCCCTTGCCTTTTGTTTGCTCGTGTGTTAGTTTGCTTGCTTGTCGTGATGGCCCAAAATGCTACCAAATTGTGTGACTTCACCAATACCAATAACAATGATTTCCTTAGCACTCCGATTGCTCCTCTTGCCAATACTGAATCTTGTGAAATCAATACTGCTTTGTTGAATCTTGTTATGAAAGATCAATTCGCCGGCCTTCCTAGTGAAGATGCCGCTACTCATCTAAATGGCTTTGTTGATTTATGTGATATGCAAAAGAAAAAGGATGTCGATAATGATGTCGTTAAATTGAAGCTATTTCCTTTTTCGCTTAGAGATCATGCTAAAGCGTGGTTTTCATCTTTGCCTAAAAATTGTATTGATTCTTGGAACAAGTGCAAAGATGCTTTTATCTCTAAGTATTTTCCTCCCACTAAGATTATCTCTCTTAGGAACGATATTATGAATTTTAAGCAACTTGATCATGAACATGTTGCACAAGCTTGGGAGAGAATGAAATTAATGCTACGTAATTGTCCTACTCATGGTTTGAACTTATGGATGATTATACAAAAAAATTATGCTGGATTGAATTTTGCTTCTAGAAATCTTTTAGATTCAGCCGTGGGAGGCACTTTTATGGAAATCACTTTAGGAGATGCTACTAAACTCCTAGATAATATTATGGTCAATTATTCTCAATGGCATACTGAAAGATCTACTAATAAAAAAGTGCATGCTATAGAAGAAAAGATGGATGAACTTAGGAATTTATTTGTTAAGAGTGTTTCTTCTGATCCCAATAATATGACTTTATCTACTTTGCTTGAGAATAATAATGAATCTATGGATGTGAATTTTGTTGGTAGGAATAGTTTTGGTAACAACGCGTATAGAGGGAATTTTAATTCTAGGCCTTATCCTAGCAATCCTTCTAATAATTATGGAAATTCCTACAACAACTCTTATGGAAATTTTAATAAGACGCCCTCTGAATTTGAGAGTAGTGTTAAAGAGTTTATGAATTCGCAAAAGAATTTCAATGCTTTGCTTGAAGAGAAATTGCTTAAAGTTGATGATTTGGCTAGGAACGTTGATAGAATTTCTCTTGAGGTTGATTCTTTAAAGCTTAGATCTATTACTCCTAAGCATGATATCAATGAGTCTCTCAAAGCCATGAGAATTTCCATTGATGAGTGCAAAGAAAGAACCGCTAGGATGCGTGCTTACAAAGATGCCTTTATTAAAGCGTGTTCTTCTAAATCCTATGAAAATCAAGATGAAGATCTGAAAGTTATTGATGTGTCCCCTATTAAATCTTTGTTTTGCAATATGAATCTTGATGAATCTGATTATGATCTTCCCTTACCTAGAAGGCGTTCTAAGAATTCTGAGTTTTTAGATCCTGATGATGAAATTGATAAAAAGGGATTGAAAGAAATAAAAATCTAGATATTACTAAACCCACTATTTTGGATCTCAAGGAATTTAACTATGAAAATTGCTCTTTAATTGATTGTATTTCCTTGTTGCAACCCGTGTTAAATTCTCCTCATGCTTATAGTCGAAATAAGGCCTTTACCGAACACATTGTTGACGCCTTAATGCAATCTTATGAAGAAAAGCTTGAGTTGAAAGTTTCTATCCCTATAAAACTCCATGATAAGTGGGAACCTACAATTAAATTAAAATTAAAAATTATGAGTTTCATGCTTTGTGTGATTTGGGTGCTAGTGTCTCTACTATCCCCAAAGCTTTGTGTGATTTGTTAGATTTCTGTGACTTTGATGATTGCTCTCTAAACTTGCATCTTGCGGATTCCACTATTAAAAAGCCTATGGGAAGAATTAATGATGTTCTTATTGTTGCAAATAGGAATTATGTGCCCGTAGATTTTATCGTTCTTGATATAGATTGCAATCCTTCATGTCCTATTATTCTTGGTAGACCTTTCCTTAGAACGATTGGTGCAGTTATTGATATGAAGGAAGGGAATATTAAATTCCAATTTCCCTTAAAGAATGGCATGGAACACTTTCCTAGAAATAAAATAAAATTACCATACGAATCTATCATGAGAGCCACTTATGGATTGCCTACCAAAGATGGCAATACCTAGATCTATCCTTGCTTTTATGCCTAGCTAGGGGCGTTAAACGATAGCGCTTGTTGGGAGGCAACCCAATTTTATTTTGTGTTTTTTGTTTTTGGTTATGTTTAGGAATAAATAATCCATCTAGATTCTGTTTAGATGTGGTTTTATCTTTTAATTAGTGTTTGTGCCAAGTTAAACCTATTAGATCTTCTTGGAAGATAGTTATTTGATCTTGCTATAATTTCCAGAATCTTTGCGCTCAGTGCCCGAATTGTCAAAAATCACCAGAACGTGATAAAATAGTGATTCCAATTGATGCTGATCAATAAACAAATTTCCCAGGTCTTCTAATTTTGGTAGAAGTTTTTGGGTTCCAGAAGTTTGCATTAGTAACAGATTACTACAGACTGTTCTGTTTTTGACAGATTGTGTTTTGCGTGTGTTGTTTGCTTATTTTGATGAATCTATGGCTAGTAAAATAGTTTATAAACCATAGAGAAGTTGGAATACAGTAGGTTTAACACCAATAAAAATAAAGAACAAGTTCACTACAGTACCTTAAAGTAGTCTTTTGTTTTCTTTCTCTAACGGAGCTCACGAGATTTCTATTGAGTTTTGTGTTGTGAAGTTTTCAAGTTTTGGGTGAATTCTTTTGATGGATTATGGAACAAGGAGTGGCAAGAGCCTAAGCTTGGGGATTCCCATGGCACCCCTAAGATAATCCAAGGACACCAAAAAGTCAAAGCTTGGGGATGCCCCGGAAGGCATCCCCTCTTTCGTCCACTTCCATCGGTAATTTACTTGGAGCTATTTTTTTATTCACCACATGATATGTGTTTTGCTTGGAGCATCTTGTATTATTTGTGTCTTTGCTTGTTAGTCTACCACAATCATCCTTGCTGTACACACCTTTTGAGAGAGCCATGTATGAATTGAAATTTGTTAGAATACTCTATGTGCTTCACTTATATCCTTTTGAGCTTGATAATTTTTGCTCTAGTGCTTCACTTAGATCTTTTAGAGCACGGTGGTGGTTTGTTTTAAAGAAACTTGATCTCTCATGCTTCACTTAGATTATTTTGAGAGTCGTTAATAGCATGGTAATTTGCTTAATGTTAATATACTTGGTATTCAAGATATGTGAAACTTTCTTTTTAGTGGGTTGAATACTAAGATAAGTTTGATGCTTGATAATTGTTTTGAGATATGGAGGTGATAATATCATAGTCGTGCTAGTTGAGTAGTTGTGAATTTGAGAAATACTTGTGTTGAAGTTAGCAAGTCCCGTAGCATGCACGTATGGTTAAAGTTGTGTAACAAATTTGAAGCATGAAGTGTACCTGGCTTGTGCATCCTTATGAGTGGCGGTCGGGGATGAGCGATGGTCTTTTCCTACCAATCTATCCCCCTAGGAGCATGCGCGTAGTAATTGATTTTTGATGACTTCTAAATTTTTTCAATAAGTATATGAGTTCTTTTGACTAATGTTGAGTCCATGGATTATACGCACGTTTACCTTTCCGCCATTTGCTAGCCTCTTCGGTACCGTGCATTGCCCTTTCTCACATTGAGAGTTGGTGCAAACTTCGCCGGTGCATCCAAACCCCGTGATATGATACGCTCTTTCACACATAAACCTCCCTATATCTTCCTCAAAACAGCCACCATACCTACCTATCATGGCACTTCCATAGCCATTCCGAGATATATTGCCATGCAACTTCCATCATCATCATCATCATGACATGCTTTACTTTGTCATATTGCCATTGCATGATCTTGTAGTTGACATCGTATTTGTGGCAAAGCCACCATGCATTATTCTTCATACATGTCACTCTTGATTCATTGCACCATCCCGGTACACCGCCGGAGGCATTCATATAGAGTCATATCTTGTTCTAGTATCGAGTTGTAATCATTATGTTGTAATCAATAGAAGTGTGATGATCATCATTATTAGAGCATTGCCCAATCAAAAAAAAGAGAAAGGCCAAAAAGAAAAAAAGAAAGGCCCAAAAAAAAGAGAAAATAAAAAGGGCAATGCTACTATCTCTTTTTCCACACTTGTGCTTCAAAGTAGCACCTTGTTCTTCATGTAGTGAGTCTCATATATTGTGCTTCAAAGTAGCACCATGATTTCATATAGTGAGTCTCATAAGTTGTCTTGTTCATACTAGTGGGAATTTTTCATTATAGAACTTGGCTTGTATATTCCAACAATGGGCTTCCTCAAAATGCCCTAGGTCTTCATGAGCAAGCAAGTTGGATGCACACCCACTAGTTTTCTTTTGTTGAGCATTCTTAGCTCTAGTGCATCCGTTGCATGGCAATCCCTACTCCTTGCATTAACATCAATTGATGGGCATCTCCATAGCTCATTGATTAGCCTCGTTGATGTGAGACTTTCTCCTTTTTTGTCTTCTCCACACAATCCCCATCATCATATTCTATACCACCCATAGTGCTATGTCCATGGCTCGCGCTCATGTATTGCGTGAAGGTTGAAAAAGTTTGAGATTATTTGAGTATGAAACAATTGCTTGGCTTGTCATCGGGGGTATAGAAGTTGGGAACATCTTTGTGTGACGAAAATGAAGCATAGCCTAACTATATGATTTTGTAGGGATGAACTTCCTTTGGCCATGTTATTTTGAGATGACATAATTGTTTAATTAGTATGCTTGAAGTATTATCATTTTTTATGTCAATATGGACTTTTGTCTTGAACCTTTCGGATCTGAATATTCATACCATGATTAAGAAGATTTACCTTGAAATTATGCCAAAGTATCGCTCCGCATCAAATATTCTCTTTTTATCATTTACCTACTCGAGGACGAGCAGGAATTAAGCTTGGGGATGCCTGATACGTCTCCAACGTATCTATAATTTTTGATTGCTCCATGCTACTTTATCTACTGTTTTGGACTATATTGGGCTTTATTTTCCACTTTTATATTATTTTTGGGACTAACCTATTAACCGGAGGCCCAGCCCAGAATTGCTGTTTTTTGCCTATTTCAGTATTTCGAGGAAACAAAATATCAAACGGAGTCCAAACGGAATGAAACCTTCGGGAACGTGATCCAGGAGACTTGGACCCTACTCCAAGAAGTTTCCGGGGAGGTCACAAGGGTGGAGGGCGCCCACCCCCCCTGGGCGCGCCCCCTGCCTCGTGGGCCCCTCGGAGCTCCACCGACGTGCTCCTTCCTCCTATATATACCTACATACCCCCATCAGACCAAAGACGAAGCCAAAAACCTAATTCCACCACTGCAACTTCCTGTATCCACGAGATCCCATCTTGGGGCCTGTTCCGGAGCTCCGCCGAAGAGGGCATCCATCACGGAGGGCTTCTACATCAACACCATAGCTCTTCCGATGAAGTGTGAGTAGTTTACTTCAGACCTTCGGGTCCATAGCTAGTAGCTAGATGGTTTCTTCTCTCTTTTTGGATCTCAATACAATGTTCTCCCCCTCTCTCGTGGAGATCTATTTGATGTAATCTTCTTTTTGCGATGTGTTTGTTGAGACCGATGAATTGTGGGTTTATGATCCAACTTATCTATGAATAATATTTGAATCTTCTCTGAATTCTTTTATGTATGATTGAGTTATCTTTGCAAGTCTCTTCGAATTATCCATTTGGTTTGGCCAACTAGATTGGTAGTTCTTGCAATGGGAGAAGTGCTTAGCTTTGGGTTCAATCTTGCGGTGTCCTTACTCAGTGACAGAAAGAGTTGCAAGGCACGTATTGTATTGTTGCCATCGAGGATAACAAGATGGGGTATTTATCATATTGCATGAATTTATTCCTCTACATCATGTCATCTTGCTTAAGGTGTTACTCTGTTTTTAACTTAATACTCTAGATGCATGCTGGATAGCGGTCGATGAGTGGAGTAATAGTAGTAGATGCAGGTAGGAGTCGGTCTACTTGTCACGGACGTGATGCCTATATACATGATCATACCTAGATGACCTCATAACTATGCTCAATTCTATCAATTGCTCAACAGTAATTTGTTCACCCACCGTAGAATATCTATGCTCTTGAGAGAAGCCACTAGTGAAACCTATGGCCCCGGGGTCTATTCTCATCATATCAATCTCCATTACTTTATTTTACTTGTTTTGCTTTTACTTTTTTACTTTGCATCTTTATACCAAAAATACCAAAAATATTATCTCTATCAGATCTCACTCTCGTAAGTGACCGTGAAGGGATTGACAACCCCTAAGCGTTGGTTGCGAGTTGCTACCGTTTTGTGCAGGTACGAGGGACTTGCGCGTGACCTCCTACTGGATTGATACCTTGGTTCTCAAAAACTGAGGGAAATACTTACGCTACTGTGCTGCATCACCCCCTCCTCTTCGGGGAAAACCAACGCTAGCTCGAGACGTAGCAGTGGTTCATCTGATGAGATCATCGTGGAACATGTGGGAGCCAACATGGGTATCCAGATCCCGCTGTTGGTTATTGGCCGGAGAGTTGTCTCGGTCATGTCTACATTGTTCTCGAACCCGTAGGGTCCGCACGCTTAAGGTTTCGATGACAGTTATATTATGAGTTTATATGTTTTGATGTACCGAAGGTTGTTCGGAGTCTCGGATGAGATCACGGACATGACAAGGAGTCTCAAATGGTCGAGACATAAAGATTGATATATTGGAAGCCTATGTTTGGATATCGGAAGTGTTCCGGGTGAAATCGGGATTTTACCGGAAAACCGGGAGGTTACCGGAACCCCCCGGGAGGTACATGGGCCTTAATGGGCCATAGTGGAAGAAGAGGAGAGGCGGCCAGGGCTGGGCCGCGCGCCCCTCCCCCCTAGTCCGAATAGGACAAGGAGAGAGGGGGTCGGCGCCCCCCTCCTTCTCTTTCTCTCTGTTCCCACCTCGCGAATCCTATTCCAACTAGGATTGGGGGAGAAGTCCTACTCCCGGAGGGAGTAGGACTCCTCCTGGCGCGCCCTATGATGGCCGGCCGGCCTCCCCCTCTTGAACCTTTATATACGGAGGCAGGGGCACCCCTAGAGACACAAGTTGATCCACGTGATCATATTCTTAGCCATGTGCGGTGCCCCCTTCCACCATAGTCCTCGATAATATTGTAGCGGTGCTTAGGCGAAGCCCTGCGACAGTAGTACATCAAGATCGTCACCACGCCGTCGTGCTGACGGAACTCTTCCCCGACACTTTGCTGGATTGGAGTCCGGGGATCGTCATCGAGCTGAACGTGTGCTAGAACTCGGAGGTACCGTAGTTTCGGTGCTTGATCGGTCGGGCCGTGGAGACGTATGACTACATCAACCAAACGCTTCCGTTGTCGATCTACAAGGGTACGTAGATCACACTCTCCCCTCTCGTTTCTATGCATCACCATGATCTTGCGTGTGCGTAGGAAATTTTTTGAAATTACTACGTTCCCCTACAGTGGCATCCGAGCCTAGGTTTTATGTGTTGATGTTATATGCACGAGTAGAACACAAGTGAGTTGTGGGCAATATAAGTCATACAGCTTACCAGCATGTCATACTTTGGTTCGGCGGTATTGTTGGACAAAGCGGCCCGGACCGACATTACGCGTACGCTTACGCGAGACCGGTTCTCCCGACGTGCTTTGCACATAGGTGGCTTGCGGGTGACAGTTTCTCCAACTTTAGTTGAACCAAGTGTGGCTACACCCGGTCCTTGCAAAGGTTAAAACAGCACAAACTTGACAAACTATCGTTGTGGTTTTGGTGCATAGGTAAGATTGGTTCTTGCTTAAGCCCGTAGCAGCCACGTAAAACTTGCAACAACAAAGTAGAGGACGTCTAACTTGTTTTTGCAGGGCATGTTGTGATGTGATATGGTCAAGACATGATGCTAAATTTTATTGTACGAGATGATCATGTTTTGTAACCGAGTTATCGGCAACTGGAAGGAGCCATATGGTTGTCGCTTTATTGTATGCAATGCAATCGCGCTGTAATGCTTTACTTTATCACTAAGCGGTAGCGATAGTCGTGGAAGCATAAGATTGGCGAGACGACAACGATGCTACGATGGAGATCAAGGTGTCACGCCGGTGGCGATGGTGATCATGACGGTGCTTCGGAGATGGAGATCACAGGCACAAGATGACGATGGCCATATCATATCACTTATATTGATTGCATGTGATGTTTATATTTTATGCATCTTATCTTGCTTTGATTGACGGTAGCATTATAAGATGATCTCTCACTGAATTATCAAGATAAAAGTGTTCTCCCTGAGTATGCACCATTGCCAAAGTTCGTCGTGCCCAGACACCACGTGATGATCGGGTGTGATAAGCTCTACGTCCATCTACAACGGGTGCAAGCCAGTTTTGCACACGCAGAATACTCAGGTTAAACTTGACGAGCCTAGCATATGCAGATATGGCCTCGGAACACTGAGATCGAAAGATCGAGCGTGAATCATATAGTAGATATGATCAACATAGCGATGTTCACCATTGAAAACTACTCCATTTCACGTGATGATCGGTTATGGTTTAGTTGATTTGGATCACGTGATCACTTAGAGGATTAGAGGGATGTCTATCTAAGTGGGAGTTCTTTAAGTAATTTGATTAATTGAACTTAAATTTATCATGAACTTAGTACCTGATAGTATCTTGCTTATGTATGTTTGATTGTAGATAGATGGCCCGTGCTATTGTTCCGTTGAATTTTAATGCGTTCCTTGAGAAAGCAAAGTTGAAAGATGATGGTAGCAATTACACGGACTGGGTCCGTAACTTGAGGATTATCCTCATTGCTGCACAGAAGAATTACGTCCTAGAAGCACCGCTGGGTGCCAGGCCTGCTGCTGGAGCAACACCAGATGTTATGAACGTCTGGCAGAGCAAAGCTGATGACTACTCGATAGTTCAGTGTGCCATGCTTTACGGCTTAGAATCGGGACTTCGACGACGTTTTGAACGTCATGGAGCATATGAGATGTTCCAGGAGTTGAAGTTGATATTTCAAGCAAATGCCCGGATTGAGAGATATGAAGTCTCCAATAAGTTCTATAGCTGCAAGATGGAGGAGAACAGTTCTGTCAGTGAGCATATACTCAAAATGTCTGGCTATAATAATCACTTGATTCAGATGGGAGTTAATCTTCCAGATGATTGCGTCATTGACAGAATTCTCCAATCACTGCCACCAAGCTACAAGAGCTTCGTGATGAACTATAATATGCAAGGGATGAATAAGACTATTCTCGAGCTCTTCGCAATGCTGAAAGCTGCGGAGGTAGAAATCAAAAAGGAGCATCAAGTGTTGATGGTCAACAAGACCACTAGTTTCAAGAAAAAGGGCAAAGGGAAGAAGAAGGGGAACTTCAAGAAGAACAGCAAGCAAGTTGCTGCTCAAGAGAAGAAACCCAAGTCTGGACCTAAGCCTGAAACTGAGTGCTTGTACTGCAAGCAGACTGGTCACTGGAAGCGGAACTGCCCCAAGTATTTGGCGGATAAGAAGGATGGCAAGGTGAACAAAGGTATATGTGATATACATGTTATTGATGTGTACCTTACTAGAGCTCGCAGTAGCACCTGGGTATTTGATACTGGTTTTGTTGCTAATATTTGCAACTCGAAACAGGGACTACGGATTAAGCGAACACTGGCAAAGGACGAGGTGACGATGCGCGTAGGAAATGGTTCCAAAGTCGATGTGATTGCGGTCGGCACGCTACCTCTACATCTACCTTCGGGATTAGTATTAGACCTAAATAATTGTTATTTGGTGCCAGCGTTGAGCATGAACATTATATCTGGATCTTGTTTAATGCGAGACGGTTATTCATTTAAATCAGAGAATAACGATTGTTCTATTTATATCAGTAATATCTTTTATGGTCATGCACCTTTGAAGAGTGGTCTATTTTTGATGAATCTCGATAGTAGTAACACACATATTCATAATGTTGAAGCCAAAAGATGCAGAGTTGATAATGATAGTGCAACTTATTTGTGGCACTGCCGTTTAGGTCATATCGGTATAAAGCGCATGAAGAAACTCCATACTGATGGACTTTTGGAACCACTTGATTATGAATCACTTGGTACTTGCGAATCGTGCCTCATGGGCAAGATGACTAAAACACCGTTCTCCGGTACTATGGAGAGAGCAACAGATTTGTTGGAAATCATACATACAGATGTATGTGGTCCGATGAATATTGAGGCTCGTGGCGGATATCGTTATTTTCTCACCTTCACAGATGACTTAAGCAGATATGGGTATATCAACTTAATGAAACATAAGTCTGAAACATTTGAAAAGTTCAAATAATTTCAGAGTGAAGTTGAAAATCATCGTAACAAGAAAATAAAGTTTCTACGATCTGATCGTGGAGGAGAATATTTGAGTTACGAGTTTGGTGTACAGTTGAAACAATGCGGAATAGTTTCGCAACTCACGCCACCCGGAACACCACAGCGTAATGGTGTGTCCGAACGTCGTAATCGTACTTTACTAGATATGGTGCGATCTATGATGTCTCTTACTGATTTACCGCTATCGTTTTGGGGTTAT
The DNA here is from genome assembly GCF_002162155.2 of Triticum dicoccoides. Taxonomy (NCBI): domain Eukaryota; kingdom Viridiplantae; phylum Streptophyta; class Magnoliopsida; order Poales; family Poaceae; genus Triticum; species Triticum dicoccoides. The sequence continues at coordinate 611,018,338 of NC_041388.1, read as the reverse complement.
GCTTTAGAGACGGCCGCATTCACGTTAAATAGGGCACCATCAAAATCCGTTGAGACGACGTCTTATGAACTATGGTTTGGCAAGAAACCAAAGTTGTCGTTTCTTAAAGTTTGGGGCTGCGATGCTTATGTGAAAAAGCTTCAACCTGATAAGCTCGAACCCAAATCGGAGAAATGTGTCTTCATAGGATACCCAAAGGAGACTGTTGGGTACACCTTCTATCACAGATCCGAAGGCAAGACATTCGTTGCTAAGAATGGATCCTTTCTAAAGAAGGAGTTTCTCTCGAAAGAAGTGAGTGGGAGGAAAGTAGAACTTGACGAGGTAACTGTACCTGCTCCCTTATTGGAAAGTAGTACATCACAGAAACCTGTTTCTGCGACACCTACACCAATTAGTGAGGAAGCTAATGATAATGATCATGAAACTTCAGAACAAGATACTACTGAACCTCGTAGATCAACCAGAGTAAGATCCACGCCAGAGTGGTACGGTAATCCTGTTATGGAAATCATGCTACTAGATCATGATGAACCTACGAACTATGAAGAAGCGATGATGAGCCCAGATTCCATAAAATGGCTTGAAGCCATGAAATCTGAGATGGGATCCATGTATGAGAACAAAGTATGGACTTTGGTTGACTTGCCCGTTGATCGGCAAGCAATTGAGAATAAATGGATCTTCAAGAAGAAGACTGACGCTGACGGTAATATTACTGTCTACAAAGCTCGACTTGTCGCAAAAAGTTTTCGACAAGTTCAAGGGGTTGACTACGATGAGACCTTCTCACCCGTAGCGATGCTTAAGTCCGTCCGAAGGTTTTGTCGATCCTAAGAATGCTGACAAGGTGTGCAAGCTCCAACGCTCAATCTATGGGCTGGTGCAAGCATCTCGGAGTTGGAACATTCGATTTGATGAGATGATCAAAGCGTTTGGGTTTACACAGACTTATGGAGAAGCCTGTGTTTACAAGAAAGTGAGTGGGAGCTCTGTAGCATTTCTCATATTATATGTGGATGACATACTATTGATGGGAAATGATATAGAATTCTTGGAAAGCATCAAGGCCTACTTGAACAAGTGTTTTTCAATGAAGGATCTTGGAGAAGCTGCTTATATATTAGGCATCAAGATCTATAGAGATAGATTGAGATGCCTCATTGGTCTTTCGCAAAGTACGTACCTTGGCAAGATATTGAAGAAGTTCAATATGGATCAGTCCAAGAAGGGGTTCTTGCCTGTATTGCAAGGTATGAGATTGAGCACGGCTCAATGCCTGACCATGGCAAAAGATAGAGAAAAGATGAGTGTCGTCCCCTATGCCTCGGCCGTAGGGTCTATTATGTATGTCATGCTATGTGCCAAAACTGATGTAAACCTTGCCGTAAGTTTGGTAGGAAGGTACCAAAGTAATCCCGGCATGCAACACTGGACAACGGTCAAGAATATCCTGAAATACTTGAAAAGGACTAAGGATATGTTTCTCGTTTATGGAGGTGACGAAGAGCTCGTCGTAAAGGGTTAAGTTGATGCTAGCTTCGACACGGATCTGGATGACTCCAAGTCACAAACCAGATACATGTATATTTTGAATGGTGGGGTAGTCAGCTGGTGTAGTTGCAAGCAAAGCATCGTGGCGGGATCTACATGTGAAGAGGAGTACATGGCAGCCTCGGAGGCAGCACAAGAAGCAATCTGGATGAAGGAGTTCATTGCCGACGTAGGAATTATTCCCAATGCGTTGGGCCCGATGACTCTCTTCTGTGACAACACTGGAGCTATTGCCCTTGCCAAGGAGCCCAGGTTTCACAGGAAGACCGGGCATATCAAGCGTCGCTTCAACTCCATTCGTGAAAATGTTCAAAATGGAGACATAGATATTTGTAAAGTGCATACGGACCTGAATGTCGCGGATCTGTTGACTAAACCTCTTCCCCGAGAAAAACTTGATCAACACCAGAACTCTATGGGTGTTTGATTCATCACAATGTAACTAGATTATTGACTCTAGTGCAAGTGGGAGACTGTTGGAAATATGCCCTAGAGGCAATAATAAAATGGTTATTATTATATTTCCTTGTTCATGATAATTGTCTATTGTTCATGCTATAATTGTATTATCCGGAAATCGTGATACATGTGTGAATACATAGACCACAACATGTCCCTAGTGAGCCTCTAGTTAACTAGCTCGTTGATCAACAGATGGTCATGGTTTCCTGACTATGGACATTGGATGTCATTGATAACGGGATCACATCATTAAGGGAAAGATGTGATGGACAAGACCCAATCCTAAGCACATCACAAGATCATGTAGTTCGTCTGCTAGAGCTTTTCTAGTGTCAAGTATCTTTTCCTTAGACCATGAGATTGTGCAACTCCCGGATACTGTAGGAATACTTTGGGTGTGCCAAACGTCACAATGTAACTGGGTGGCTATAAAGGTGCACTACGGGTATCTCCGAAAGTGTCTGTTGGGTTGGCATGAATCGAGACTGGGATTTGTCACTCCGTATGACGGAGAGGTATCTCTAGGCCCACTCGATAAGACATCATCATAATGAGCTCAATGTGACTAAAGGGTTGGTCACGGGATGATGTGTTACGGAACGAGTAAAGTGACTTGCCAGTAACGAGATTGAACGAGATATTGGGATACCGACGATCGAATCTCGGGCAAGTAACGTACCGATTGACAAAGGGAATTGTATACAAGATTGCTTGAATCCTCGACATCGTGGTTCATCTGATGAGATCGTCGTGGAACATGTGGGAGCCCACATGGGTATCCAGATCCCGCTGTTGGTTATTGGCCGGAGAGTTGTCTCGGTCATGTCTGCATGTTTCCCGAACCCGTAGGGTCTACACACTTAAGGTTCGATGACGCTAGGGTTATTAGGAAGATTTGTATATGATTACGGAATGTTGTTCAGAGTCCCGGAGGAGATCTCGGACGTCACGAGGAGTTCCGGAATAGTCCGGAGGTGGAGATTTATATATGGGAAGTCATCATACGGTCACCGGAAATATTCGGGGGTATGCCGGTATTGTACCGGGACCAGCTGAGGGGTTCCGGGGGTCCACCTGCCCCGGAGGGCCTTATGGGATGTAGGTGGAAGGGAACCAGCCCCTAGTGGGCTGGGCACCATCCCACCCGAGGGCCCATGCGCCTAGGGTTTGGGGGAAACCCTAAAGGGGGGCGCCACCCTTGCTTGGGGGGCAAGCCCCCTCCCCCCTTGGCCGTCGCCCCCCTCTAGATCTCATCTAGAGGGGGCAGCCCCCTTCCCCCTTGTCCCTATAAATAGAGGGGCGAGGGAAGGGCTGCAGCACGACATCCAAGGCGCAGCCCCTCCCCTCCCCAACACCTCTCCTCCTCCGCGTGAGCTTGGCGAAGCCCTGCCGGAGAACTGCCGCTCCATAACCACCACGTCGTCGTGCTGCTGTTGGAGCCTTCTTCCTCAACCTCTCCCTCCTCCTTGCTGGATCAAGGCGCGGGAAACGTCACCGGGCTGCACGTGTGTTGAACACGGAGGCACCGTTGTTCGGTGCTTAGATCGGATTCGGCCGCGATCTGAATCGCTACGTGTACGACTCCTCCAACCGCGTTCTTGCAACGCTTCCGACTCGCGATCTTCAAGGGCACGAAGATGCACTCCCTTCTCTCGTTGCTAGTTACTCCATAGATTGATCTTGGTGATGCGTAGAAAAAAATTAATTTCTGCAACGATCCCCAACAGTATACATGGTGGATACACCTAAAGACCGCAACGACGATGATGAGAAAAACACTGTCGAGGACGAACCTCCTGAGATACCGCCGAAACGTCGACGTCAGCGGCGTCGTTCTAAATCGCGTCGTGGCAACAACAGCAATACCGGCAGTGAAGACAATGATACTCTGGAGAATGCCAAAGACCAGGAAGACCCCATCGAACCAACATCCGAACAAGATGATCGGGAGGACGGGAAAGTTGACCCTAACGAACAAACAGGGAACAGACTCGGAGGACAGCAACTATCTGCCACTCTCCGAAGACGACGTGATCCTCGGCGACAAAGATTTTCTTGTGCCAGTGGAACCCCTCGAACAAGAGCGCTCCAAGCGCCGGCTAATAGCTACGGCTAGAAGCCTAAAAAGGAAACAACGACAGCTTCATGCTGACCAATATCTGCTCAACGACAGATAGACTAATGTCCTGGCAGCCGAAGAATACAGACTCAAACGCCCAACAAAGAGTTACCCGAAGCGTAAACTGCTATCCCAATTCGATGACGAGGCGCTGGAGCCCATACCGCCCGCACGCAATGCAGCTACCGGACCCAACCGAACACCACGTGGCCAGGGCAGAATGGCAACTCAAGCCGAATACCAGCCCGCTCCACCTCGCCATAAAAGCAGAGAAACAACAACTCGGGGACACACATACGACCTACGACAAGACCTGGAAAATAGGGAAGGTCAGATCAGGTCAATCTACGGATCGCGGGGGCGTGCTCCGGCGTGAGAGAAGGGCTGTCAAGCCTGGTGCGATAAACATAACCAACCCCGGGCTGAAAATCGCACACGGACTCCATCTGAACTGCGTCGTGACATGGCTCGATACAGAGGCACCGCACACCCCCTATGCTTCACCAATGAGGTAATGGAGCACGAGTTCCATGAAGGGTTCAAACCCATGAACATTAAATCATACAACGGCACAACAGATCCCGCGGTATGGATTGAAGACTTTCTTCTCCACATTCACATGGCTCGTAGTGATGATTTACATGCCATCAAATACCTTCCCCTCAAACTTAAGGGACCTGCATGGCACTGGCTGAACAGTCTACCAGAAAATTCTATTGGTAGCTGGGAGGACCTGGAGGATGCATTCAGAGACAACTTCCAAGGTACCTATGTTCGGCCCCCAGATGCCGATGACCTTAGCCACATAATCCAGCAACCTCGGGAATCGTCCCGACAGCTTTGGACAAGGTTCCTAATCAAAAAGAACCCGATTGTGGATTGTCCGGACGCAGAATCCCTTGTAGCCTTCAAACATAGTGTCCGAGACGAGTGGCTCGCCCGACACCTCGGCCAAGAAAGGTCGAAGTTCATGGCATCCCTCACCACACTTATGACTCGTTTTTGCACAGGAGAATATAGCTAGCTCGCTCGTAGAAGCAATAGCACCAGCGACCCTGGTACCTCCAAAACCAGGGACGACAATGGCAAGCCACGATGCGACAAGCATAAGCGTCGAAACAACAATGAAGGAACGCAAGACACGGCAGTTAACACCGGATTCAGCGGCTCCAAACCCGGTCAACGGAAAAAGCCATTCAAGGAAAACAGAGATGGCCCATCCAGTCTAGACAGAATACTCGATCGGCCTTGCCAGATTCATGGTACCCCCGATAAACCCGCCAATCACACCAACATAAATTCTTAGGTCTTCAAACAAGTTGGCAAGCTTAACGCCGTACATAAGGGAAAAGGGTCGCCAAGCGACGACGATGACCAAGAGCCCCATCAACCAAACACAGGGGGACAGAAGCAATTTCCCCCTGAGGTAAAAATGATGAATATGATATATGTCACACATATCCCTAGGAGGGAGCACAAATGCGCACTACGGGGCGCCTACGCCATAGAGCCGGTCGCCCCCAAATTTAACCCATGATCGTCTTGTCCGATCACCTTCTATCGAAAGGACCACCCAACCAGTATCCGTCACGGAGGTTTGGCAGCTTTGGTCCTTGATCCAATCATCAACGGATTCCATCTTACGCGAGTCCTCATGGATGGCGGCAGTAGTCTCAATTTACTTTATCAAGACATTGTCCGCAAAATGGGCATTGATCTTTCAAGAATCAAGCTCACTAGAACTACCTTCAAAGGAGTAATACCTGGCAAAGAGGCATGCTGTACGGGCTCAATCACGCTGGAAGTATTCTTCGGCTCGCCGGACAACTTCCGAAGCAAAGACTTGATCTTCAACATCGTCCCCTTCCCCAGCGGCTATCACGCACTGCTCGGACGAACCGCTTTTTCCCGCTTCAATGCGGTCCCGCATTACGCCTATTTAAAGCTCAAGATGCCCGGTCCACGTGGCATCATTACAATCAATGGAAACATGGAGTGCTCCCTCCGTACCGAGGAGCACACAGCTGCCATTGCGGCCGAAGTACAAAGCGGCCCTATTAAGCCGCACAACCCCTTGGCTATTAGGCCATCGCACTTCTCCACACGTAGGACCGATCAGTTCTACATACCGGCAGTCCGGCAACTTCAGGGCTAGATTAGCACCCTAGCCTCCGTCGACTACCATGTACATCAGTGAAACTCGTACCGCGTGTGCACAATTATGCACTCAAAATACCTTGGGCATCGGCGGAGGCAATATACGGACAGGCCTATACAAAGGTTCAACCTTATACGGCCTTGCCCTTTCTTTAATCATCCTTTCCTTTTTACCACAGGTGAATCAAAACCTACTCATTCTTTGGACCCACGAGGACTCTTTCCGAGCCCGGTTTCATATACATGGCCGAAGACCATTCATTTAAAGAAATCTTTCTTATTTGGGCAAAAAGCGGCGCAAACGTGCGACAGGAAGACCACAACTTCGCTCAGGAACCTGTATAGAGCTTTTCCCTTAGCCCTAGACCCCCGGCATGTAAAATGGCCTTGGTGATTATGGTACCTTATGTAACATTACGTTTTGACATATCAATTAGATTTTAGTAAACCAAATTTCTTATTCGGTATCGTTTTTTATTCCACCTGTTAAGTGGTCCCACGTACACACCTCGACACAAAATTGCCAGGGGCTCTATAAGGCAACATACGTGTTGCGAAACAAAAGTCCGAACAGCTTTACAGCACAAGTCGGCGTCCCGAGTTAGGCATTATATGCATTGTTGGAGAACGTTGCAGAAAACAAAAATTTTCCTACGGTTTCACCAAGATCCATCTATGACTTCATCTAGCAACGAGTGATTGGATTGCATCTACATACCTTTGTAGATCACGCGCGGAAGCATTCAAAGAACGGGGATGAGGAATTCGTACTCGACGTGATCCAAATCACCGGAGATCCGAGCGCCGAACGGACGGCACCTCCGCGTTCAACAAACGTGCGGTCAGCGTAACGTCTCCTTCTTCTTGATCCAGCAAGGGGGAAGGAGAGATTGAGGAAGATGGCTCCAGTAGCAGCACGACGGCGTGGTGGTGGTGGAGCTGCAGTACTCCGTCAGGGCTTCGCCAAGCTCTATGGAGGAGGAGGGGTGTTGGAGAGGGAGAGGGAGGCACCAAAGGCGTGGGATTTGAGGCCCTCCCTCCCCCCACTATATATAGGGGGCCTAGGGGGGCGCCGGCCCTAGGAGATCCAATCTCCTAGGGGGGCGGCGGCCAAGGGGGGTGGAGTGCCCCCCAAGGCAAGTGGGGAGCCCCCCCACCCTAGGGTTTCAACCCTAGGCGCAAGGGGTGGGCCTTGGGGGCGCACCAGCCCACTAAGGGCTGGTTCCCCTCCCCACTTCAGCCCATGGGGCCCTCCGGGATAGGTGGACCCACCCGGTGGACCCCCGGGACCCTTCCAGTGGTCCCGGTACAATACCGGTGACCCTGAAACTTGTCCCGATAGCCGAAATAGGCACTTCCTATATATAATTCTTTACCTCCGGACCATTTCGGAACTCCTCGCGACATCCGGGATCTCATCCGGGACTCCGAACAACATTCGGGTTACTGCATATACATATCCCTATAACCCTAGCGTCACCGAACCTGAAGTGTGTAGACCCTACGGGTTCGGGAGACATGTAGACATGACGGAGATTGCTCTCCGGTCAATAACCAACAGCGGGATCTGGATACCCATGTTGGCTCCCACATGCTCCTCGATGATCTCATCGGATGAACCACGATTTCGAGGATTCAAGCAACCCCGCATACAATTCCCTTTGTCAATCGGTATGTTACTTGCCCGAGATTCGATCGTCGGTATCCCAATACCTCGTTCAATCTCGTTACCGGCAAGTCACTTTACTCGTACCGTAATGCATGATCCCATTACCAGACACTTGGTCACTTTGAGCTCATAATGATGATGCATTACCGAGTGGGCCCAGTGATACCTCTCCGTCATACGGAGTGACAAATCCCAGTCTTGATCCGTGTCAACCCAACAGACACTTTCGGAGATACCCGTAGTATACCTTTATGGTCACCCAGTTGCGTTGTGATGTTTGGTACACCCAAAGCACTCCTACAGTATCCGGGAGTTACACGATCTCATGGTCTAAGGAAAGGATACTTAACATTGGAAAACTCTAGCAAACGAACTATACGATCTTGTGCTATGTTTAGGATTGGGTCTTGTCCATCACATCATTCTCCTAATGATGTGATCTCGTTATCAATGACATCCAATGTCCATAGTCAGGAAACCATGATGATCTGTTGATCAACGAGCTAGTCAACTAGAGGCTTACTAGGGACATGTTGGTGTCTGTTATTCACACATGTATTACGATTTCCGGATAACACAATTATAGCATGAATAGAAGACAATCATCATGAACAAGGAAATATAATAATAATCCTTTTATTATTGCCTCTAGGGCATATTTCCAACAGTCTCCCACTTGCACTAGAGTCAATAATCTAGTTACATTGTGATGAATCGAACACCCATGGAATTCTGGTGTTGATCATGTTTTGCTCTAGGGAGAGGTTTAGTCAACGAATCTGCTACATTCAGGTCCGTATGTACTTTACAAATATCTATGTCTCCATCTTGAACATTTTCACGAATGGAGTTGAAGTGACGCTTGATGTGCCTTGTCTTCTTGTGAAACCTGGGCTCCTTGGCAAGTGCAATAGCTCCAGTGTTGTCACACAAGAGCTTGATCGGCCTCGACGCATTGGATATGACTCCTAGGTCGGTGATGAACTCCTTCACCCAAATTGCTTCATGTGTTGCCTCCGAGGCTGCCATGTACTCCGCTTCACATGTAGATCCCGCCACGACGCTCTGCTTGCAACTGCACCAGCTTACTGCCCCACCATTCAAAATATACACGTATCCGGTTTGTGACTTTGAGTCATCCAGATCTGTGTCGAAGCTAGCGTCGACGTAACCCTTTACGACGAGCTCTTCGTCACCTCCATAAACGAGAAATATTTCCTTAGTCCTTTTCAGGTACTTCAGGATATTCTTGACCGCTGTCCAGTGTTCCTTGTCGGGATTACTTTGGTACCTTCCTACCAAACTTACGGCAAGGTTTACATCAGGTCTGGTACACAGCATGGCATACATAATAGAACCTATGGCTGAGGCATAGGGGATGACACTCATCTCTTCTATATCTTCTGCCGTGGTCGGACATTGAGCTGAGCTCAATTTCACACCTTGTAACACAGGTAAGAACCCCTTCTTAGACTGATCCATATTGAACTTCTTCAATATCTTATCAAGGTATGTGCTTTGTGAAAGACCTATGAGGCGTCTCGATCTATCTCTATAGATCTTGATGCCTAATATATAAGCAGCTTCTCCAAGGTCCTTCATTGAAAAACTCTTATTCAAGTAGGCCTTAATGATGTCCAAGAGTTCTATATCATTTCCCATCAAAAGTATGTCATCTACATATAATATGAGAAATGCTACAGAGCTCCCACTCACTTTCTTGTAAACGCAGGCTTCTCCATAAGTCTGTGTAAACCCAAACGCTTTGATCATCTCATCAAAGCGAATGTTCCAACTCCGTGATGCTTGCACCAGCCCATAGATCGAGCGTTGGAGCTTGCACACCTTGTCAGCATTCTTAGGATCGACAAAACCTTCCGGCTGCATCATATACAATTCTTCCTTAAGGAAACCATTAAGGAATGCCGTTTTGATGTCCATTTGCCATATCTCATAATCATAGAATGCGGCAATTGCTAACATGATTCGGACGGACTTCAGCTTTGCTACCGGTGAGAAAGTCTCATCGTAGTCAACCCCTTGAACTTGTCGATAACCCTTAGCGACAAGCCGAGCTTTATAGATGGTCACATTACCATCCGCGTCTGTCTTCTTCTTAAAGATCCATTTATTTTCTATGGCTCGCCGCTCAACGGGCAAGTCAGTCAAAGTCCATACTTCGTTTTCATACATGGATCCTATCTCGGATTTCATGGCTTCCAGCCATTTGTCAGAATCCGGACCCGCCATCGCTTCTTCATAGTTCGAAGGTTCACCGTTGTCTAACAACATGATTTCCAAGACAGGGTTGTCGTACCTCTCTGGTGCGGAACGTGTCCTTGTGGACCTACGAATTTCAGTAGGAGCTTGATCAGAAGTATCTTGATCATCATCATTAACTTCCTCTCTAGTCGGTGCAGGCACCTCAGGAACATTTTCTTGAGTTGCGCCTTTTTCCGGTTCAAGAGGTAATACTTCATCAAGTTCTACTTTCCTCCCACTTACTTCTTTCGAGAGAAACTCTTTCTCTAGAAAGGATCCATTCTTGGCAACAAAGATCTTGCCTTCGGATCTGAGGTAGAAGGTATACCCAATAGTTTCTTTAGGTTATCCTATGAAGACGCATTTTTCCGACTTGGGTTCGAGCTTTTTAGGTTGAAGTTTCTTGACATAAGCATCGCATCCCCAAACTTTTAGAAACGACAGCTTAGGTTTCTTCCCAAACAATAATTCATACGGTGTCGTCTCAACGGATTTTGACGGAGCCCTATTTAAAGTGAATGCGGCAGTCTCTAAAGTATAGCCCCAAAAAGATAGCGGTAAATCGGTAAGAGACATCATAGATCGCACCATATCTAATAGAGTGCGATTACGACGTTCGGACACACCATTGCGCTGAGGTGTTCCAGGCGGCGTGAGTTGTGAAACTATTCCACATTTTCTTAAGTGTGTGCCAAATTCGTGACTCAAGCTGATCGCAGGAACTTGATTTTTCTGTCACGTTGATTTTCAACCTCACTCTAAAATTCCTTGAACTTTTCAAAGGTCTCAGACTTGTGTTTCATCAAATAGATATACCCATATCTACTCAAGTCATCAGTGAGGGTGAGAACATAACGATAGCCACCGCGAGCCTCAACACTCATCGGACCGCACACATCAGTATGTATGATTTCCAATAAGTTGGTTGCTCGCTCCATTGTTCCTGAGAACGGAGTCTTGGTCATTATACCCATGAGGCATGGTTCGCACATGTCAAATGATTCGTAATCAAGAGACTCTAAAAGTCCATCTGCATGGAGCTTCTTCATGCGTTTGACACCTATGTGACCAAGGCGGCAGTGCCACAAGTATGTGGGACTATCATTATCAACCTTACATCTTTTGGTACTCACACTATGAATATGCGTAGCATTACACTCGAGATTCATTAAGAATAAACCATTCACCATCGGAGCATGACCATAAAACATATCTCTCATATAAATAGAACAACCATTATTCTCGGATTTAAATGAGTAGCCATCTCGTATTAAACGAGATCCTGATACAATGTTCATGCTCAAACTTGGCACTAAATAACAATTATTGAGGTTCAAAACTAATCCCGTAGGTAAATGTAGAGGTAGCGTGCCGACGGCGATCACATCGACCTTGGAACCATTCCCGACGCGCATCGTCACCTCGTCCTTCGCCAGTCTCCGCTTATTCCGAAGCTCCTGCTTTGAGTTACAAATGTGAGCAACTGCACCGGTATCAAATACCCAGGAGCTACTACGAGTATTGGTAAGGTACACATCAATTACATGTATATCACATATACCTTTCGTTTTGCCGGCCTTCTTGTCCGCTAAGTATTTGGGGCAGTTCCGCTTCCAGTGACCACTTTCCTTGCAATAAAAGCACTTAGTCTCGGGCTTGGGTCCATTCTTTGGCTTCTTCCCGGTAGCTTGCTTGCCGGGCGCGGCAACTCCCTTGTCGTCCTTCTTGAAGTTCCCTTGCCCTTCTTGAACTTAGTGGTTTTATTGACCACCAACACTTGATGTTCCTTCTTGACTTTTACCTCTGCTGATTTCAGCATAGCAAATACTTCAGGAATGGTCTTTTCCATCCCCTGCATATTGAAGTTCATCACAAAGCTCTTGTAGCTCGGTGGAAGCGACTGAAGGATTCTATCAATGACCGCGTCATCCGGGAGATTAACTCCCAGCTGAGTCAAGCGGTTATGCAACCCAGACATAGTGAGTATGTGCTCACTGACAGAACTGTTTTCCTCCATCTTACAGCTGAAGAACTTGTCGGAGACTTGATATCTCTCGACCCGGGCATGAGCTTGGAAAACCATTTTCAGCTCTTCGAACATCTCATATGCTCTGTGTCTCTCAAAACGTTTTTGGAGCCCCGGCTCTAAGCTGTAAAGCATGCCGCACTGAACGAGGGAGTAGTCATCAGTACGTGCCTGCCAAGCGTTCGTAACGTCTTGTTCTGCAGGGAGAATAGGTGCGTCACCCAGCGGTGCTTGTAGGACATAATCTTTCTCGGCAGCTATGAGGATGATCCTCAGGTTCCGGACCCAGTCCGTGTAGTTGCTGCCATCGTCTTTCAGCTTGGTTTTCTCTAGGAACGCGTTGAAGTTGAGGACTACGTTGGCCATTTGATCTACAAGACATATTGTAAATATTTTAGACTAAGTTCATGATAATTAAGTTCATCTAATCAAATTATACAATGAACTCCCACTTAGATAGACATCCCTCTTGTCATCTAAGTATAACACGATCTGAGTTAACTAGGCCGTGTCCGATCATCACGTGAGACGGACTAGTCAACATCGGTGAACATCTTCATGTTGATCGTATCTTCTATACGACTCATGCTCGACCTTTCGGTCTTCTGTGTTCCGAGGCCATGTCTGTACATGCTAGGCTCGTCAAGTCAACCTAAGTGTTTGCATGTGTAAATCTGTCTTACACCCGTTGTATGTGAACGTTAGAATCTATCACACCCGATCATCACGTGGTGCTTCGAAACAACAAACTGTCGCAACGGTGCACAGTTAGGGGGAACACTTTCTTGAAATTATTATGAGGGATCATCTTATTTACTACCATCGTTCTAAGTAAACAAGATGCAAAAACATGATAAAAATCACATGCAATCAAATAATAAAAGTGACATGATATGGCCAATATCACATAGCTCCTTTGATCTCCATCTTGGGGCTCCATGATCATCTTGTCACCGGCATGACACCATGATCTCCATCATCATAATCTCCATCATCGTGTCTCCATGAAGTTGCTCGCCAACTATTACTTCTACTACTATGGCTAACGCGTTTAGCAATAAAGTAAAGTAATTTACATGGCGTTTCTCAATGACACGCAGGTCATACAAAAATAAAGACAACTCCTATGGCTCCTGCCGGTTGTCATACTCATCGACATGCAAGTCGTGATTCCTATTACAATAGCATGAACATCTCATACATCACATATATATCATTCATCATTCATCACAACTTTGGCCATATCACATCACAAAACACTTGCTGCAAAAACAAGTTAGACGTCCTCTAATTGTTGTTGCAAGTTTTACGTGGCCGCAATAGGGTTCTAGCAAGAACGTTTTCTTACCTACGTGAAAGCCACAACGTGATTTGTCAACTTCTATTTACCCTTCATAAGGACCCTTTTCATCGAATCCACTCCAACTAAAGTAGGAGAGACAGACACCCGCCAGCCACCTTATGCAACTAGTGCATGTTAGTCGGTGGAACCGGTCTCACGTAAGCGTATGTGTAAGGTTGGTCCGGGCCGCTTCATCTCACAATACCGTTGAAGCAAGATAAGACTAGTCGCGGCAATAAAGTTGACAACATCTACGCCCACAACAAATTGTGTTCTACTCACGCAAGAAGAACTACGCATAGACCTAGCTCATGATGCCACTGTTGGAGAACGTTGCAGAAAACAAAAAATTTCCTACGGTTTCACCAAGATCCATCTATGAGTTCATATAGCAACGAGTGATTGGATTGCATCTACATACCTTTGTAGATCACGCGCGGAAGTGTTCAAAGAACGGGGATGAGGAAGTCGTACTTGACGTGATCCAAATCACCGGAGATCCTAGCGCCGAATGAACGGCACCTCCGTGTTCAACACACGTACGGTCAGCATAACGTCTCCTTCTTCTTGATCCAGCAAGGGGGAAGGAGAGGTTGAGGAAGATGGCTCCAGCAGCAGCACGATGGCGTGGTGGTGGTGGAGCTGCAGTACTCCGTCAGGGCTTCGCCAAGCTCTATGGAGGAGGAGGGGGTGTTGGAGAGGGAGAGGGAGGCACCAAAGGCGTGGGATTTGAGGCTCTCCCTCCCCCCACTATATATAGGGGGCCTAGGGGGGGCGCCGGCCCTAGGAGATCCAATCTCCTAGGGGTGGCGGCCGCCAAGGGGGGTGGAGTGCCCCCCAAGGCAAGTGGGGAGCCCCCCCCCCACCCTAGGGTTTCAACCCTAGGCGCAAGGGGTGGGCCTTGGGGAGCGCACCATCCCACTAAGGGCTGGTTCCCCTCCCCACTTCAGCCCATGGGGCCCTCCGGGATAGGTGGCCCCACCCGGTGGAGCCCCGGGACCCTTCCGGTGGTCCCGGTACAATACCGGTGACCCCGAAACTTGTCCCGATAGCCGAAATAGGCACTTCCTATATATAATTCTTTACCTCCGGACCATTCAGGAACTCCTCGCGACGTCTGGGATCTCATCCGGGACTCCGAACAACATTTGGGTTACTGCATATACATATCCCTACAACCCTAGCGTCACCGAACCTTAAGTGTGTAGACCCTACGGGTTCGGGAGACATGTAGACATGACCGAGATTACTCTCCGGTCAATAACCAACAGCGGGATCTGGATACCCATGTTGGCTCCCACATGCTCCTCGATGATCTCATCGGATGAACCACGATGTCGAGGATTCAAGCAACCCCGCATACAATTCCCTTTGTCAATCGGTATGTTACTTGCCCGAGATTCGATCGTCGGTATCCCAATACTTCGTTCAATCTCGCTACCGGCAAGTCACTTTACTCGTACCGTAATGCATGATCCCGTGACCAGACACTTGGTCACTTTGAGCTCATAATGATGATGCATTACCGAGTGGGCCCAGTGATACCTCTCCGTCATACGGAGTGACAAATCCCAGTCTTGATCCGTGTCAACCCAACAGACACTTTCGGAGATACCCGTAGTATACCTTTATGGTCACCCAGTTACGTTGTGACGTTTGGTACACCCAAAGCACTCCTACGGTATCCGGGAGTTACACGATCTCATGGTCTAAGGAAAGGATACTTGACTTTGGAAAACTCTAGCAAACGAACTATACGATCTTATGCCATGTTTAGGATTGGGTCTTGTCCATCACATCATTCTCCTAATGATGTGATCTCGTTATCAATGACATCCAATGTCCATAGTCAGGAAACCATGACTATCTGTTGATCAACGAGCTAGTCAACTAGAGGCTTACTAGGGACATGTTGGTGTCTGTTATTCACACATGTATTACAATTTCCGGATAACACAATTATAGCATGAATAAAAGACAATCATGATGAACAAGGAAATATAATAATAATCCTTTTATTGTTGCCTCTAGGGCATATTTCCAACATGCATCTGTCGAGGAACGTTGCAGAAAACAAAAATTTTCCTACGGTTTCACCAAGATCCATCTATGAGTTCATCTAGAAACGAGTGATTGGATTGCATCTACATACCTTTGTAGATCACGCGCGGAAGCGTTCAAAGAACAGGGATGAGGAAGTCGTACTTGACGTGATCCAAATCACCGGAGATCCTAGCACCGAACGGACGGCACCTTCGCGTTCAATACACGTACGGTCAGCGTAACGTCTCCTTCTTCTTGATCCAGCAAGGGGGAAGGAGAGGTTGAGGAAGATGGCTCCAGCAGCAGCACGATGGCGTGGTGGTGATGGAGCTGCAGTACTCCGGCAGGGCTTCACCAAGCTCTATGGAGGAGGAGGAGGTGTTGGAGAGGGAGAGGGAGGCACCAAAGGCAAAGGTAAGAGGTCCTCCATCCCCCCCACTATATATAGGGGGGCCTAGGGGGGCGCCGGCCCTAGGAGCTGCAATCTCCTAGGGGGCAGCGGCCAAGGGGTGGGGGGCTTGCCCCCCAAGCAAGGGGGCGCCCCCCTTTAGGGTTTCCCCCAACCCTATGCGCATGGGCCCTAGGGGAAGTGGCGCCCCAGCCCACTTTGGGCTGGATCCCTCCCACTTCAGCCCATGGGGCCCTCTGGGATAGGTGGCCCCACCCGGTGGACCCCCGGGACCCTTCCGGTGGTCCCGGTACAATACCGGTGACCCCGAAACTTGTCCCGATGGCCGAAATAGCACTTCCTATATATAATTCTTTACCTCTGGACCATTCCGAAACTCCTCGCGACGTCCGGGATCTCATCCGGGACTCCGAACAACATTCGGGTTACTGCATATACATATCCCTACAACCCTAGCGTCACCGAACCTTAAGTGTGTAGACCCTACGGGTTCGGGAGACATGTAGACATGACCGAGATTGCTCTCCGGTCAATAACCAACAGCGGGATCTGGATACCCATGTTGGCTCCCACATGTTCCCCGATGATCTCATCGGATGAACCACGATGTCGAGGATTCAAGCAACCCCGTATACAATTCCCTTTGTCAATCGGTATGTTACTTGCCCGAGATTCGATCGTCGGTATCCCAATACCTCGTTCAATCTCGTTACCGGCAAGTCACTTTACTCATACCGTAATGCATGATCCCATGACCAGACACTTGGTCACTTTGAGCTCATAATGATGATGCATTACCGAGTGGGCCCAGTGATACCTCTCCGTCATACGGAGTGACAAATCCCAGTCTTGATCCGTGTCAACCCAACAGACACTTTCGGAGATACTCGTAGTATACCTTTATAGTCACCCAGTCACGTTGTGACGTTTGGTATACCCAAAGCACTCCTATGGTATCCGGGAGTTACACGATCTCATGGTCTAAGGAAAGGATACTTGACATTGGAAAACTCTAGCAAATGAACTATACGATCTTATGCCATGTTTAGGATTGGGTCTTGTCCATCACATCATTCTCCTAATGATGTGATCTCGTTATCAATGACATCCAATGTCCATAGTCAGGAAACCATGACTATCTGTTGATCAACGAGCTAGTCAACTAGAGGCTTACTAGGGACATGTTGGTGTCTATTATTCACACATGTATTACGATTTCCGGATAACACAATTAAAGCATGAATAAAGACAATTATCATGAACAAGGAAATATAATAATAATGCTTTTATTATTGCCTCTAGGGCATATTTCCAACAGTCTCCCACTTGCACTAGAGTCAATAGTCTAGTTACATTGTGATGAATCGAACACCCATGGAATTCTGGTGTTGATCATGTTTTGCTCTAGGGAGAGGTTTAGTCAACGGATCTGCTACATTCAGGTCCGTATGTACTTTACAAATATCTATGTCTCCATCTTGAACATTTTCACGAATGGAGTTGAAGCGACGCTTGATGTGCCTTGTCTTTTTGTGAAACCTAGGCTCCTTGGCAAGTGCAATAGCTCCAGTGTTGTCACAGAAGAGTTTGATTGGCCCCGATGCATTGGGTATGACTCCTAGGTCGGTGATGAACTCCTTCACCCAAATTGCTTCATGCGCTGCCTCCGAGGCTGCCATGTACTCCGCTTCACATGTAGATCCCGCCACGATGCTCTGCTTGCAACTGCACCAGCTTACTGCCCCACCATTCAAAATATACACGTATCCGGTTTGTGACTTTGAGTCATCCAGATATGTGTCGAAGCTTGCGTCGACGTAACCCTTTACGACGAGCTCTTCGTCACCTCCATAAACGAGAAACATTTCCTTAGTCCTTTTTAGGTACTTCAGGATATTCTTGACCGCTGTCCAGTATTCCTTGCCGGGATTACTTGGGTACCTTCCTACCAAACTTACGGCAAGGTTTACATCGGGTCTGGTACACAGCATGGCATACATAATAGAACCTATGGCTGAGGCATAGGGGATGACACTCATCTCTTCTATATCTTCTGTCGTGGTCGGACATTGAGCTGAGCTCAATTTCACACCTTGTAACACAGGTAAGAACCCCTTCTTAGACTGATCCATATTGAACTTCTTCAATGTCTTATCAAGGTATGTGCTTTGTGAAAGACCTATGAGGCGTCTCGATCTATCTCTATAGATCTTGATGCCTAATATATAAGCAGCTTCTCCAAGGTCCTTCATTGAAAAACTCTTGTTCAAGTAGGCCTTAATGCTGTCCAAGAGTTCTATATCATTTCCCATCAAAAGTATGTCATCTACATATAATATGAGAAATGCTACGGAGCTCCCACTCACTTTCTTGTAAACGCGGGCTTCTCCATAAGTCTGCGTAAACCCAAACGCTTTGATCATCTCATCAAAGCGAATGTTCCAACTCCGAGATGCTTGCACCAGCCCATAAATCGAGCGTTGGAGCTTGCACACCTTGTCAGCATTCTTAGGATCGACAAAACCTTCCGGCTGCATCATATACAATTCTTCCTTAAGGAAACCATTAAGGAATGCCGTTTTGACGTCCATTTGCCATATCTCGTAATCATATTATGCGGCAATTGCTAACATAATTCGGACGGACTTCAGCTTCGCTACCGGTGAGAAAGTCTCATCGTAGTCAACCCCTTGAACTTGTCGATAACCCTTAGCGACAAGCCGAGCTTTATGGATGGTCACATTACCATCCGCATCTGTCTTCTTCTTAAAGATCCATTTATTTTCTATGGCTCGCCGACCATCGGGCAAGTCAGTCAAAGTCCATACTTCGTTTTCATACATGGATCCTATCTCGGATTTCATGGCTTCCAGCCATTTATCAGAATCCGAGCCCGCCATCGCTTCTTCATAGTTCGAAGGTTCACCGTTGTCTAACAACATGATTTCCAAGACAGGGTTGCCGTACCATTCTGGTGCGGAACATGTCCTTGTGGACCTACGAAGTTCAGTAGAAACTTGATCTGAAGTTTCATGATCATCATCATTAACTTCCTCTCTAGTCGGTGTAGGCACCTCAGGAACATTTTCTTGAGTTGCGCTATTTTCCGTTTCAAGAGGCAATACTTCATCAAGTTCTACTTTCCTCCCACTTACTTCTTTCGAGAGAAACTCCTTCTCTAGAAAGGATCCATTCTTGGCAACAAAGATCTTGCCTTCGGATCTGAGGTAGAAGGTATACCCAATAGTTTCTTTAGGGTATCCTATGAAGACGCATTTTTCCGACTTGGGTTCGAGCTTTTCAGGTTGAAGTTTCTTGACATAAGCATCGCATCCCCAAACTTTTAGAAACGACAGCTTAGGCTTCTTCCCAAACCATAATTCATACGGTGTCGTCTCAACGGATTTCGATGGAGCCCTATTTAAAGTGAATGCGGCAGTCTCTAAAGCATAGCCCCAAAATGACAGCGGTAAATTGGTAAGAGACATCATAGATCGCACCATATCTAATAGAGTGCGATTACGACGTTCAGACACACCATTACGCTGAGGTGTTCCGGGCGACGTGAGTTGTGAAACTACTCCACATTTTCTTAAGTGTGTACCAAATTCGTGACTCAAGTATTCTCCTCCACGATCTGATAGCAAAAACTTGATTTTTCTGTCACGTTGATTCTCAACCTCACTCTGAAATTCCTTGAACTTTTCAAAGGTTTCAGACTTGTGTTTCATTAAGTAGATATACCCATACCTACTCAAGTCATCAGTGAGGGTGAGAACATAACGATAGCCACCACGAGCCTCAACGCTCATTGGACCGCACACATCGATATGTATGATTTCCAATAGGTTGGTTGCTCGCTCCATTGTTCCTGAGAACGGAGTCTTGGTCATCTTACCCACGAGGCTTGGTTCGCACGTGTCAAATGATTCATAATCAAGAGACTCTAAAAGTCCATCTGTATGGAGCTTCTTCATGCGTTTGACACCTATGTGACCAAGGCGGCAGTGCCACAAGTATGTGGGACTATCATTATCAACCTTACATCTTTTGGCATTCACACTATGAATATGTGTAGCATTACGCTCGAGATTCATTAAGAATAAACCATTCACCATAGGAGCATGACCATAAAACATATCTCTCATATAAATAGAACAACCATTATTCTCGGATTTAAATGAGTAGCCATCTCGAATTAAACGAGATCCTGATACAATGTTCATGCTCAAAGCTGGCACTAAATAACAATTATTAAGGTTTAAAACTAATCCCGTAGGTAAATGTAGAGGTAGCGTGCCGACGGCGATCACATTGACCTTGGAACCATTCCCGACACGCATCGTCACCTCGTCCTTCGCCAGTCTCCGCTTATTCCGCAACTCCTGCTTTGAGTTACAAATGTGAGCAACTGCACCGGTATCAAATACCCAGGAGCTACTACGAGTACTGGTAAGGTACACATCAATTACATGTATATCACATATACCTTTTGTTTTGCAGGCCTTCTTGTCCGCTAAGTATTTGGGGCAGTTCCGCTTCCAGTGACCACTTCCCTTGCAATAAAAGCACTCAGTCTCGGGCTTGGGTCCATTCTTTGGCTTCTTCCCGGCAGCTTGCTTGACGGGTGCGGCAACTCCCTTGCCGTCCTTCTTGAAGTTCTTTTTACCCTTGCCCTTCTTGAACTTAGTGGTTTTATTCACCATCAACACTTGATGTTCCTTCTTGACTTCTACCTCTGCTGATTTCAGCATTGAAAATAACTCAGGAATGGTCTTTTCCATCCCCTGCATATTGAAGTTCATCACAAAGCTCTTGTAGCTTGGTGGAAGCGACTGGAGGATTCTGTCAATGACCGCATCATCCGGGAGATTAACTCCCAGCTGAGTCAAGCGGTTATGTAACCCAGACATAGTGAGTATGTGCTCACTGACAGAACTATTTTCCTCCATCTTACAGCTGAAGAATTTGTCGGAGACTTCATATCTCTCGACCCGGGCATGAGCTTGGAAAACCATTTTCAGCTCTTCGAACATCTCATATGCTCTGTGTCTCTCAAAACGTTTTTGGAGCCCCGGCTCTAAGATATAAAGCATGCCGCCCTGAACGAGGGAGTAGTCATCGGTACGTGCCTGCCAAGAGTTCATAACGTCTTGTTCTGCAGGGAGAATAGGTGCGTCACCCAGCGGTGCTTGTAGGACATAATCTTTCTCGGCAGCTATGAGGATGATCCTCAGGTTCCGGACCCAGTCCGTGTAGTTGCTGCCATCGTCTTTCAGCTTGGTTTTCTCTAGGAACGCGTTGAAGTTGAGGACTACGTTGGCCATTTGATCTACAAGACATATTGTAAATATTTTAGACTAAGTTCATGATAATTAAGTTCATCTAATCAAATTATACAACGAACTCCCACTTAGATAGACATCCCTCCTGTCATCTAAGTATAACACGATCTAAGTTAACTAGGCCGTGTCCGATCATCACGTGAGACGGACTAGTCAACATCGGTGAACATCTTCATGTTGATCGTATCTTCTATACGACTCATGCTCGACCTTTCGGTCTTCTGTGTTCCGAGGCCATGTCTGTACATGCTAGGCTCGTCAAGTCAACCTAAGTGTTTGCATGTGTAAATCTGTCTTACACCCGTTGTATGTGAACGTTAGAATCTATCACACCCGATCATCACGTGGTGCTTCGAAACAACGAACTGTCGCAACGGTGCACAGTTAGGGGGAACACTTTCTTGAAATTATTATGAGGGATCATCTTATTTACTACCGTCGTTCTAAGTAAACAAGATGCAAAAACATGATAAACATCACATGCAATCAAATAATAAAAGTGACATGATATGGCCAATATCACATAGCTCCTTTGATCTCCATCTTGGGGCTCCATGATCATCTTGTCACCGGCATGACACCATGATCTCCATCATCGTGATCTCCATCATCGTGTCTCCATGAAGTTGCTCGCCAACTATTACTTCTACTACTATGGCTAACGCGTTTAGCAATAAAGTAAAGTAATTTACATGGCGTTTCTCAATGACACGCAGGTCATACAAAAATAAAGACAACTCCTATGGCTCCTGCCGGTTTTCATACTCATTGACATGCAGGTCGTGATTCTTATTACAATAGCATGAACATCTCATATATCACATATATATCATTCATCATTCATCACAACTTTGGCCATATCATATCACAAAGCACTTGCTGCAAAAACAAGTTAGACGTCCTCTAATTGTTGTTGCAAGTTTTACGTGGCTGCAAGAGGGTTCTAGCAAGAATGTTTTCTTACCTACGTGAAAGCCACAACGTGATTTGTCAACTTCTATTTACCCTTCATAAGGACCCTTTTCATCGAATCCGCTCCAACTAAAGTGGGAGAGACAGACACCCGCCAGCCACCTTATGCAACTAGTGCATGTTAGTCGGTGGAACCGGTCTCACGTAAGCGTACGTATAAGGTTGGTCCGGGCCGCTTCATCCCACAATACCGTTGAAGCAAGATACGACTAGTAGCGGCAAGAAAGTTGACAACATCTACGCCCACAACAAAATTGTGTTCTACTCGCGCAAGAAGAACTACACATAGACCTAGCTCATGATGCCACTGCCGGGGAACGTTGCAGAAAACAAAAAATTTCCTACGGTTTCACCAAGATCCATCTATGAGTTCATCTAGCAACGAGTGATTGGATTGCATCTACATACCTTTGTAGATCACGCACCGAAGCGTTCAAAGAACAGGGATGAGGAAGTCGTACTTGAAGTGATCCAAATCACCGGAGATCCTAGCACCGAACGGACGGCACCTCCGCGTTCAACACACGTACGGTCAGCGTAATGTCTCCTTCTTCTTGATCCAACAAGGGGGAAGGAGAGGTTGAGGAAGATGGCTCCAGCAGCAGCACGACGGCGTGGTGGTGATGGAGCTGCAGTACTCCGGCAGGGCTTCGCCAAGCTCTATGGAGGAGGAGGAGGTGTTGGAGAGGGAGAGGGAGGCACCAAAGGCAAAGGTAAGAGGTCCTCCATCCCCCCCACTATATATAGGGGGGCCTAGGGGGGCGCCAGCCCTAGGAGCTGCAATCTCCTAGGGGGCAGCGGCCAAGGGGTGGGGGGCTTGCCCCCCAAGCAAGGGGGCGCCCCCTTTAGGGTTTCCCCCAACCCTATGCGCATGGGCCCTAGGGGGAAGTGGCGCCCCAGCCCACTTTGGGCTGGATCCCTTCCCACTTCAGCCCATGGGGCCCTCCGGGATAGGTGGCCCCACCCGATGGACCCCCGGGACCCTTCCGGTGGTCCCGGTACAATACCGGTGACCCCGAAACTTGTCCCGATGGCCGAAATAGCACTTCCTATATATAATTCTTTACCTCTGGACCATTCCAAAACTCCTCGTGACGTCCGGGATCTCATCCGGGACTCCGAACAACATTCGGGTTACTGCATATACATATCCCTACAACCCTAGCGTCACCGAACCTTAAGTGTGTAGACCCTACGGGTTCGGGAGACATGTAGACATGACCGAGATTGCTCTCCGGTCAATAACCAACAGCGGGATCTGGATACCCATGTTGGCTCCCACATGTTCCTCGATGATCTCATCGGATGAACCACGATGTCGAGGATTCAAGCAACCCCGTATACAATTCCCTTTGTCAATCGGTATGTTACTTGCCCGAGATTCGATCGTCGGTATCCCAATACCTCGTTCAATCTCGTTACCGGCAAGTCACTTTACTCGTACCATAATGCATGATCCCATTACCAGACACTTGGTCACTTTGAGCTCATAATGATGATGCATTACCGAGTGGGCCCAGTGATATCTCTCCGTCATACGGAGTGACAAATCCCAATCTTGATCCGTGTCAACCCAACAGACACTTTCGGAGATACCCGTAGTATACCTTTATAGTCACCCAGTCACGTTGTGACGTTTGGTATACCCAAAGCACTCCTACGGTATCCGGGAGTTACACGATCTCATGGTCTAAGGAAAGGATACTTGACATTGGAAAACTCTAGCAAACGAACTATACGATCTTATGCCATGTTTAGGATTGGGTCTTGTCCATCACATCATTCTCCTAATGATGTGATCTCGTTATCAATGACATCCAATGTCCATAGTCAGGAAACCATGACTATCTGTTGATCAATGAGCTAGTCAACTAGAGGCTTACTAGGGACATGTTGGTGTCTATTATTCACACATGTATTACGATTTCCGGATAACACAATTAAAGCATGAATAAAGACAATTATCATGAACAAGGAAATATAATAATAATGCTTTTATTATTGCCTCTAGGGCATATTTCCAATAGCATCGGCTCCGAATCATGTCTTTGGTCAATAGTTGGGTTGCCCGGCTCCTATGCTTGCTACCTTACGATCTGTCTGATCGGCTAGGGTAGTAAAGGGAGAACTACTGCGATTGTATTTCTCGTTCATCTGGTTAAGAACCTCAGTAGAGAAAGTCGAAAACTGACTATCATGATGCGGCGAGAGCTGGTCAGCCACTCGGCAATTCAGTACAATTCTTAGCGATTTTTTTGTATTACACGAAGGACCGTTTCCCGGTCACATATGTAACGCATCCACATTAGGGTAGCCGCGTACATACTAGGGGCTACCTAATAGACCCATTGTCAAACTCCTATAGCTAAGTGAGAGCAATAAAACCGAATAGTTTGATTGCCTGGTTCGCCTCACTAACACCTCCTTCAAGGACCAAGACGTTGGGTCAAGTGTAGTTATGTGCAATTCCGAACACCCCGGTAGGATCTACATGGGGGCTGAAGCCGACGACTGGGAACTCTCAGATATAATAAACGGCCGCACAGGAGGATAAAAACTTTTCATCAATGAATGAATATCTTACAAAAGACTTCGTTTATAACACAAATCCTCGGACAGTTTGAACTCTTTTATTCAAACACTACGTCCTTAGAGCACTGGCCCTCTATAAGGTGAGCACCTTTTAGTATGTCCTCAAAATAGCGCTCCAGTGTGTGGTGGGCCTTGCTTTCGGGAGGTCCCTCGACTGCCACCTTTTCGGCATTCATTTTCACCCAGTGCATCTTGACACAGGCGAAAGCCATACGCGCTCCTTCCATGCAGGACCACCTCTTGACAGCGTCAATCCAGGGCAGTGCATCGACGAGACGCTGCACGAGGCCGACATAGCTGCCCGGAACGGCTTCAGCAGGCCACAACCAGACTATGACATCCTTCAGGGCCGCGCTGGACATCTTATGCAGCTCCGCCCATTGTGCCATCTGGTCATTTAGCAGTAGGGGACGCTCCTGCTCCACAAACTGCGACCAGAAGAGCTTCTCTGACTCGTACCCCTCCTGGGCATGGAAGAATTGGGCGGCGTCCGTAGCACTCATCGGCAGATCCGCATATGCATCTGGAGAACTCCACAGTCGATTAAGCAAGGCATACTTCCGGTCCCCAAATTTAGCCTGTAAAATAAAAGGCTTACTAGCCGCTATCTGACCGGCTTGACGGATTTCCTCGCGCGCTGCACGGGATTCAGATCGTGCCTCCGAAGCATCTTGAAGGGCCTTGGCGAGTTCGGTCACCTTCGCTTTGTTTTCCGTTTCCAGGGACTCGCACTTGGCGGCAGTCTCCTTGAGCTTTTGCTCCATCTTAGTCACCTGTTCCTCCAAACGGCGCCGAGCGGCCTGTTCGGCCGTTAAGTCCATAGCCGCCTTGTCAGCAGCCGCATGGCTTACCCTTGCCTGCTCCTTGGCTTGAGCAAGCTCACCCCTAAGGGTCTCCACCGCGGCGGCACCATCTATACAACCATGCATAGTAAAGCTCTTCAACTTCCACAAAAGCACGGAAATAAACAGGCATACAGCCAGATGTATCTTATACCTTGCACTTGGTCGAGCCGCGTGTTAACAAGGACTAGATCCTCATCGGCTCGCTCCAGTTTCCGTTTGAGTTCGGAGATCTCCGCTGACTAGGCAGTCACCGCTAACAGAGAGGCCTGTTTTGAAATTCAAATAAAATAGCATGTTACCACCTGACAACTGATTATTGATCCTCTGCTCGCTTTTCTTTCAGAAAAATGAACAGAATCTCAGGGGCTACTATCTATATACGGGCATATTTCTCATAAAAAGGATAAAAAACATTA
Source organism: Triticum dicoccoides (assembly GCF_002162155.2). Taxonomy (NCBI): domain Eukaryota; kingdom Viridiplantae; phylum Streptophyta; class Magnoliopsida; order Poales; family Poaceae; genus Triticum; species Triticum dicoccoides. The sequence continues at coordinate 610,992,125 of NC_041388.1, read as the reverse complement.
CATTGCATACCTCGAAGCCTGCTAGCAGGCTAGAGAAGGCCACGTTCAGTCCGCTCTTGGCAGACTAAATCTTCTCAGACGCCACACCCATCAGGATGCGGTGCTCGTCCAGGACAGATGCACTTTGAAGAGTGTCCGTCGTGGTATTCGGCACCTCCGGATTAGGAGAGGTCGCCGCTCCCTTTTCTCTTGCAGGGGTTGTTCACTAGACTTCGAGGCCGTATTGGTCTCTGGAGCAGCCTGCGGCTGGGGGATGGATTGACCGGGGCCCTCGTCGCCGGTCTCCATGAGGACCGTCGTCCCCGGCCCTCCGGCAGCCGAGGTATTACCCTCTAG
>NC_041388.1:610961427-610991596 GCF_002162155.2 Triticum dicoccoides | reverse complement strand
CAAGGCTTGGGGAGGGCCTATGAGACGACACCTCGACATCATCCGCCTTAGGCGTCGGGGAGGATAATGGAGGCGACCCGCTCTCCATCATCTCCGGTGGCAGATCCCCCAAGGACGAAGATAGTTGGGGGAGACTGCATGCTGGACTATAAAATATAGAACCTAGAGTTATCATCACAGTTCATAAAGAATTGGACAATATGTGAGACATCCCGAGCTGCTTACGAGTCGGCTTTGGGCCTGGTCCGGTGACGATGCGTCGGGAGGGCCTCGGCGTCTGACTCCAAGTCATCGGGGAGGGTAATTTTGTCCCTCTTGGACGCTTCGGCTTCCAGGTCATCGAAGGCCGCCCTCTTTTTGCCCTTGCGGGGAGGATCTTCTTCTTCCTCCTCCTCCTCCTCGTCGTCGTCATCACCTTCGTGAGAGGACTAGCATCAGCGTCTCCGGACACTGCGTCTGAAGTGCCATCCTCTCTTTTCTTCTTCTTGTCCTTCTTTGCCGGCACCTGGTATGGTGCCGGGACCAGCATCCTCATTAGAAGGGGATTGGCTGCATCTTCGGGGAGCGGAGCCGGACACCGGATCTGCTCCGCCTTCTTGATCCAGACCTGTTTGGGGAGGGATTACTTAGCACCTTGGGTTAACAAAGCATATTGGTGTTCGGAGTTCTTATAATTTACCTCGGAGGATGGATGGTTGCAGTCGAGGCTGGTGTCATCTGAGGACCTTGGCCACGATTTCTGCTTCTTAAAAAGCAGTTTCCAGATCCCCTTATGTGTTGTGCCGTAGAACCGTTGTAGGGCCGGCGGCCCTTCCGGATTGAACTCCCACATCTTGAGGGGCCGCCTCTGGCAGGGAAGTGCTCGACGGATCAGCATCACTTGGATTACGTCGACAAGGGTAATGTCCTTCGCTATCATGCTCTTGACGCGTTTCTGCAGCCACAACACCTCAGACCAACCCCCAGTCCGGACCCTTGTCGATCCAGGATGTAAGCCTCGGCGGGGGTCCGGATCTAAAGGCTGGCGCAGCTGCCCACTTGGAGCCGCAGGGTTCTATGATATAGAACCATTCCTGTTGCCATATTTTGATGGTGTCCATGAAAACTCCCTTTAGCCAATTGACTTTGGGGAGCTTGCTCACCATGACGCCACCACAGTCCGCGTGTTGCCCATTGACCACCTTTGGTTTCACATTAAAGATCTTGAGCCATAAGCTGAAGTGTGGGGGGACACGGAGGAAGGCTTCGCACACGACGATAAACACCGAGATGTGAAGGATTGAATTTGGGGCCCGATCGTGAAAATCCAGCCCGTAGTAGAACATGAGACCCCTTACAAAGGGGTGGAGGGTGAATCCAAGTCCACGGAGGAAGTGGGGGATAAACACCACCCTCTCACCGGCCCCGGAGTGGGGATGACCTGTGCCGGATCGGGAAGCCTGTGCTTGCTTTCTGCGGTCAAATACCGTGCTTCTCGCAGCTCCTTGATGTTTTCCTCCGTGACGGAGGAGGCCACCCACTTGCCTTGAGAGCCAGCCATGGTCGGAAGAGTTATCAAGGAGAGAAACGCTTGGAGTTTGGGCGCTGGGGCTCGGGGACGGAGAGGCGGAGAGAATGAGGCAAGAGGTGGAACAGATGGGTTATATCCACTTATATGGGTTGTGAATATCAAGCGCCCCTCCCCCCCCTCGAGCCTTAAAACTCGCATGTCCCCAAGGGTTCACGCGAACGACACGGTTGGGTTTCCCAAACCAGTATTGATGTGAATCCCGTAATAAGTGCGCATGATCTCTGTTTTGACAAAGGTGTGTCATCAAAGGTTGCGTCTCGAAACGCGAAATGGGAGGCCGAAAAGCGGTTTGAAATAATAAAATAGCCAGACGTAATGTCTCATCAGTGAAATCTTCAGAAGATAGACTTATCTGTATTCTGCCCTTGTGATTCGGAGGTATGACTGTTGTACAGAGCCGGATATAGTATTGATGATCAACTGCTTTGAGGTATTTGGAGGAGGAACCCGCCTTGCAATACCAAAGACAATCTGCGCACCGGACACATCGTCATTGAAGACTGGTTCAGGGGCTACTGAGGGAGTCCAGGATTATGGGGTCCTCGGGCGTCCGGGCTATGTGATATGGGCCGGTGATACGTCACCAACGTATCTATAATTTTTGATTGTTCCATGCTATATCATATCCTATTTTGGACATTATTGGGCTTTATTATACACTTTTATATTATTTTGGGGACTAACCTATTAACTGGAGGCCCATCCCAGAATTGATGTTTTTTTGCCTATTTTAGGGTTTCGTGGAAAAAGAATAGCACCATGATCTTCATGATAGAGAGTCTCTTATGTTATCACTTTCATATAGTGGTGGGAATTTTTCATTACAGAACTTGGCTTGTATATTCCAACGATGGGCTTCCTCAAATGCCCTAGGTCTTCATGAGCAAGCAAGTTGGATGCACACCCACTTAGTTCTTTTTGTTGAACTTTCATACATTTATAGCTCTAGTGCATCCGTTGCATGGCAATCCCTACTCACTCACATTGATATCTATTAATGGGCATCTCCATAGCCCGTTGATACGCCTAGTTGATGTGAGACTATCTTCTCCCTTTTGTCTTCTCCACAACCACCATTCTATTCCACCTGTAGTGTTATGTCCATGGCTCACACTCATGTATTGCGTGAAGATTGAAAAAGTTTGAGAACACCAAAAGTATGAAACAATTGCTTGGCTTGTCATCGGGGTTGTGCATGATTTTAATACTTTGTGTGGTGAAGATGGAGCATAGCCAGACTATATGATTTTGTAGGGATAACTTTCTTTGGCCATGTTATTTTGAAGAAACATAATTGCTTAGTTAGTATGCTCGAAGTATTATTATTTCTATGTCAATATTGAACTTTTGTCTTGAATCTTTCAGATCTGAATATTCATACCACAATTAAGAGAATTACATTGAAACTATGCCAAGTAGCATTCCACATCAAAAATTCTGTTTTTATCATTTACCTACTCGAGGACGAGCAGGAATTAAGCTTGGGGATGCTTGATACGTCTCCAACGTATTTATAATTTTTGATAGTTCCATGCTATATTATATCTTGTTTTGGACATTATTGGGCTTTCTTATACACTTTATAATTATTTTTGGGACTAACCTATTAACCGGAGGCCGAGCCCAGAATTGATGTTTTCTGCCTATTTTAGGGTTTCGTAGAAAAAGAATATCAAACGGAGTCCAAACGGAATGAAACCTTCGGGAACGTGATTTTCGGAACGAACATGATCCAGAGGACTTGGACCCTACGTCAAGCAATCAACCAAGAAGGCACGAGGTAGGGGGCACGCCTACCCCCCAAGGCGCGAGGTAGGGGGCACGCCTACCCCCCAAGGCGCGCCCTCCACCCTCGTGGGGCCCATGTTGCTCCACCGACATGCTCCTTCCTCCTATATATACCTACATACCCCCAAACTACCAGATACGGAGCCAAAACCCTAATTCCACCGCCGTAACTTTCTGTATCCACGAGATCCCATCTTGGGGCCTTTTACGGAGCTCCGCCGGAGGGAGTATCGATCACGGAGGGCTTCTACATCAACACCATAGCCTCTCCGATGAAGTGTAAGTAGTTTACTTCAGACCTATGGGTCCATAGTTATTAGCTAGATGGCTTCTTCTCTCTTTTTGGATCTCAATACAAAGTTATCCCCCTCTCTCGTGGAGATCTATTCGATGTAATCTTCTTTTGCGGTGTGTTTGTTGAGACCGATGAATTGTGGGTTTATGATCAAGTTTATCTATGAACAATATTTGAATCTTCTCTGAATTCTTTTATGTATGATTGGTTATCTTTGCAAGTCTCTTCGAATTATAAGTTTGGTTTGGCCTACTAGATTGATCTTTCTTGCAATGGGAGAAGTGCTTAGCTTTGGGTTCAATCTTGCGGTGTCCTTTCCTAGTGACAGTAGGGGCAGCAAGGCACGCATTGTATTGTTGCCATCGAGGATAACAAGATGGGTTTATATCATATTGCATGAGTTTATCCCTCTACATCATGTCATCTTGCTTAAAGTGTTACTCTTTTATCTTGAACTTAATACTCTAGATGCATGCTGGATAGCGGTCGATGTGTGGAGTAATAGTAGTAGATGCAGGCAGGAGTCGGTCTACTTGTCTCGGACGTGATGCCTATATACATGATCATGCCTAGATATTCTCATAACTATGCTCAATTCCGTCAATTGCTCAACAGTAATTTGTTCACCCATCGTAATACTTATGCTCTTGAGAGAAGCCTCTAGTGAAACCTATGGCCCCCGGGTCTATTTTCCATCATATTAATCTTCCAATACTTAGTTATTTCCTTTGACATTTATTTTACTTGCATCTTTATTTCTCTTTATCATAAAAATATCAAAAATATTATATTATCATATCAATTAGATCTCACTCTCGTAGGTGACCGTGAAGGGATTGACAACCCCTTTATCGCGTTGGTTGCGAGGAGTTTATTTGTTTGTGTAGGTGCGAGGGACTCGTGCGTGGCCTCCTACTGGATTGATACCTTGGTTCTCAAAAACTGAGGGAAATACTTACGCTGCTCTGCTACATCACCCTTTCCTCTTCAAGGGAAAACCAACGCAGTGCTCAAGAGGTAGCAGCCAGACTAATGGGTCGTGGAAGTACAAGACAGAAGACTTTCCCCCGTGTCCGGATGGGACTCTCCTTGGCGTGGAAGGAAAGCTTAGCGTGCGGATATGAAGATTCCTTTCTCTGTAAACCGACTCTGTACAAACCCTAGCCCCCTCCGGTGTCTATGTAAACCGGAGGGTTTAGTCCATAGAGACGATGACAATCATAACCATATAAGCTAGACATATAGGGTTTAGCCATTACAATCTCGTGGTACATCAACTCTTGTAACCCCTATATTCATCAAAGTCAATCAAGAAGGACGTAGGGTATTACCTCCATCAAGAGGGCCCGAACCTAGGTAAACATCGTGTCCCCTGTCTCCTATTACCATCGATCCTTAGACGCAGTTCAGGACCCCCTACCCGAGATCTGCTGGTTTTGACACCGACACCCCCCTTTCCTTTTCCAACTAGGAGAAGGAGGGAAGGAGGAAGAGGAGAGAAGAGAAGGAAGGAGGGGCTCCGCCCCCACCCCTTGTCCAATTCGGATTGGCAAGGGGGGCGCGCGCCACCTCCTGGCCGGCCCTCTCTCTTCTCCACTAAGGCCCATGGTGGCCCATTAACCTCCGGGGGGGTCCGGTAACCCCCGGTACTCCGAAACTCATCTGAATCAACCCGAACCATTCCGGTGTCCGAATGTAACCTTCCAATATATGAATCTTTACCTCTCGACCATTTCGAGACTCCTCATCATGTTCGTGATCTCATCCGGGACTCCGAACAAACTTCGGTCATCAAATCACATAACTCATAAAACAAATCGTCATCGAACGTTAAGTGTGCGGACCCTACGGGTTCGAGAACTATGTAGACATGACTGAGACACATATCCAGTCAATAACCAATAGCGGAACCTGGATGCTCATATTGGCTCCTACATATTCTTTGAAGATCTTTTACCGGTCAAACCGCATAACAACACACGTTGTTCCCTTTGTCATCCATATGTTACTTGCCCGAGATTCGATCATCGGTATCATCATACCTAGCTCAATCTCGTTACCGGCAAGTCTGTTTACTCGTCCGTAATACATCATCCCGTGACTAAATCATTAGTCACATTGCTTGCAAGGCTCATAGTGATGTGTATTACCGAGAGGGCCTAGAGATACCTCTCCGATACACTGAGTGACAAATCCTAATTTCGATCTATGCCAACTCAACAAACACCATCGGAGACACCTGTAGAGCATCTTTATAATCACCCAGTTACGTTGTGACGTTTGATAACACACAAGGTGTTCCTTCAGTATTCGGGAGTTGCATAATCTCATAGTCAGAGGAACATGTATAAGTCATAAAGAAAGCAATAGCAATAAAACTAAACGATCATTATGCTAAGCTAACGGATGGGTCTTGTCCGTCACATCATTCTCTAATGATGTGATCTCGTTCATCAAATGACAACACATGTCTACGGTTAGGAAACTTAACCATCTTTGATTAACGAGCTAGTCTAGTAGAGGCATACTAGGAACACTCTGTTTGTCTATGTATTCACACATGTACTAAGTTTCCGGTTAATACAATTTCGGCATGAATAATAAACATTTATCATGATATAAGGAAATATAAATAACAACATTATTATTGCCTCTAGGGCATATTTCCTTCACTACTATATTCCAACTTTTCCATGGTTCATACCCCCCCCCCCGATACTACTCACAGAATCATCAAAATAAGGAAACAACACAAAGAAAACAGAATCTGTAAAAAATAGAACAGTCTATAGTAATATGTAACTCTCAAATACTTCTATAACTCCAAAAATTCTAAAACATTGAGATAACCTAAGAAAATAGTTTATTAATCTTCTGCAAAAAGAATCAGTATTTTATCACGCTTCTGTAAAAAATGAAAATTATTTACGTGGGCGCAAAAGTTTCTGTTTTTCAGCAAGATCAAATCAACTATTACTGTAAGCCATCCCAAAGGTCTTACTTGGCACAAACACTAATTAAAATGCAAAACCACATCTAACCAGAGGCTAGATGAATTATTTATTGCATAAAAGAACCTGAAAAGCAAAAACAAAAATAAATTTGTGTTGCCCCCCAACAAGCGCTATTTTTTAACGCCCTTAGCTAGGCATAAAACACGAATAGATCTAGGTATTGTCATCTTTGGTATGCAATCCATAAGTAGCACTCATAATAGATTCATATGGCAATTCAATTTTATTTCTTGGAAAGTGTTACATGCCCTTCCTTAATGGAAATTGGAATCTAATGTTTCCTTCTTTCATATCAATAATTGCACCAATCGTTCTAAGGAAAGGTCTACCAAGAATAATAGGACATGCATGATTGCAATCTATATCAAGAATAATGAAATCTACGGGCACATAATTACTATTTGCAACAATAATAACATCATTAATCCTTCCCATAGGTTTCTTAATAGTGGAATCCGCAAGATGCAAATTTAAAGAACAATAATCAAATTCACAGAAACCTAACACATCACATAAAGTTTTTGGAATCGTGGAAACGCTAGCACCCAAATCACACAAAGTATGACACTCATAATATTTAATCTTAATATTAATAGTAGGTTCCCACTCATCATAAAGTTTTCTAGGGATAGAAACTTCCAATTCAAGCTTTTCTTCAAAAGATTGCATCATAACATCAACGATATGTTTAGTGAAAGCTTTGTTTTGATTATAAGCATGAGGAGAATTCAACATGGATTACAACAAGGAAATACAATCTATTAAAGAACAATTATAATAATTAAATTCCTTGAAATCCAAAAGAGTGGGTTCATTGCTACCTAAAGTTTTGACCTCTCCAATCCCACTTTTATCAATTTTTGCATCAAGATCTAAAAACTCCGAAATCATTGGGACGCCTTTTAACTAAAGTTGACTCATCTCCAGTACCATCTTTATGAAGATTTATATTGGAAAACAAAGATTCAATAGGAGTCACATCAATCACTTTAAGATCTTCATCATTATTTTCACGAAAACTAGAAGAACACATTTTTACAAACCAATCTCGTTTAGCACGCATCTTAGCGGTTCTTTATTTGCACTCATCAATGAAAATTCTCATAGCTTTGAGATACTCATTAATATCATGCTTGGGTGGAATAGATTTAAGTTTCAAAGAATCAACATCAAGAGAAATTATATCCACGTTCCTAGCCAAATCATCAATCTTAAACAATTTTTCTTCAATCAAAGCATTGAAATTCTTTTGCGAACTCATAAATTCTTTAACACTATTCTCAAAATCAGAGGGCATCTTATTAAAATTTCCATAAGAATTGTTGTAGGAATTACCATAACTATTAGAGTAATTACTAGGAAACGACCTAGGATTAAAATTGCCTCTATACGCGTTATTACCAAAATTATTCCTACCAAAAAAATTCACATCCATAGATTCATTGTTATTCTCAATCAAAGTAGACAAAGGCATATCATTAGGATCAATAGAAGAACTCTTGCTAGCAAATAATTTCATAATTTCATCCATCTTGCCACTCAATACATTAATCTCTTCAATTGCATGCACTTTTTTTTACTGGTGGAAGATCTTTCGGTATGCCATTGAGTATAATTAACCATAGTATTATCTAGGAGTTTAGTAGCTTCTCCTAAAGTAATTTCCATAAAAGTACCTCCCGCGGCCAAATCTAAAAGATTTCTAGAAGCAAAATTCAATATGGCATAGAATTTTTGTACAATCATCCACAAATTCAAACCATGAGTAGGGCAATTTCATATCATCAATTTCATCCTCTCCTAGGATTGTGCAACATGCTCATGATCAAGTTGCTTAAAATTCATAATCTCGTTCCTAAGGGAGATGATTTTAGCGGGAGGAAAATACTTGGAAACAAAAGCATCTTTACACTTATTCCATGAATCAATACTATTTTGGGCCAATTCCAGTTCTGCCCCTAACTTGAACCCACTACTCAGTTTTGCCCCTAGTTTTCGGGTATGCTCAGTTTTGCCCCTCTGCCGTCAGTGCCACTTATAGAAATGCCCCTCCGCTCCGTTTTCGTCCAGTCAAGGCTGTTTGACCGCTAACTTGCCGTCGGTTTGACATATTTGCCCCTCTTTCTTACATGTGGGCCCTCTCTTACCTCTTCGCTTCACTCTCTCTCTCTCTGCTCTTCTTCAACCTCTCGATGACTCGATTTGGAGAGGGGATAGATCGACCGCAATAGGATTCAGAGGCCGGCGGTGGGTCGATTTGGAGGGCGGCGGCATGTCCACGTCGAGCTCGTCGGTGGCTTGCGAGGTAAGTGTGGCTCGTCGGTGGATCGATCTGGGGGGATTTCTGTCCCAATTAGGGTTCATCAGATTGGGGATTTCCTGCGTTTAGGTCGATGGTGTTGGGATTGTTCAGTTTCAATCCGAGTTCTACCTCCCCCATCCGTCATTCTCTGGGCTGGAGATGAGCACGACGCAGCGGTGCGCAGGGTACGGTCTCATCCCCGCTCGTCGCGTCGCCTGGGGAGGTGCAAGAACAGGAAGAAGATTCTTAGGCTGCCCCTAGATGTAAGGGATTAACTCTCATTCCCACTATGTCTGTCCTCTCATTTTGCTTTCATTATTTGCCAATTTTTTGTTGTATAATGTAAGATATAATTCTGCAGCTCCCTGATGAATGCGACTGGGTAGTTTGGATTGCTCTCCCCCCCACACAGATTGTGTTGCTCGTGCATTCGAGGAACTTCATGCTGGATTGGAGAAAAGCTGGCTAAAGTCCCATCATTTGGAGAGGAGGTTGATGTACTTAACAGAGAAGAACAAGAAACTCAAGCTGAAGATCAAGAAGAGAAATGAACTTATACAAACATGGGGATTTCTCATAGTAATTTGCATTAGCATTTTGGCATCAGTTTTTTCTGAGTGGTTTAAGAATCCATGGTAGCTGGATTATGGTCTGTAATGAAATGTAATGTATTGTTGTGTGAACTATCTTAATTAGAGCACATTGGAAATGAGTTTCATCTACTGTAATGTGACAAGTTTTAACTGGAAATGAGTTTGCTATTTTGAGTATATTGTGTTCCATTTTGTAGCAATGTAGTAATGTGACAAAACTTGACAGTGCAGTAGTAATGTGACAAAACTTGACAGTGCAGTAGTAATGTGACAAAAATGACAGTTAGATGGGCACACCAGCAGCTGGACCAAACATAGGACATGATCACATTGAGACATAAGAGAGTTCACAACATTGTGCCACAACAAACTTCAAATCTAGTACATGACCTTATAATTTTCACACCCACAACAAATTTTCACAGCATTACAAGTACTACCACATCTACTTGTTCTTCTTGCTCCTGGTATTGCAAGCTGGGTTTGAAGAGAGCCTAGAACTCCTCCTGGTGCTCACAGTTTTGCTCACAACCTTGTTTGGAGTAGAAGAACTGGTAGGATTATTGCTTCCAGTGACAGAACCTATAATCTCCTCTTCTGCAATTTTGAACTTCTTCTTAAGTGGTGACTGCCCCCTCTCAGCTGGTCTTTTGTAGTTCTTTCTTGGGCTGCAAAGTCACAAATAAATGGGAGAGGTCAGTTAGCAAACATTGAAGAAGTTAGGAAATAACTTCAAAAATAAACCAAAAAAGTACCTGACTGCACTACTGACTATTGTTGCATATGCAGAAGTTGCATTTGCATTAGCAGCATCTCCAGCACTTGCATTTGCATTTGCATTTGCATCATCTCCAACACTTGCATTTGCATTTACATCATTAGTAGCAGCATATGCCATAGTTTCATTAGTAGCAGTTGTTGCATCAGTAGCAACATCAGTTGCTTCATCATTTTTAGCCAGAGGTTCATCATCAGCATTATCAGCACCCCAATGTTCTTCCTCTCCAAATGCAGGGTCAATGGACTCTTTGCAGTGGCTGCCTTTGTGCCCATGTTTCCCACATCTTGAACACTTATTCTTTCTTCCTCCAAGTCCTTTTCCCTCTGATTTAGCCCTGATTCTTGTCTTCCTAGGTCTACCAGGTGGCCTATTTTGCAATGGAGCACTCAATTTAAATCCTGGGTCTACAACATCCCATTGTTGCTTGCCCTCCAGAAGTGGCAGATTATCAGCATAAGTAGCGTTGAATTTTGCCATAGAGAAATACTCATGAACATACTGATCAATCTCACTAACTGGACCTCTCATTGAAGTGATAAAGTACAATGCATGTATGCATGGTTGTCCTGTTATTTGCCACTTTCTACAACTACAAGTATGTGTTTGCAAACTAACAGGATATCTCCACTCTCTTTTTTCCTTGTCAATTGCAGTAATCTCTGCCTCAAATGTGCTTCTTTTCACTATGGACAAGGTCTTTTGATTTTTCATGAAGCATAATCATGATTTTGGGGATTATGATGTGCCCATTGTATGTCCCAGCTGCAATCTGTCGTCTCAAGTCAAACTTTTCCATTATGAACTGCCTAATTTTGTCAAGCAAGTCCACAATGTGTATCCCCTTCCACTTCTTAATTTTGGAATTGAATGACTCAGCTAAATTGTTATTGACATAATCAACTTTGCATATTTCATTGAACAAGGCCCTAGCCCATAGTTTGCTATGATGTTCTTCTAGGTACTCTTTCACACCAGGTTTGTTGTATAGCTGTCTAAGATGATAATTGTGTTTTTTCATGCTATATGTCAATGAACAGTGCCACAAATTATCATCAAAAAAATTTCCTCTAATTTTTTTGGAGAAATTAGCTACCAAATGCCTCATGCATTCCCTGTGCTCAACTCCTGTGAATACATCTTCAACAGCAGTTTCTAGTCCTTTGCATGCATCTGTGTGGATGACAAGACCTGGTGGATGTCCTATTAGTTCTTTTAAATTTTGGAAAAACCATGTCCAACTATCTGTATTTTCAGACTCAACAACTCAGGGAAAAGCTTTTCATCCTCATCATCTGTAGGCCAGTCATCAGGAAGTCCCTCCTCAATATTTGGATCAACAGAATCTCTGCTATGAGTAGGACCTGCATAAATAGGCACTTGCTCTGATGGTGTTCCTGGTACCTGCATAGAGCTCTCTCCTACATCTGAAGCTCTCTTCTGACTGCTAACACTTGTTTTTCTCCCCCTGGATATTCTGCTCCTACCTCTAGAACTAGTAGATTTTGATTTTCTGCCACTGCTCTCTGTCAGTCCTCTTTTTCTTTGTATGACATTGATTTCCAATTTGACTGGGAAATTAGCATGAATTCTAAACATTTTTTCTAACTCAGCATCACATTGGACTGGGACCCAAACTGAACTATCAATATCCTAGTACCTGAATTCAACTGCATCATGTATTCCCCACGGGTATTTAGCACATATATGAGATCTAAACTGCACAAACTTCAGTGTGCTCTCCACTACCAAAGGAAATGAAAATCCTGTGTTCCCTACTTTTGTACCAGCAGGAACTAGAAGAGTTGTTTCCATTCTACAATCCAAACATATATAGTCCACCCTACGAATGACAATGAAAAACAGAAAAAATCGAACCAAATGAGCACTACGAACGCAGATGAACACTAGGAATCAAATCGAACTACAATACGTATAGCAGGCTTCAGATCTGAAAGTACTGCACTTACCCCTTCGGATTTGTGCTCCCTTCATGGCCGCCGCCGACGCCGCAACCACCGTCGACCTCCATCCACAGCGGTTGGCTCCGAATCACAGCACAGCTCACATAAAGAGTCAGGTCCACCGAATCTCCACCGTGCCCGCCATTGATCTGGAGTTTTCCATGGTGGGGATCGAAGCCGCTAGGGTTCGAGTGAGGGGGCGATTTGGGGGAGAGAGCTAGGGTTAGGGTCGAGCGAGAGAAAGAGCAGAGAGAGAGAGAGTGAAGCGAAGAGGTAAGAGAGGGCCCACATGTAAGAAAGAGGGTCAAATATGTCAAACTGACGGCAAGTTAGCGGTCAAACAGCCTTGACTGGACGGAAACGGAGTGGAGGGGCATTTCTATAAGTGGCACTGATGGCAGAGGGGCAAAACTGAGCATACCCGAAAACTAGGGGCAAAACTGAGTAGTGGGTTCGAGTTAGGGGCACAGATGTAAATATCCCTACTATTTTTAGGCAAAGATGAAAACCAAGTTTTAGCATGATCTCGAAGTGAGAACGGAAATAGCTTCAATTTAACAATATCATTATCCACATATTTTTTCTTTTGCACATCACACAAGTCAACGAAATTGTTTAGATGGGATGCGACATCTTCACTAGGAAGGCCATAAAATTGATCTTTCATAACAAGATTCAGCAAAGCGGCATTAATTTCACAAGATTCCGCACTAGTGGCGGGAGCAATCGTAGTACTAATAAAATCATTATTATTGGTGTTGGAAAAGTCACAAGATTTGGTATTCTCTTGAGCCATCGTGACAAAGCAAGCAATCCAACACACGAGCACAACAAAAGCAAACGAAGAAGACGGATGGTAGAGGGGCGAAGAAAAGGCAAATCTTTTCAAAAATAGTTTTAGAAGTGGGAAGAGGAAAACGAGAGACGGATGGTGAATAATGTAATGCAAGAGATGAGAATTTATGATGGGTACTTGGTATGTCTTGACTTGGCGTAGATCTCCCTGGCAACGGCGCCAGAAATTCTTTCTGCTACTTATTGTGCTTGTGTTGGTTTTTTCCTTGAAAAGGAAATGGTGATGCATCAAAGTAGAGATAAGTATTTCCCTTAGTTTGAGAACCAAGGTATCAATCCAGTAGGAGACAACACACAAATCACCGAATACCTGCACAAACAATCAAACAACTTGCACCCAATGCAATAAAGGGGTTGTCAATCCCTTCACGGTTACTTGCAAAAGTGAGATCTTATAGAGATAAATAAACAGTAAAGTAAATATTTTTGGTATTTTTGGTTTATAGATCAGAAAGTAAAAGATTGCAAAATAGTAGATCAGAAACTAATATGATGGAAAATAGAAACTTATATGATGGAAAATAGACCCGGGGGCCATAGGTTTCACCATAGGCTTCTCTCAAGATAGCAAATAATACGGTGGGTGAACGAATTACTGTCGAGCAATTGATAGGAAAGCGCGAAGTTATGACGATATCTAAGGCAATGATCATGAATATAGGCATCACGTCCATGTCAAGTAGATCGAAATGATTCTGCATCTACTACTATTACTCCACACATCGACCGACTCCTGCCTGCATCTAGATTATTAAGTTCATGAAGAACAAAATAACAAATTAAGTAAGATGACATGATGTAGAGGAATTAACTCAAGCAATATGATGAAAACCCCATATTTTTATCCTCGATGGCAACAATGCAATACGTGCCTTGTTGCCCCTACTGTCACTGGGAAAGGACACCGCAAGATTGAACCCAAAGCTAAGCACTTCTCCCATTGCAAGAAAAACCAATCTAGTTGGCCAAACCAAACTGATAGTTCGAAGAGAATTACAAAGATATCAAATCATGCATAAAAGAATTCAGAGAAGATTCAAATAATATTCATAGATAAGCTGATCATAAATGCACAATTCATTGGATCTCGGCACACCGCAAAAAAGTATTACATCGAATAGATCTCCAAGAACATCGAGGAGAACATGGTATTGAGAATCAAAGAGAGAGAGAGAGAGAAGAAGCCATCTAGCTACTAGCTATGGACCCGTAGGTTATGGTAAACTACTCATGCTTCACCGGAGGGGCAATAGAGTTGATGTAGAAGCCCTCCGTGATCGAATCCTCCTCCGACTGGGTGCCGAAAAAGGTCCCTACATGGGATCTCACGGGTAGAGAAGGTTGCGACGGTGGAAAAGTGTTTTCGTGGATGCCTCTGGTGGTTTGGGGATATTTGGGAATATATAGGCGAAAGAATTAGGTCAGGAGGGTCACGGGAGGCCCACAAGGGTGGGGGGCGCCCTACCCCCCTGGGCGTGCCCTCCGTCCTTGTGGCCGCCTCATGGCTCCTCCGACTTCATCTCCAAGTCTCCTAGTTTGCTTCTAGTCCAAGAAAAATCATCGCAAAGGTTTCACTCCATTTGGACTCCATTTGGTATTCCTTTTCTACGAAACTCAAAAACAAGGAAAAAACATAAACTAGCACTGGACTCTAGGTTAATAAGTTAGTCCCAAAAATAATATAAAATAGCATATTAATGTATATAAAACATCCAAAATAGATAATATAATAGCATGGAACAATAAAAAATTATAGATACGTTGGAGACGTATCAGGCCTCCCGGTGGGTCCCCTTCTGCTGCTTCTTTGCCCAATATTTTATATATATTCCATGACAATTCTCCGTAAAGTTTTAGGACATTTGGATTTGTGCAGAATAGGTATCTCATATTTGCTCCTTTCCGGTCTAGAATTCTAGCTGTCGGCATTCTCCATCTTCATGTAAATTTTGTAAAATAAGAGAGAAAAAGCATAAGTATTATATCATAATGTAAAATAAAAACCCATAATGAAATAAATATCAACATAAAAGCATGATGCAAAATGGACGTATCACTTGGCTTAAGGGTTTTGGATGCACGAGTAGTATCTCTACTTAGTACATGATTTTTGATCCACAAAGATTATAAACAAGCACCAAATGTCGTAGGATCCATAACAATATAACATATATGCAAATATACCCAAACATAACTCATTACGTTGTGTTTCAGTTGATTGTTGGTAGGCACCCATGGATTCGGCTAGCCAAGGTTTGTGTTAGTATGGTGGAGGGGGAGTAATTTTTTTTTTGCATGGGAACCGCCATTAATGTGTTTAACATGGAAGATATTGAAAACTTCATCGTAAACCATGGTATGAAATGTACACCACATAAATGCAATTTATCTCTCTTTTAACTTTTAAAGCAATGAGCTCTGGCGCACAAGCAAACCCCTGCTTCCCTTTATGAAGGGCATAACTATTTACTTTTATTGTTGAGTCATCACCTTCTCATTCAAGCACCAATCCCGAGAGCACTATTGTCATTCTTAGTTTAACATGCATTTGGTCTAATTAATGTTGGGTGTGAGCATGAATGGATGTCTTCTACCCTGAATTACAATGTTTAGTTGCGGCTTGAATTTCAGAGGTGCTCTGCATTTATGTTTTACGGTCTTAGAAAGGGCTAGCGAGATATCATTCATATTGTATCATAGTTGTTTTGACAAAAGTGCTGGTATTCGAGATATTTTTTTCGCTCACTAGTTGATTATGCCATTGACATGAGTAAATGTGAATTCTAAATGTTATCATATATGTGGTTAGTTCATGATCTTTGCTGAGAATTTGATCACTAGTTAAGCTTATATACAACAATAGAAACAAAAGAGTTTGTAAAAGTTTTTCTTTGTCAGTCTCAAATTGTCAACTAAATTGCTTGAGGACAAGCAATGAGTTAAGCTTGGGGGAGTTGATACGTCTCTAATGCATCTACTTTTTCAAGCACTCTTGCTCTTGTTTTGGACTCTAACTTGCATGACTTGAATGAAACTAATCCTGACTGATATTGTTTTCAGTAGAATTACCTTGATGTTGTTTTATGTGCAGAAATAACAAGTTTCAGAATTAGATGAAATTTTGCAGAGTAGTGTTTTGGAATATATATAAAAAAATATTGGCGCAAAAATGCAAATAACTACTGGAGGGGACTCACTAGAGAGCCACAAGCTCAGGCAGGGCGCGCGCCACGTGAGCTTGTGGGCCCCTCGAGCCTCCGATTAACCTAAATCCAAGCCTACGTATTTCGCCTTCCCGAGAAAAAAAACCCGGAGAAAATGTTTCATCGCGTTTTACGATACGGAGCCGTCGCCACCCCATGTTCTTCATTGGGAGGCCTAACCCGGAGTTGGCTCGGGGTTCCGGAGAGGGAAAATTATCGTCCTTGTCATCAACAACCCTTCTTCATCAACGACCTCATGATGCTCTCCACCGAGAGTGAGTAATTTCATCGCATGCATACTAGAGGTAGATGGAGATGGATGAGATTCGTCATGTAATCGACTCACTTTGTTAGGGCTTGATCCCTAGTATCCATTATGTTCTGAGATTGATATTTCTATGACTTTGCTATATATGCTTAATGCTTGTCACTAGGGCCTGGGTGCCATGATTGCAGATCTGAACCTATTGCATTTTAATGAATATATTTGAGTTCTTGATCTCATCTGCAAGTTATATGCACCTGTCATTGTTCTGAATCATAGAGCCCAATGTGACAATAATTGAGACACTCTTCAGGGATGACTGTAATTTGAAGAGTTCATGTATTCACTGTTTTCTAATGCTTTGTTCTGGTTCTCTATTAAAAGAAGCGCGTTAATTACCCTTAGTTTCCATTAGGACCCCGTTGCCACAGATGGGTAGGACAAAAGATGTCATGCAAGTTCTTAACACGAACACGTATGGCTATAGAGGAAATACATGCCTATATATGACTGATGAGTTGGAGCTATTGCGTATTGCTCTAGGTTGTGACTATTACATAATGAATTTCATCCACGCGCCGAGGAAAAGGTGCCGCTATGCAACAACGGCCTCGCGCCATGCAACAACGAAGAGGACACTACGCGCCACAGGACTTGGTCGCTCCTGATCCAACCACTAAGGAGTGTTTTGGAGTTACTATGACCTCATTCTATGGAAGATATTGTCACCAGCTAAAAAAGGCAGGTGTGTGACGGTCATGAAGGCGGACGAGAAGAAGTGAGAGGAGGAAGAGGGAGCTCAGGCCGCCCGAAAGGTGGAGGAGCTGGAGCTCTGGCGAGAGGCACATTGGCACTCGTATGAGATGGATGAAGATGGCCGCTTGCTCGCCAAGAGGGCCAAAGGAAGGAATCACCTCCTCGTGGCATGGAGTTGGCAGGATTGCGTCGAGAAGGCCACCGATAAAGAGCTCATGTATGCATCGCCTGCATTGGCCATGGTGGAGGCCTATGCCCATCGGGAAGTGGCTGCAAAGCATGTCTTGGAGTGCAAGGCGGAGGAGTAGGCAACTCCCTTAGTGCTAGGAAGCTGGTGCACCAGGAAGTGCGTGACTGGAAGCAGGAAAAGGGCCCTCAGGAGGGACTGTTGATTTTTAGTTAATTTAGTTGTCTTTAAATTTTATATGTTTATAGTAAAAAGCAATTATGATCACACGTACTACGTAATGAGCTGGATCGTGAAGTATTATTGACGAATTTCCATCTTATTTTCTGAATGTTTTATACTGATGTCAATCGCACATGTTTTTGAAGAGTTAGTTGTATGTGATTTAGACTACAAAAACACGTGAGGCGGCGTGATTTGAAAATAGTTGTTTGTGAAACTTTAGGCATCACACAGATTTGCTTTCTAATAATTGTGTAAATTGTATCGCACACTATTACATAACTCTGACCTGTCTGCCCGTGTGCAATGGATTAAGTCATTTCATACGTTTTGTTTCGAAGAACTATATGTATGATATCGCATACAGTTTAACTTCTTTGATCGTGCGTGATAACCCATCGATCGCACATAATTATATTTTCTGCAACAGTTCTATTTTTAAGCGTCTATGATGCATCTTCCGCACATAGTTTTTCGCTGTTGTGGGTGATTTTGGGGGCTTAATAGCGATCGAGTGTAGTAGTGTGTAGCAAAAAAATGCAACGTTTTTCTTTCCACCCGCGTGATTTGGATCCAAATAGCTGTGTCGGCGTTCCTTGGGACCTTCTAACCAGGAAATAGTCCATAGTTATCATTTCTCAAGATTTGTTGGATTCATTAATCTTGCGATTTTTACCATCACTGATGGGGATAAAGAGACAAAAATAGAGATAGAGATGTATTACCTTAGTAGTGATATAAATCGTCTTATATTAGTTAGTTTATTACAGAGGAAGTGTCAATTATGTTTAAAAATAACGAGGATGGTTAGGAGGACATCGGTATTCCCAACTCATCAGGGTTCAAGTCATGTTGCTCGCATTTATCCTAGATTTATTTCAGGATTTCCGCCGATATACTTTTAATGGGAGAAGATGTTCCCATCAACTGCGAGACGTCTACTGTGGCTTTGTAAAATCTCAAAATGACATGTCGGCTCAGTCTTACAGAGATGCTCATGAGGGTAGGTGTGCGTGTGTGCGCTCATAGGGATGAGTGTATGCACGTTTATACGAGCGCTTGCGTCTATACTGTGTTAAAAAAATGAGAAAAGTATACTTTTCATCCCTTAATTCTTGGCGAAGTCTAGATTTGGTCCCTCAACTTCAAAACCGGACAACTTGCGCCCTTAACTACTGAAACCGGCCAAGATTCATCCCTGGTCATGGTTTTGACCGGTTTTGGTGCTGTCCCAACCCGGTTTTGACCGTGCCGACTCAAATTCGCATACCTTTTCCAAGTCCGTTCAATGTTTTCAAATTCGGGTATTTTTTTCAAATACGTGAACTTTTTAAAAATTTGTGTACTATTCCAAATCTGCGTACTTTTTCCAAGTCCACGTACTTCTTTAAAGTTCCTGTGGTTTTTCTAAATTCATGTAATTTTTAAAAATTGACATACTTATTCCTATTCACGTATATTTTTTCGGGTTTGAAAATTTTATGTGAAATTGAAAATGTATGCGGATTTGAATATCTTTTACTCGAATTAGAAAAAAATGTGTGGATTTGAAAATTTATGTCAACTTGAAACAAGTATGTGAATTTCAAACAAAGTTCATGGATTGGAAAGGAACACGGATTTGAAAAAAATACACGAACTTTAAAAAGTATGCGGATTTGAAACAAGTATGTGAATTTAAAAAACAGATGGATTTGAAAAAAATACTTGGATTCCATAAAATTACACGAAGTTGAAAAATTACACTGATTTGAGAAAATTATGCAAATTAAAAAAATCATGGATTTGAAAAAGTACACAAATTTCAAAATAGTTCACAGATTTGAAAAAGGTATGTTTATTTTTGAAAAAATTGCACGACCTTGAAAAAACTATGTGGATTTGAAAAGAGTATGTGAATTTTAAAAAGTTCACAGATATGAAAAAATTACGCGAATTTTAGTCGGCACCGGTCAAAACCGGGGTCAGTCAGCACCAAAACCGGTCAAAATCGAGACCAGGGACAAACCTTGTCCGTTTTCGTTAGTTGGAGGTGCAAGTTGTCCGGTTCCGAAGTTGAGGGATCAAATCTAGACTTCACCAAGAGTTGAGAGACGAAAAGTATACTTTTCTCTAAAAAAATTATGTTTAAAAATACCTGGCCCATGACCTTGTCCCTATGTTCTTTTTTATCCGGTGCAAATATTTGTACAAATCGTTTGTTCGACCACTTTTGATATATTTTGAGAAGAAAACGTGCATTACACGTTATTCACTATCGAGAAAAAGAAAAAGCAAATCGCCCACAGCCGCCTCCCTAAAGTCGGCATCCATCGGACCCGGATCCGACGGCCGAGAAGAAACCCTAGCGCCCATCGCTGTCCATATATAGGGCCATTCCTCCCGTCCGAACCCCTCCTCCCAGTCCCCCATCCCCGCCGCCGCCTCCGCTCGGTTCCTTCTCCTTCCTCCGAGGTGAGCATCCCGATCCGCCCCCCTTCTCTGCCTCGATTCGTTGTCCGTGGTCTCGAATAGCTTCAGATCTCCGGCCATGTTTGTGTGCGGTGGCTGTGGCGTGCGGGTAGATCGAGTTTTAGGCTCTTTTTGCGGTTATGCATGTCGATTTCGTCCGTTGTTTGACGGATTTTCTCGAAGCTGAGTCCTCGGTTCGGCTTCGCGCTGGTGCACCTGCTTAGTAGCGGTGAATCTCCCGAGTAGATCTAGCCGCATGTCTTTTTTTGTCTTCAATTCTGATGACTACCTCATGCCGTAGCCTTGATCTGTAGGTTTTTACTGTTTCTGTTACCGATTTGGTCTCGCGAGATGTCCCTGAATCATCTCCGTGCCTTGTTGCATGTATTGTTAGATGGATTCGTATAGTACTCAGGGTTCTGTTGCATCTGTGAGCTCTCTAGGAGACTTCTCTTTGAGAGTTTATTGCATGAACTTCATGTACTTGTATGGTGAATTTTGTTAGCGTTATCACTGCAGTAATTCGTAGATCTAATAAGTACCTGCAGTCTGACTGCTTCTAGTGTAATTCCATCTCGTTAAACGCTTCTTCTACTTGTCTGTTGACCTCACAAATAGACAAGATATTACTTTGTTAACACTTGGATCTCTTGGATCTGTTGTTCTAACATCTGCTTACCTTGATGTTTCTGTTTGCTAGCTTCAGCCATGGGTAAGGAGAAGACTCACATCAACATCGTGGTCATTGGCCATGTCGACTCTGGCAAGTCGACCACCACTGGCCATCTGATCTACAAGCTTGGAGGTATTGACAAGCGTGTGATCGAGAGGTTTGAGAAGGAAGCCGCTGAGATGAACAAGAGGTCTTTCAAGTACGCCTGGGTGCTTGACAAGCTGAAGGCCGAGCGTGAGAGGGGTATCACCATTGATATTGCCCTGTGGAAGTTCGAGACCACCAAGTACTACTGCACCGTCATTGACGCCCCTGGTCACCGTGACTTCATCAAGAACATGATTACTGGTACCTCCCAGGCTGATTGTGCTGTGCTCATCATTGACTCTACCACTGGTGGTTTTGAGGCTGGTATCTCCAAGGATGGTCAGACCCGTGAGCACGCCCTCCTTGCTTTCACTCTTGGAGTGAAGCAGATGATCTGCTGCTGCAACAAGGTATACTTGCCATTCAACATCCAATTCTATTTCTTTGAGTGCCTCCAATTCTATTTCTTTGAGTGCCTAAACATCTGTATACTGATTTGACATTTGTCTAATTCTGATTTTTGTGCAACACTGATTGGTTATCCTATAATATATATGTTGATTGCCTTGTTTTATCTAATCTAGATATGTAGAATTGTTCTACATGCTTGATGTGAATGCTAAGAGTTTCTTAGTAAATGCCCAGCTGCAGTAGTACTGCTGGATTGCATTGTAGTTGGTTAGCTTTTGTCATGTTGCCAAATCATTGTATCTTAATTTATGAGTTACAAACTGCTTGTTTGCTCATTATCTCTTATTCCTGCAACTTCCATCACATGAGTGCTACACATGTTTGCTGTTGCTTGTATTTGTTTGCATCTTTATATACTTGTACCTCTCAATAATTTTGTTTATCTGATGGGATTGCTCTGGTTATCTGTTACAGATGGACGCCACCACTCCCAAGTACTCAAAGGCCCGTTACGAGGAAATTGTCAAGGAAGTCTCTTCGTACCTGAAGAAGGTTGGCTACAACCCTGAGAAGGTTCCCTTTGTTCCCATCTCTGGGTTTGAGGGTGACAACATGATTGAGAGGTCCACCAACCTTGACTGGTACAAGGGCCCTACCCTTCTTGAGGCTCTTGACCAGATCAATGAGCCCAAGAGGCCCTCAGACAAGCCCCTGCGTCTTCCCCTTCAGGATGTTTACAAGATTGGTGGCATTGGAACTGTGCCTGTTGGACGCGTTGAGACTGGTGTCATCAAGCCTGGTATGGTTGTTACCTTTGGCCCCACTGGTCTGACAACTGAGGTGAAGTCTGTTGAGATGCACCACGAGTCCCTCCTGGAGGCGCTTCCTGGTGACAATGTCGGCTTCAACGTGAAGAACGTTGCTGTCAAGGATCTGAAGCGTGGGTTTGTTGCATCCAACTCCAAGGATGACCCTGCCAAGGAGGCAGCCAACTTCACCTCTCAGGTCATCATCATGAACCACCCTGGTCAGATCGGCAACGGCTACGCCCCAGTGCTGGACTGCCACACCTCCCACATTGCTGTCAAGTTTGCTGAGCTGGTGACCAAGATTGACAGGCGATCTGGTAAGGAGATTGAGGCTGCGCCCAAGTTCCTGAAGAACGGTGACGCTGGTATCGTGAAGATGATTCCCACCAAGCCCATGGTTGTGGAGACCTTTGCCACCTACCCTCCTCTTGGCCGCTTCGCTGTTCGTGACATGAGACAAACGGTTGCTGTTGGTGTCATCAAGGGTGTGGAGAAGAAGGACCCCACCGGCGCCAAGGTTACCAAGGCTGCCATCAAGAAGAAATAGGCGCGCTATCTTAGAAGGATTTTGTTCACGGTCATTGCTTTTGTTGCTTCAGACTCTTATCCCGAGCGAGCAATGATCTGTCTGTCGTTTAATTACTGTATTTCTATTCCTGCTTCGGCTAAACTCCTGTGCCCCTGAGACTGATTTGTTGTGAAATGCAAGTTATTAGGTTGCAACTTGTTAGCTTGTTTTTCTGCTTCTTTTGCCAAATGGTTGCCTGTTGTTCTTTTTATAGAACTTTAGTTTGCATCTGTTAGTATTGTGGATTCTTTCATGGAGTTGTCTAGCTGTGGTTGTCTTCTGATCTCCGCTTCTGGCATCCCCACCAGGCGTTGGTTCGTCTCTCCCTGGCGCCTTGCATCTCCCCTGTCACTTTGTAGGAAAGAGGGGATTATGTGTGTGGCGAGCCTCCTCTGCCTTCTCAGTTTGCCGGGAAAAAATGGCATTTTCTTTGTGCGTTGTAAAGAAACAAAGCGAGTATTGCGTTGTTATAGAGACTTAACTTTTGGCCTCATGCAGCCTGGGTGTTAGCGAAGTTCTGAATTTTCAGTTCTTAATAGAACTTGTGATGCGCTGACTCGTTTATATAAGTGTTGACTGCATTTTGTTATCCTACAAATCGTGCTTATTATTTATAGTAGTTTCCTCGCACTTCATTATCCTACTAGACTGGCTTTTGCTGTGTGACTGGCAAAATGTTACGGTACAATTTGCTTTGATGGTATGGTTATTTACCTTGCATTTAGATTCATTTGATTCTTGTCACCCTCTTAATTTCTACATTTCCCCTTTTCTATCCTTAAGCACGAGGATCGAGGTCCAGCTTGTTGAGCATGGGACTACATTGTCAGGGTTCCAGCAAATAGGGATGGCAATGGGTCGGGTTTGGGCCGGGTGAAGCTGGTCCAAGTCCAACCCATGACCCATCTTCCTACCCTCTGCCCATCCATCAAACTATTCATGGACACAACTTGTGACCATGCCCAAACCCGCCGGATACTCACATATCCATGGAGCTTCATGGGCATAGAGAAGTCAGCATGAAGCCTTCCCAAATATCAAATCAACTCATCATCATTCACTCACAAATGACAACATAAGCAACATGCATAAATAGGTAACAAGTAATACGATGAGTCCTTAAGTGTGACATACCAGATGTTGATTCTGTAGCATATAGCTCATGGCACAAGTTGCACATTTTCTGCCATTTCTCATTGATTTGCTCTTTCTACTGTCATTATCATATGACCCCACATGTCATACGGGTATTCATTAGATATCCATGGAGCACAAACTATAACCATGTCCAACCTGGCTGTTCGTGAGTATCCATATCCACGGACCCATGAGCAGAAATGTGCTCCATACCCTTGCCCAACCGGATCGGGTATCCATGGGTATCCAAATCCATGGATAAAATTGCCATCCCTACCAGCAAACCTCAAGTAGATTTGGTTCAACTGATGATGATTACGTGGATTAGGATGACACCACAACTGAATATCCATATTTTGGGCAACCCAGTTGATTCGTTCTTGCCACTTGGTGCCAAACTGTCAGAATTGTGAAAATAATAATCTCTGAGATATGTAAAACCGTTGTAAATTTGATTGTGTGTGCTCTCAGTTTGCGGTTTTGTGAGAAACTGTTAAATTTTCTTGCGTGAGATATTTGAACTTGTGATAATGTTGCTTATGTGTGTATAGCTTGCCATTTAGGGCAGCGATGAATTGATAATTTTTTTTGCACTCAGATATTTGAACTTGTGACAAATTTGATTATGTGAACTTTAACTTTCTCCCAAAATTGGTTATGCGGGAAATCATATGAGGAATATGTACATGCGTTGCATTTTGTGAACTGCTTAGCACACCAAGTGAGAAACCTCGTGTCCCGGTCGTAGATTCCCGCCACCCACGTCCCCCATCCGCGTTGCCGCACGCTGTCGTACCTCGGCATCGGCAGTAGGGGCGGTGGGATGTTGGGGATGGCGCGGGAGGAGGAGGCGCTGCCGGCGCAGATCCGCCGGCCACGTGCTGCGGATGGGCGGCGGGGAGCGGCGGCTGCCGAATCCGGCCATGTCGTCTGTGGGGTGGGTGGATGGGCAGCAGGGTGCGTGTGTGGTTTGGGTGGCGGAGCTAGTAGAGCTAGTTGCCGAATGTATCGTCTAATCAAGACTTAGTGTGTAGAGTTAGTAAAGCAGGAGCGCGGAGCATAGTCAAGGAATTTGAGGAGTTGAGGGGATCCAAACACGCTCGAAAGATACTAGGAACTCTAAAAATCTGAATGAATGAGCTCACACGTGAGCTGAACAAGCACTTAATCCAGTTGTTGCAGGGTAGAACATGATATAAGTTTGTGCTCCACCCAGTAGCAACTGATCATCACCTTCGAGTGGAGTCTATTGCTCTACCCATATCTCTTCTATTTTAGTAGACTTGACACGTCTGTTCGCTTCCATCACTTTCATCCCTACTTGTTTTTACTCCAAGCCCCCCTATTTAAAATAATTTAAATCAAATCGGTTCTTTCATTTCCTTGTCCTACTCATTCCCTCGAAACAAAAAATAAAGCACACATAGTAACTTGAAGTAACTTAAATCAAATCGGTACTTCCCTTTCCTTGTCCTGCTCATTCTCTCCCTCAACTTGCTTACTATTTTTTTCAACCGTGCCTATCCCAAATTCTTAGGATCTTGCAGTAATATGCAAACTAATCCTTGATTCATAGGAAGCATTTATGACATGATTACACTTAATATTTTTTTGTGATGTATAAATATCTTATTGATCTCTTGTGGTTATATTGGATTGGGGAGGCGGTGATGATGGGTGAATGTACATATGAGTCACGACTGATGTTGAACCACTAAAATATGTATGCCCCCTGTTGCAACGCATATACAGTTAGCTAGCGTGTCTAAAGTAAAATAAGGAGACTACGTAAAGGGCATGTACAATCTCGAGCAAAAGAGAAGATTTGATGTACCCATACTCATTCAAAATCCTTGAGGGGTACAAAAAATAAGTGAGGCACGAGCTCATATTTGTACTTCAAGCCCACATACGTACCACATAACAAAATCTTCCATATGAAATTATCTTCATTGCCCCTTTATGAAGAGGAGGTTATAAATTCTCTCTCGAACCTTCCCCTCTTCAATATATGTCGACATAGGTGTCAAAAGGAATCATGCTAGCACATAATGAATTATAAAACAGCTTAGTACTTCTTTGATCGCAGTCGCACTTCGTATATCTTTCAACAATCTAGTTCTACTTATAGTAGATTGATAGTCTTGGACCGCTAATCGTGCCAATTAGCCATCCTCCGTTGGGCACAATGCTGATTCGGAATGAGTGGCATCGGAAAATGAACTAGGACCAGTTAGTACAAGCATGCGACCACAAGGTTGCTTGATCCACTTTTGCTGGTACTCCCGCTGGTTCCTAAAACAACGCTTCAAGCTTTATCGCTATTTTCTCCAAAAATAAGGTGCGTGGTTATCTCATCCAATCAGCAGGGTTGCCCTGATTTTGAGATTCTATGAGGGAGTAACAATTAGTCCGGTCTTATTTTTCATTGTTAGTTCAGCAACACACACATGCATATTTTCTTGTGGCCATCAGTGATTATGTTTACATGTTTAACTACTCTTTGTTGCCTACACTCAAGAAAATAAATATAACGTTTGCGTTCCTTTGCATCCCCAAAACTCTAAAGTACCGCAAGAGTGCTAGTGTATTTTCCTCTTGCTCATGTCGTTTCTCCTGTAAGTTAGAACAACCGGTGACTCTTGAAGAATGAAAGAAAGAGACCATCAAGGTGAAAAAAGATGTAAATGGCCCCTGTTTACACCGAGGACAGTAAGTAAAAGGCACCAACACCGATACATCCAACTAACGACAAACTACTTGCCATAGTTATAACTGTGCGTGATGCCCGCCACCGTATGGAGGAGGTGGATGCAGACACGACTATGCAAGACGACCACATCGCAAGGATTATTATTGTTGCTATACTCCTAGCTTTTTTAAGCTGAGGTTTCTGTTAGAAATTAGGGTTTGCGGTCTACCCCTATTCCTCTGCACTTATCCGTGGTGCCGCTCACAATTCGCATATCTGAAGCTAGGGGGTAGGGACCTTCTTATATTGTTTTTCCAAAGAGTCCACCTCTTATACAGATATAAGATTCCTAATCTTTTTCACTAGTTTCCGGGATAGAGTCCAGATCAAATTACCAACCACGATCATATTTGTCTGTTAACGGATTCTACCTGTTATGTCTCCGGAGCACGCGCTTGTGAGCAACGCGCCATAATAGAGTGTAAATTCCTCTAATTATGTAGATCAACATTAGGGCTGTAATCTAACTATACGATCTAGCTCCTTCCAATCATCAGTGTACCCGGGTAGTCTTTTCAATATAACTACTATATTGTATTCCACTGATAATCAACCAGCTTCCTTAAGCATATGTTACTTAAGTACATTCCAGCAAGTAACAATTCCATGATAAACATGTAAAGCAATTCCATGTATAAATACATGTATAATTCCATAATGAGGTATTCCAAATATTAACAATTACAAGTAATTTGAATATAGTTGCAGGACACATAATTCCAACAGTTTCATGATCCTACAATCTGCTTGATACACAAGGGATGTCGTCATACCTATTGCTCTGATAGCACCAAGTGCGATATATACCATCTCTCCTCTGTTAATACCGGGACCCCTTAGAATTGGTTGCCAGTTTACCGCACTAACAATGAAGATTCATAAAAAAACAAATCCCTTTTTGAAGTTTGGAATTGAACAATGACCAATGTTAGCCAAAAATAATTAGTATTTGCAGTTTGTATGATGTAAGGTTTCCGCTCCACCATGTTAAACACCATATCTCCGATACCAATTCGGTGCATTGCTAAAGCATGCCACCATTTAGCTCTGTTTTGTACGCTTCCAACCTGTGATGATGACGTGCCTAACAGAGAGTGAAATTTCACAACGCCCAATCAAATCTAGGCATGATGCTAAGTAAGCCATGCTTTTTGGTTCTGATTTGTAGATTCTCAGCTCAGCATAATGCACACGACGACATAACTTCCATGGGCCATCATGTGGGCTATACCTGATCTTGGAGTTGATTTATTTCATGAACCAACCCATGTTAACTCATTTAATCTTACTTCTAGTTGGAGGTAATTTATGACATCTGCCCACTCACAGTCTCAAACTCTTGATATACGACCATACAGCTATTGCAAAGTTCACTTCCGACCGATCCATTCTTCGGTCATACTATTTGGTAGCAAGGGTCATTTCCGACCTATCCATTCTTCCTTCATACTATTTGGTAGCTAGGTTGTACACTAGCATGCCACGAGAGTCTCCATGCCCTCGCCAAAATACCCAATCTTACTACCATTGCAAGAAGCTGATATTTGGAATGAGTGGCATTAGGGAAACTGTAGAAGCGGCCTACCGTCATCAAACTTCCATGCACAATGGGCAAATTAGCTTGTTTGAAAGACTTCGTAAAAATAAAAGCTTCTCCCGACCGTGAGGTAGTAGTAGAATGAAATGTCGATGATATTCTGGTAGACACTCGTCAACATGATGATTGGAACACTGCTTTATGTCCGGAGTGAAAACACTTGTCCTGACCTTTATTGGTCGTGCACAATAACAACAAAATTGGGTCCTCAACTTCTTGAAGGCGCTTTCAACTTATTGTACTGATCTTCATTGGCTGGTCTGGGGGACCGGGATAAAAATCCTTGTCCAGGTTGTCTTTGGTGGCGACGATAGCGCGAGGCTGTTTATTTTTCTTAAAGATGTTGCTGTGGGAGAAGTCGAGTTAGTCGTAGGTGTTTATTTCATATCTTGTAATGGTACCGTCATGGTTGCTTTATTTTTGTACTCTGCTTAATAATTAATAAGAATGATTGTGTGGATCACGTTGATGCAAATGTTGGGGGTTTCAACCTCCTTTTCAAAAAAATCTATTAAACTAATAAGTGCAGCGATTTGGTCCAGGTGCACCTGCACGTGGGCGTGAATAGTAAAATCATTTAAAATAGCAAAAATATAAAATTGGGATTTTTTGGCCCTCAAGATGCTCGAATGTGTGATGTGCGCGCAAAAATTCATGATATTTGAACATTCGAGATGGTTGTGGTAGAAAAAAAACACATTTGACTATGAAAGGAACTTTAAAGAAACACACCGTTTGGGCCGCAAATGTCCAAACGCCACAAAAATTTGCACCCTCCTTGCACACAGGAGCACCCCTAATGCCATTTTTTTCTTCAGAATTTGTTATTTTTTTTACTATTTTCAATTTACTATTCATCAGGTATAGATGAGCTTGGGCTCTGACACGAATTAGAGCAATTCCAAAAGGCCGACCCATTTGGTCAGCCTGTGTCTGTTTGGGTCGGTGCGGACAAAAGTGACGACCCAACGCGCCAACCCGAACCCAAATGACGTCCGCTTCGCGTCCGCGCCGACGCATTTGCGGCCCAAATGCATCGGCACGGACGCTGAACGGACGCCACACGCGCCTTCTCGCTGTCCGCCGCGTCCCCACCCGACGGCCGCCCAACTACCCCCTGCCCACTGTAACACCCCGGATATGATTTACCTAATATGTAATCCAACTCTTGCCGTTTCCGGCGTTAAGTTATTTCATTTTCTCAGGTTCAGGTTTTTTTGTCTCCGTGTGTTGTTGTTGTTGTCATGCATCTCATATCATGTCATCATGTGCATTGCATTTGCATACGTGTTCGTCTCATGCATCCGAGCATTTTCCCCGTTGTCCGTTTTGCATTCCGGCGTTCCGTTCTCCTCCGGTGGTCATTTCTACCTTTCTTTCGTGTGTGGGGGTTAAACATTTCCGGATTGGACCGAGACTTGCCAAGCGGCCTTGGGTTACTACCGGTAGACCGTCTGTCAAGTTTCGTACCATTTGGACTTCGTTTGATACTCCAACGGTTAACCGAGGGACCGAGAAGGCCTCGTGTGTGTTGCAGCCCAACACCCCTCCAATTTGGCCCAAAACCCACCAAAACCCTCTCCATCATCTAGAGCATTCGATCACGATCGCGTGGCCGAAAACCGCACCTCATTTGGACACTCCTAGCTCCCTCTATGCCTGTAAATACACCCCCTTCCTAAATTCGCGGTTCCCCTCTCCCGAAACCCTAAAAACCTCATCCGCCGCCGTCGGACATGTCCAGATCCCGCCAGACAGCATCCGCCGCCGCCCGTGGCCACTGAGAGGCCGCCACGTGGCCCAGCCACCGCCTCCCTCCGCCGGCCCGGGGCCGGCCCTCCCTGGCCCACGCTCGGGTGCCGCCGCCCCACGGGCTCCCCGCGCCCCGCTGC
>NC_041388.1:610954443-610960950 GCF_002162155.2 Triticum dicoccoides | reverse complement strand
CGGTGACCGCGCCGCCCCACCGGACGCCGACCCCGCCGCTTCGTCCTCGCCACCAGCCGGCGCCGGAGTCCGCGCCCGGCCACCGCGCCCACACCCTTCCCCTACAGCTCCAGCCACCGCCCCTCTTCTCCGGCGAGAGGATCCGGCCGCCTCGGTTCGCGTGCCGGCGATCCGATCCAGATCTGAAAACCCTAGGTTGACCCCATTTTTTTCTAAGTCTGCAGTCCAAATTGCCATGTTCATCGTGCCGTAACTTTGCATCCGTAAATCCGTTTTGGGCATATAGCATATCAAAATGTTCGTCTCAGAGAGTACATCATTTCATCTCATTGCATCATTTTCTTTTGAGTTCATCTTGTTGCCCGAAATGCTGTTGGAAGAGTGCTATTTGAGTTAATTGTCAGATCTGCTGCTCTAAATAGCTATTTGTCATTTTTGCCATGATTATTGTGTGCATGATATGCCCCTGAGCTCTACATATATTTTGTTATGTGCTTTGTCATCTTTCCAGAGGTGCTATCCATGTATTTTTGTGATGTGTGTGGTGACTAGCACAAGCTTGCAAAGTGGTGCATTCGTTAATGTTGATTTCAGGGACTTAGCAATTCCACTAAGTCCTTGATCTGTTTTTATCAATATGCCATATGTTCATGTTGTTTCCTAGTGATCCGTGCCTCTTTTGAGGATGATCAGTAAGGATGATTTGTTATTCTTGTAGTGCTCTATTCATCCATGTCTTTGTTTGCATTTATGGAGCACCCTAGCTTGAGTCAATCGAGCTCTACTTTTGCTATTTCGTAAATCTGGGCAGATTGTCTACTTGTTAGCGATTTTGCCGAGGATGTTGTAGTTGATCCGAGCATGCTATGTTATTGTTCTTGTCATGTCTAGCTAGTATTATGTGTATTATTGATGGGTGTATGCTTAGATTGTCATGCCTTGCTCTGTAGTGAGTGCATCGAGCTCGTAAACATGCCTACTTGATATCTGTTTTGCATGCTCCAGTTTTTTCACCAAGTCTGTGATCTGATTATGTTTTTGCCATGTTCACATGCTTGCAATTGTATGTTTTGATCCCTTTTGACTCAAGGTCACTAAGGGACTTTTGTTAAGCTCTTTGAGTAGCTCCATGCCATGCTTTGCTTTGCCATGTTAAGTTCCTGTAGCATCTAGTTTTCATGCTTCAAAGTGTGCTACCTGATCTGAAATTCCAGACAAGTGTTAATTTCACTAAGTCTGAGATCTGTTTACCAATTGCACTTTTGCCATGCTTGTTTGAACCTGTTAATGGATGAATTGGCCGTAGCTCGGTGTTCATCTTTTGTTAAGCTTCATGAATGGATCCCTGCCATGTATTTTGTTGCCATATTTGGGTGCTGTAGCATGTTTAACTTGTTGCATTTAGATGCCTACTTGCTGTTTATCGCAGACCGGTGTCATATTTGTTTTGCTTGCCATTTCCAAACCGTGCATCCGATTCCGGCGTTCTTTATATCGATTTCAATCGAAATCACCTCACCTTTCTAGTGGCACACTTGGATTTCCAAGTTAAGGCCAGGTTCATTCATTCTTTGCCAAATCTTGCATATGCATCACATATCGCATCCCGCATAGCATACCATGTTTGCATCATGTTGTTTGAGCTTTGCACGTGGTTGATTGTGTCCTTTTTGCTTGTTTGTCTTGTTTGGGTAGAGCCGGGAGACAAGTTCGCTAACGAGGAGCCCGTTGAGTTTGCTTTCGAGGATCCAGTCAACTCTGACAACTTTGCAGGCAAGATGATCATACTCTCGAAATCACTTCTATCTTTGCTTTGCTAGATGCTCGCTCTTTTGCTATGACTATGCTATGATGCCTACCATTTGCTTATCATGCCTCCCAAATTGCCATGTCAAACCTCTAACCCACCATGTCCTAGCAAACCGTTGATTGGCTATGTTACCGCTTTGCTTAGCCCCTCTTATAGCGTTGCTAGTTGCAGGTGAAGATTGGAGACCGTTCCTTGTTGGAACATTATTTTTTCTTATTGGGATATCATTATATTATCTTGTTATCTTAATGCATCTATATACTTGGTAAAGGGTGGAAGGCTCGGCCTTTTGCCTAGTGTTTTGTTCCACTCTTTGCTGCCCTAGTTTCCGTCTTATCGGTGTTATGTTTCCGGATTTTGCGTTCCTTACGCGATTGGGTAATAATGGGAACCCCTTGACAGTTCGCCTTGAATAAAGCTTTTCCAGTTATGCCCAACCTTGGTTTTACCATTTGCCACCTAGACTCTTTTTCCCTTGGGTTTTCGGAGCCCGAGGGTCATCTTATTTAAACCTCTCCGGGCCAGTGCTCCTCTGAGTGTTGGTCCAAACTAGAGTCCTGTGCAGCGCCCCCTCGGGGAAACTAAAGGTTTGGTTTTAGTTGTATGGAGAGCTCATCTGAGTGTGCCCTGAGAACGAGATATGTGCAGCTCCTATCGGGATTTGTCGGCACATTCGGGCGGTGTTGCTGGATTTGTTTTAACTTGTCGAAGTGTCTTGTAGAACCGGGATACCGAGTCTGATCGGAATGTCTCGGGAGAAGGTATATCCTTCGTTGACCGTGAGAGCTTGTCATGGGCCAAGTTGGGACCCCCTGCAGGGATTTGAACTTTCGAAAGCCGTGCCCGCGGTTATGGGCAGATGTGAATTTGTTAATGTCCGGTTGTAGATAACTTGAACCTTAACTTAATTAAAATGAATCAACGGTGTGAGTTACCGTGATGGTTTCTTCTCGGCGGAGTCCGGGAAGTGAACACGGTGTTGGAGTAATGCTTGTCGCAGGTTGTTCTCTAGTTATTCGATCGTGCATTGCCTTCTCTTCTCGCTCTCATTTGCGAATAGGTTAGCCACCATATATGCTAGTCGCTTGCTGCAGTTCCACATATTACCTTGCCTTACCTATAAGCTTAAATAGTCTTGATCGCGAGGGTGCGAGATTGCTGAGTCCCTGTGGCTCACAGATTACTTCCAAACCAGATGCAGGGCCAGACGACTCCGCTCCAGATGACGCGCTTGAGCTCAAGTGGGAGTTCGACGAGGACTCACGCTGTTACTACGCATCTTTCCCTGATGATCAATAGTGGTGCCCAGTTGGGGCGATCGGGACCGTGTCGCATGTTGGGTTGGTCTTTTAATTTTGGCACCGTAGTCGGGCCATGAGTGATTGGATGATGTAATGCTATTTATGTACTTTGTTTGACGTGGCGAGTGTAAGCCAACTATGTACCTTCCCCTTTTATTATCTATATTACATGGGATGTTGTGAAGATTGCCTTACTTGCGACATTGCTTTCAATGCGGTTATGCCTCTAAGTCGTGCTTTGACACGTAGGAGATATAGCCGCATCAAGGGCGTTACACCCACGCGGTGAGCTTAATTTATGACCACGGACCCACGCGTTAGTGACGGCGGTCGTCCTTTTTTAAGCTGGCCGTGCGGCGGGGCCGTCCTCATCAACTTCCAGTCGTCCCCGTCCCCATCTGGCCAACCCTGCCACCCCTCCCTCCCCGCACTCCCCGCGCCGCCGCGCGTTCCCCGACAGAGGCAGCACATCAATATGCCGGTGCACCAGGCGGAGTGGCACTGGCAGCACCGCATGCCTCTGCCGTACCCCGACACCACGCTGCCGCATGACTGGCATTTGGATCCGGAGAGGATCCCAGTGCCGGCCGCGCCGCGGTCGACGAGGGCCCATGCGGAGGAGGTGCGGCGCCGGCGGACGTTGCTTACGCCGGAGCAGCGCGCCGACTCGGACTACGCCTTCGACTCGCCGAACTGGGCTCGTTAGTTTACCTTCGAGCACGAGGAGGCGAGGCGACGCGGCGACCGCGGCGTTGACCGCAGCCTGCCGCCACCCCTGCTCGTTCGTCCGCGACGAGGACCAGGAGGCTGAGGCCGCCTACTAGGCGGCCATTAAGGAGAGCGAGGAGGAGGAGCGGTGGAGGGAGGTAGGGATGGCAATGGGGACAATCCCCTATGGGGATACCTACAACATCCCCATTCCCATCTATTCCCTATCATCCCATCTCCATCCCTGTTTACATGACTGGGGATGAAATTTCCCCATACCCATACCCCACTGGGGAACGGGGCCCCATTAGGGTCCCATTCCTCATAAACAAATACTCATATACATAATATGACACCCTATAATCAACATACATACATGGTGTTGACCTTGTCCTGCTAATGCCTATCTAGGCCGTATTGCCTTCTTAGTCATGGTGGCAGCTGAGGTGAGGATGTGAGATAGATTTAAGGTTTTTTCAGAGCTTTCTTTTGTTTTCGCAAGTTTGTTTATGAATATTTTAAGGTTGACCACAGTATCACAGTTACTAACTGGGTCCCCGATGGGTATTGGGTCTGGGGAATAGGATAGCGCCCCCATCCCCGTCGTACCCTATGGGGAATACAATAGTTTGGTAAATATCCTGATGGGGATGTTTTTCGCCCATCCCCACCCCCTAATAGATGAAATCCCCACGGGTTTGGCTGGTATGGGCCCCCGTTGCCATCCCTAGAGGGAGGCGGAGGAGGCGGCATTCCAATCTGACATGGCGGAGGCCATGGCCCTCTCCGCGGCAGGCGACTGTGTCGCGCTGCCAGTGACCCCGCCGTCCCCACCCAAAGCCGAGCCGAAGGAGCCGCCCCCCTCGAGCGCTACTTGTGGACCGGAGTAGTGCGTGAGTGGGTCAGCTCTTCGCCGATCTGGCTCGGGGCGATGGAGGAACAGGAGTCGGCCTACCTCAACCACTGGCGCAGCGTTCAGCTGGCTGAGGAGCGCCGGGAGGTGAGCGCCTCCAGTTGCTTGAGCGCGAGGCCAAGGAGGAGGCGCGCCAGACCCAGGCAGCGGCGGCGCAGCCCGTGGCGGCACAACCCGACATCGCCGCCCTCTGAAACACGGCGTTCCCCAGGGCCGGCCCTGCGTCGACGCTAATCGGCCTCACCAGCCCTGACGCAGACGCCGACGCCAACGAGGACGAGGACGCCTAGGGCAACGCGTCGTCACCTAGTTTTTAGTTTTTTATGTTTAATTAATGTAACATGGACTATCACCGGCCTTCGTGGCCGGAAGACCGGCTTTTATGTTTAATTAATGCTTGTTTTATTTTTAAAATGCTCAAACTTTTTTTTATTTTCCGCGCCGATAAAAATGGGTCAGGCCAGCGTTGAGCGCTCACGCCAACCCAAACGCGATAGCGGATGTTTGTGTCCGCCGGGTCTACCCAAACGGATAAAAAACGGACAAAATCATCGTCTGTTTGGGTCGTCCCGTTAGATTTGCTCTTACACCTTTTTTTGTTGTTGAAAAATAGTCTAAAATCCAACAAGCCAACGCAATGCAACCTGTAAAACTCGACAATGGGACTGGGCACACTAGCCTTTGCCCTTGATTTTCCCGATCGATCAGAGGATCAGACCACTGCCCACGTTACCACTCCCATCGCCCCGCCTACGCTGAAGCTATGGAGGTGGTCGTGCGTCTCCACAACCTGGATGTAGTGATGCACGGCTGATCGTGCACTGACATCCCTGTAAACAGAGCGTTTCCATGTCTCTGATCGTGTATGTTGTGCTCTAATTAAATAGGGGGAGAGGCCCATGATGCTGTGGATGTTTGACTCGGCTAGTGGCTAGGGAGGACGTGGTACTTGACTAGTCGCAATGGGGGAGGTCATGAAGTAGCACCCAGGGAGATATGTCCGCATGTGCACTGGTCGGTCAGTGCCACTACCTGGGGCCAGGCGTGATGGTCCAGATTTATCGGCGTCTTCAGTGGCGGACTCACTGCGGCGACCCGGGCGGCGGCGGCGGTGTGGATTCGTCCATCTCAGTGGCGGAGGAGGTTGACATTTGGGGCGGCGGTCCTGGTTCTTCGATGGCGGTGGTGTCCGTGTTCGTATGGACGATATGAAGGCTCGATCTCGAGGTGGTGATGACCTTTTCGAGTCTGGTGAAATATGGGACAAACCCTCTATCAACAAATCGAGTTCGACACGGTTCGGCAGGTGACACCGACGTCCTTTTCAAAGGCGCCGAGTCATGCCGGTCACCGGCAGGTGAAGTCGCTAAGGAGTGATATGCACCACGTCTCATGCGGAGATGTCAAGTCGTGTCTGCTGCTGGCAGGTGATGCATTATTTTGCCTGTTGTTGTTGGATTGAAGGTGGCGCGAAAGTGACCGGAGGCTAGGTGGTATGAGACGGCTTTGTCTTTCAGTATCTCTATCTGTGGTATCCGGCTAGCGAGGTGTCGGTAGCCGGACAAGTGATGATAGTAGATGCGGCTTCAATGACAACCATGCGCACTCCGGTGGAAATACTAAATCTCTTATCAGACTATGTCAACGCGAGCCTGCTCACTTTGTGCTTCTTTCTAATTTTATGGTTGATTTGATAAGAACCCTTGTTCCTTTCTTGATAAATAATTGACAAAAAAGCATTTCCTTGCTAAAGGTCGTGGATTTGATAAGAACCC
>NC_041388.1:610808658-610954056 GCF_002162155.2 Triticum dicoccoides | reverse complement strand
GACTCGGGGGGAACCCTAGTCGCGCCGCCGGCCGCACCCTAGATCCACACCCGTGAGCTTCGCCGCCGCCAGAGGGGACGCCGGCGAAGTCCGTGCGTGTCCAAGGAGGGCGGCAGCGGGGCGTTCCTGCCTTCTGCAGCATCGTCAGGCGAGGCCAGGCCTCCAGTCGGCGGGGCGTGTCCCGTGGCGGTCTCCTCTTCGCGTGGCGGCGCCTCCCCGGCGGCGTCCTCTCCCCAGCTGCTAGCGCGTGCTCGACGGATCTGGCCTCTGGCGGCGTTCTCTTCCCGGCTACAAGCGCAGGCTCGACGGATCTGGCCTGGGGGCCGCGGCGGAGGCATTCCGCGGGTGCGTGCGTGGTGCGCTGGCCATGCGTAGCCGTGCGTGGGCACCCTCTTCTTCGGCGCGTGCACACGGGCCAGCCATGGCCACGTGCGGTGCGCCTACCGCTGCTGGGTTCTTCGTCGTTGGTGCTGCAGGTGGCCCCGTTCTGGATCCACACGGGGCTGCATCCATTTTGCTTGGGGTGTGTGGTTCTTCTTGTCTTCGATGCGGCAGCCTGCACACGGTGGAATTCGCCCTTACTGTTGCGGTCTCGGTTGGCTTGGAACCTGCGTTTTCCGGGGTCCAGCTCGCCGGAGTTCCTCCCGTAGCGGTTTTGGCCCCGGCTCTCTGGAAGCTGCGCTCTTTCCGGCTTCCTGGGTCCGCCGGTGGTTTGGCGGCTCCGGCTTCATCGATCCAGGTCTGCGTTCTCCGGATCCTGGCTCGTCGACATGCTGGTTGCCGTCGCATGCCGTGTGTTGGTTCCTCTTCATCATGTCGTCGCCTCTCCGACCTTGACCGCCACCCCTTGCCTCGCCCCACCCCCGCCAGGTCCAATGCCTGCGCTTCCGGTGGCTAAGCTCCCATTCCGGCGATGGCGGCTCCAGCTTATGACATGTTCCTGTCTTCGGATCTCGCCCCGACGGCTTTGGGATTATTCGAACATTGGCCAGGGCGAAATCCCTGCTTGATGCTAGCAGCGGCGACACCTGCGGGTGCCGTACCCTTCCTGGAGGCGCTGCCACGGCTTATTCTTTGAACCCCTCTTCGAGCGCGGGGGAAACCCTAGATCCAGTTCCTTGGATCGAACGACGGCGGCATCACGGCGGCGTTCCCCTTCATGAAGGCGTTGTCTTGCTTGCTTATGCCGTGTCTGGTACTAGATTCCGAGTGTTGGGCATTGTCTTAGTTTGGGCTGTTTATGTTGGTTTGGATAGTTTAGCGCTGTGTTGTAGCTCTTGCTTAGGCTAAGCATCCCACTTCTCTCTGCTGCGGGCACCATGTTCACACCATCCTTGGTTGTGCCATGCGATGTACCCCCTCTGTATTCTCATTTCAACTCCTTCTATCAATGAAAGATACACAAGCTTTGCGTATTCGTGAAAAATACTTTATTGATAAATAATTGACAAAAAAACATTTCCTTGCTAAAGGTGGTGGCTTGAACCTTGCCATTGGGGATGGAAATTTCGAGACCAACCTAGGGTTGGACTCTTCATCATCGGTGCACATGCGTCGATTTCTTCTTAAGGGCCTTGCTTAGGAGCTGTATATTTCTCGTTTTGTTTCAGTATTTTACCATAGGGTTATTGGTTATCTGCTGGAGTCGCAGTTGTGAGGCATGGAGCCTTGGGGTCTTTATTTCTGGGTTGAATTTGTTCGACTGCTGGATTTTGAATAATGAATAATATATAGTTGTGTGCATCGTCCGATGCAGAGGAAGGACTTATCCTCCTTTTCAAAAGTAAAAATAAGAGTCATGGATTAACCCTCATGGAGTTAATTTTTAATATCGACCAACCCATTCTCACTCTTTTAATGTTTTTGTAGGGAATTTGCTCTTTTAATGTCATCTCTAGCTCGGACTTGACTTATCCATGCCTACTCACATAGTTCATATGCAAGTAAGATTCTGTAAACAGAACATTCTCTTTTGAGTGAATTTCATTTTTTACCTCCAGCTTCACGTTTGTGACAACATTTAACTCTTTAGCAGTTTTTATATTTTTTACCCAATTTAATCAAACTTGTGCCACAAATTACCCCATTTAATTTTCCCTGTTTCTATGCTGATTGTGCATTTCACATATGTTTATTTTTCCTTTATTTTTCTTCTTCTCTTGGTTTATTTGCACCGAAGCGAGCCGAAGCGGCTACACCTGCCCGCGCGGCCCACACACACCGCATGCGACCGCACCCGAGCCGCACCACACGCACACCTGACGCCTCTCCCCTTAGAAGCACCGGTCAACAGTCATGAGGAGGGCGAGGTCAGCGATGGAGCATCAGGCGCAGAGCTCGAGCTCGAGTAGGTCTTCTCCTACATTGGATTGCATTGGGGATGAGCGAGGTCTTCTCCATGTCGCCTCCGCAGAAACTGCCTGCACCACCCAACATCTCCATCCCTGTCCCGTCGTGTCCAACTCCGCTTCCCGGTGTTTCCACCTCACATGGATTTTCTTGTGGCCAACTGGTGACCATATTAACATGTTTAACCACTCTCCATTGCCTGTACTTTAGGAAATAAAAAGAACCTCTGTGTTCCTTTGCATCCCCAAAGTTCTGAATTGCTGTCGGTGTATTTTCCTCTTGTTTGGTTCTCTATTATAACTAAGAAGGACCGGTGATTGGTGAAGAATGAAGAAAGAAACCAGCACGGTGGGCAAAAGGATGTAATCGACCTTTGTTTACACCAAGACAATAAGTAAAAGGCACCAACACCAATATATCCAACTCAAGACAAACTAATTGCCATAATTCTAACTGTCCGGTGATGCCCCCAGCAATGACGAAGAGGTGGATGCGAATGCGGCTATGGAATACATCCACATCATAAGGATTATAGGTGTTGTTTTTCTAGCTGGTTTTAAGTTGAGATTTCATGACCCTACACTTTTGATATACAAGGGATGCCGTCATACCTATTGTTTAGACACATCTTATAGCACTAAGTGCGATATATGCCATATTTCATCTTATGCTCTTATCAATACAAGGACTCCTTGCAGTTAGGTGCCAGTTTGCCACACTAACAGTGACAATATTTAAAAAATAAATCATTTATAAAGTTTGTAACTAAAGAGCCAACGGAGCCGCCAATGTTAGTCAAGAGTAATTAGTATTTGCGGTTTGTATGATGTAAGGTTTTCATTCCATCATAT
Organism: Triticum dicoccoides; assembly: GCF_002162155.2. NCBI lineage: Eukaryota > Viridiplantae > Streptophyta > Magnoliopsida > Poales > Poaceae > Triticum > Triticum dicoccoides. Next base: position 610,950,856 of record NC_041388.1, on the reverse strand, counting down.
TAACCAACACATCTCTATTTTATTTTCGCTACCAACTCAGTTGCATTGCTAATTCATGCCCCCATCTAGCTTTGTTTCATACACTTCTAACTAGTAACAATGACGTGCCTAACAGAGAGTGAAGTTCCACAATGCAAAGTCAAACCTGGACATGATGCTAATTATGGTTCTGATTTGAACATTCATGCCCGAGTGCAATGCATGTTACGACATAACTTCCATGTGCCTTATTTCGTGGACCAACCCATGTTAACTAATTTATGATAGTTGTAGTTGGAGGTAACTTATGGAGTTATGGTATCTGCTCACTCCCAGTTTCACACTCTTATAAACAACCATACTCGATTTGGGAGAGCAAACACAGCTTCGCCATCCAGCCAAGTATCTTTATTGAATAGTGGAGAAGAGCCATCGAACCAGATTTGTCATTTGCTTTTTTTAGAAATGAAAACTTTCCTTTTCAAACCTATTACAAGGTTCACTTCCAACTTATCCATTCTTCTTTCATACTCTTCGATGACACTAGCCTGGCATGTGAGTCTGAGTCTCCATGCCTGAGCCAAAATACCCAATCTTGCCACTATTGCAAGAAGCATATACTTGGAATGAGTGGCATTAGGGAAAATGTAGAAGCGATCCATCGCCATCAAATTTCCTTACACCGTGGGAAAATTAGTTCCTCCTTGTAAAAATAAAAGCTTCTCCCGGCCATGAGCTAGTTGTTGAATATGATGTGGATGATGTTCTAGTGCACACCAGGGGCGGCGTTACAGGGTGTCCAGGGTGGATCGCGGCCCACCCAGGAATTTCGGATCTGCCTATATAGCATATAGAGAATACACTAGAGATGGGCCAAAGAAGAAAAGTAGTCCAACATCTTTGACCCAACAACAAGAACACACGCACCCAGGCTCCATTTGGCCAACCCTGCAGGCTGAGAGCATGTGACCCTGCCGTGCCCTGCCCCCGCACACCGGACGGCGCCCTTGCAAGCCAGCGCCAGAGGTCAGCAGCCAGTCTGCACTCCTGCACTACTTGATTTGAGGAAGCAGCTAGCCAATTGCCCCTTCCCCAATTTTTTATCTAGGGTTTTCCCTTTGCTTTTTGTTCAATTATCCAGTACATGAACTGACAAACACATATAATTTTGCACATCGTTTCTGTTCATTTATGTCATTATGGTTGATAGAAAAATTCTTATAGCAAAATTATTGAAGAATGAAGAGTACCGGAGACACTTCTTATATTTTTCACAAACATGCTATGAAGATAGGAAGAAGGCTATGCTGGATGTTTTTATGACCAAATTTATGTATTCCTATATGGTAATTTTTGTAGGTATTCCTATATGGTATGGTAATTACCTAGATCGTTCATAGCTCATATTTGTTGTCATTTTTTTTAGAAGGACCACCCTAGTTCCAAATCCTAGATCAGCCACTGGACATAAGAGGCAGAGCTGTTTCCTTGCACGTCTCTACCCCTACCCCCAAATGCCACTCCTACGCTGAAGCTATGGAGATGGTCATACATCTCCGCAGCCTGGACATAGAGAGGCACAGTTGATTCAAGGCAACCAGTATGTTTGCATGCACAATTTGACCTTTGAAAAGGGTTAAACACATATGCAAGCACCCATATAAGCAGAGTCCTTGCATGTCTCTGATCGTGTATGCCGTTCTCATATCAAACATGGTCAGAGGGCCCCGTGAACCCACATAATGGCTACCGCGATAGCGAGATTTGTATAGTGCTTTTCATTTTTAGCAAAGCTCAGCAGCTTGTAACGTTTTTTGTTTTGTTTTTGACACAGCAGCTTGTAACGTTGAAGCATTAAAGTGATGCATTTTACTGTATTTCCATCTATAACTTCCACCGACCAGAGAGCGTGCGGACCGTAGGACTCCCCCCTTCCTCAGGGAATTAAAAAAAAGAAACTACTCAGCCCCTTGGCCACTGGAGTAAAATGTCAAAGACATCACAATTGCGCACATCTTCTACTCCCTCCGTCTAGCTGTGTAAGTCATCTTACGCAAATTAAATAATCCTAAAACACTTAGGCGCGGTACATTAACTCCCATCTATTGTTGAGGAAATCGTTAACTGGTAGCTGCTCGGTCGGCTGGTGAGTAGGGGATTAATAGGCTAATCGGCCATTTAACCAATTAATCGGACGGTTTATCGGGTAATCGGCTACTCGGGGACCCTATAAGTAGGGATTAATCGGCAAGTTAACTGGCTAATCGGATGAATTTTCTTGAACAGGGTTCCCATCTCGTTTCTTGTTTCGTGACATATCAACCAATAAAAAATGTGGGCCATGTAGGCTTTAAATGACTTGAGACTATCAAACACGACATGCAGTGGTTAGTTCATTGCATGCAATATTATTAATTAGCAAAAAAAACATTAGGTTCTCTCGTTTTTCCCTCCACCTTGGTCGCGGTGCGCAACTTAAAATGACTTACACACCTAGACAGAGGGAGTAAAAACCACAATTTCAGTGACAATTTGCAAAATACCATCGATTATCAATGAGTTTTATTTGCTGAAAACCCTAAAAGCTCGATCGAGCGTGTTTTGCCAAAAAAGAAACGACACTGGGACGAGGTGACGAGACAGCCGTTACAGTTGGGTCTATTATTTCACATTGAAGGAAAAAAGAAAGAAAAAAAATGCCCACGAGCGTAATGGTCTCAGGATTGGTGCCCCTCTTCATTCACCCGAGCGCAGGCCCGAGAGCCTTCGAAGCATCTTGCGCTGGGTCTCATCGCCGGGAGGGGGTTCTGAGGGAGTTGGGAAGGCGGACGCCGGTGGTGATATATATGACCGGACACTTCTCTCCGCGCACCACCACACGCTCCAGCTCTATTCGCAGGTGACACCGGCGACCTGCGCGTCGTACGTACGCAGCAGCAGCAGCAGTGCGCGTGCCCCACGAACTGTAACTTGCCGGCGCGAGAGCGGCCTCGACACAAGGCATCCCATGCGCAGGTGCCTGTTCTGTTGTTCCGCGGAGCTCCACCGACGCGACATGGTCGAGGGGACCAGGAGCGGGAGGCTTCCCGTGCTGTGGCGCAACGCAGAGGTTCGTAGGAAATTAAGCTGGATTAGCAGAAGCAAACACCCAGCCTAGCAAGGCAGACCTCTGCTGGAGACCAGAGAAAACACAAGTACATCTTGATACTGATTACTGACTGACGGAGATGTTCTTGAGCATAAATAGCATCTGCAGCACAGCTGATTGATCAGTGAATGACATCATGACTTCATCCATGAACTCACTCATCAATCATGATCAAATTATATCCCTCCCTGCCGGAAAAGGCACTGAATTTTGTTTCTCTGAAAATGCAAACGATGCCACATGTAGCTAGACTCCTGCACAAAAGTATTTTAGGTCCTTAACCGGAAAAGCAACTTCTATCTAATGATCCAGGTCCGCAGTCTGAATCTTGCACAAAGGTATTTTTGGCTCCAGATATCTTGTTTCATGAGTAACGAAACAGGGGTCTCTGAAGCCCGAATTCGGTCTGAATCTTGGCAAAACAGGAAGTGAATTCAGAAAGTGTACGAAAGAAGCATAAGCAGTTATAAGTGCCTCTTGAGTCTTGACCACGGACTCCTCTAGCTCCTGAGCTTCTGATCCAGCCACCTCGCACACACTGCTCCTCTCCTGCAAATCTATTCCAGAGACTCACAGGGAACGATCGAGATTAACCAACATGCAAGCATCAATCAAACATCATGATGGAAAATGAAAATCCGTGGCTTGTACGTTGTTACCTTCGCAAAACCTGACGAGCCGAGGTGGGCGTGGTAATGTCATTTGCCGCCTGCGTACATGCTCTGCGACGGGCGTACTGGCGCACGGCTTGCTGCTAGTCGGAGCCACGTTCCGTCGCCTTCCTCGCCGGGGCATTTACGGTACAAATTATATTTGATCTGTTTTGCAGACCTTCGCGTGCCCGCAAAATTGTTTTAGGAGGAGCCCTGAAACGATTTTGAAGTACCGGATTTTACCGGATCTTGCTCTAAGAAAGAAAGAATGGGGAATATGGATGCTGATGGGTGGGCCACGCATCAGCCTAACGGTAGAGACAAACCGTGCGAGCTTCGGTTGCCATGTCATCACTTACAGTGGGTCCCACTGCCATTTTTTGTCACAACGCTAGTTCTTAGTGCTTTGGGCAATAAACTTATCAAAAATCTTTTTTCTTAAGATAACTTTTGATTTATCATCAACTATCAAGGTAGTACAAAGAACACTGAAAGTAAAGAAATACATCTAGGTCCGTAGACCACCTAGCGACGACTACTAGCACTTAAGCGAGCTGAAGGCGCGCCGTCGTCTTCGCCCCTCCTTCATCGGAGCCGAGCAAACCTTGTTGCAGTAGATAGTCTGGTGGCACGCATGTACGGGGGGCGACTTGCCTGCGTTGGTGCAAACCATCGTGTTGTGCTCTCCTTGCCTTCAGCTCGTTGGTGGCGTCGGTCCGAGTTGAGCTCCCATGGCGCTGCTATACGTTGGACGGATCGATGCTGATGGACACAGATGTGGCGGCGCGTGGGCTCGCCTAGGCGAAGGCCAGAGGGCTAGGGGTTTGCTCGGTAGCGGCCGGCGGCAGCCACTGCGGGTTGTGTTTCCCCAGAGTCCACCAGAACTGGTTGGAAACGCATGCATGGGCGCCTCCCACGGTGCAGACGTTGATCCAGACCCGACGGTTGATGCCATGCTAGGAGTGAGAGCGCCTTCCATTCTTCCTACCGTGGTTGATGCGCTGTCATGTGGAAGGTTGGTGATGTCATGCCAGGGCGGCCTCGGATGGCAATATACATGGTTGGCTATATCTCTTGGTCATTTGGACAACGAGGGGTGTAGCGGATGGAAGCTCACATTTGATCTTTACTGTTGGCAGTGGCAACACATAAATCTGGATCTGGAGGCTTGTAATCGTCACGGTTATCTTGGGTGCCTCGCGGTGACACAGATCCAGATCCAGATATGGAGGTGTTGTTTCCCTTCTTGAGGGCTTCGTCATGAAGCTGATGAAGGAAATATGCCCTAGAGGCAATAATAAAGTTATTATTTATTTCCTTATATCATGATAATTGTTTATTATTCATGCTAGAATTGTATTAACCAGAAACATAATACATGTGTGAATACATAGACAAACAGAGTGTCACTAGTATGCCTCTACTTGACTAGCTCATTAATCAAAGATGGTTATATTTCCTAACCATGGACAAAGAGTTGTTATTTGATTAACGGGATCACATCATTAGTTGAATGATCTGATTGACATGACCCATTCCATTAGCTTAGCACCCGATCGTTTAGTATGTTGCTATTGCTTTCTTCATGACTTATACATGTTTCTATGATTATGAGATTATGCAACTCCCGTTTGCCGGAGGAACACTTTGTGTGCTACCAAATGTCACAACGTAACTGGGTGATTATAAAGGAGCTCTACAGGTGTCTCCAAAGGTACATGTTGGGTTGGCGTATTTCGAGATTATGATTTGTCACTCCGATTGCCGGAGAGGTATCTCTGGGCCCTCTCGGTAATGCACATCACATAAGCCTTGCAAGCATTACAACTAAAATGTTAGTTGTGAGATGATGTATTACGAAACGAGTAAAGAGACTTGTCGGTAACGAGATTGAACTAGGTATTGGATACCGACGATTGAATCTCGGGCAAGTAACATACCGATGACAAAGGGAACAACGTATGTTGTTATGCGGTCTGACCGATAAAGATCTTCGTAGAATATGTAGGAGCCAATATGGGCATCCAGGTCCCGCTATTGGTTATTGACCGGAGACGTGTCTCGGTCATGTCTACATTGTTCTCGAACCGTAGGGTCCGCACGCTTAAAGTTTCGATGACAGTTATATTATGAGTTTATGAGTTTTGATGTACCGAAGGAGTTCGGAGTCCCGGATGAGATCGGGGACATGACGAGGAGTCTCGAAATGGTCGAGATGTAAAGATCGATATATTGGACGACTATATTCGGACACCGGAAAGGTTCCGAGTGATTCGGGTATTTTTCGGAGTACCGGGTAGTTACGGGAGAAGCAATGGGCCTTGATGGGCTTTAGTGGGAAGAGGAGAAAGGGCCAAGGGGCTGCTGCGCCCCCCCTCCCCTCTGGTCCGAATTGGACTAGGGAAAAGGGGGCCGGCCACCTTTCCTTCTCCTCCACTTCCTTCTCCCTTCCTCCCCTCTTGGTGGACTCCTACTAGGACTTGGAGTCCTAGTAGGACTCCACATCCTGGCCGCACCAAGCCTTGGCCGGCCTCCTCCTCCTCCATCCTTTATATACTGAGGCAAGGAGCACCCCATGAACACACAAGTTGATCTTCGTGATCGTTCCTTAGCCGTGTGCGGTGCCCCGCTCCACCATATTCCACCTCGGTCATATCGTTGCAGTGCTTAGGCGAAGCCCTGCGCCGGTAGAACATCATCATCATCACCACGCCGTCGTGCTGACGGAACTCCTCCCCGAAGCTTTGCTGGATCGGAGCTCGGGGTGCGTCATCGAGCTGAACGTGTGCTAAGAACTCGGAGGTGCCGGAGTAACGGTGCTTGGATCGGTCGGATCGGGAAGACGTACGACTACTTCCTCTACGTTGTGTCAACGCTTCCGCTTCGGTCTACGAGGGTACGTAGACAACACTCTCCCCTCTCGTTGCTATGCATCACCATGATCTTGTGTGTGCGTAGGAAATTTTTTGAAATTACTACGTTCCCCAACAGCTGAGGTTTCCTAGGCATCTCATGACATTATATTCATGCTTACCTGTGTTATCTTTATTTTTCGGTAAAGTAGGGCGTGTGTTTGTATTTTTGAGTTATCTAGGGATTTGCTTTGTCAGAGAGCTCCCTCACTATCTTGTATTGTTCGTGCGTGTACTTTGACTTGTGTTTTTTCTATAATGCAGGGCAAAAGTGTTTGGAGTAATATACGTTGAATTCTTTAATACACATCAAACATGTTTCTAATATATATAGTGAACTTTTTATAATATACGATGAACATATTTTTGGTATACCTGAAATTTTTCTCAAATTTGTTATTTTTTTAAATTTGGCATATTTTCAAAATTTTAAACATTTCTGAATTTTGTATAATTTTTAAATTCCAGAAAGATTAAAAAAACCCAGGACGGAATTAGGACGGCCCATTGACGCCCTCCTACAGCGTCGCTTGCACTCCTACATTCGTCGAACATGGTCAGTTCCGGCAAAAACACACATATGCATGTCTAGGAATGAGAAACTAAAAGCAATTCTAGCAGACCCCGCATCCCGCTTCGGCCCGTAAAATAATCGTCAAAATGCGGGTCGGGGCAAGAAAACCATTTCGATCAGACTCCGCATCCCGTTCCGGCCCGCAAATATTTTTGCGGGGCGCGGCAAAACATCTTCCCCAACCTCTAGATTCACAGGCTAGGAGGACGACCCAGGCTCAGCCCCTATCCGCAGCGAGATTTGGCGGGAGAGATATTTCTGCGCGCCCGTTCCCGCGCCCCCACCCTTCGTCATCATTGCCCCGCCACCGCACGCTCTGGTGCATCTTCCTCGGCCGTCCTTCGCCGCCATGGATGACTCCCGGCTGTCCCCCGTCACCGTCGAGGTCACGCACGCTCCCTCCCCTCGGGCGGATCTCGTTGCCGGCCATGTTGGCCCCGCCGTCGCCCAAGTTAACGCCGTGCCTGCCCGCAAGTGGCAGGGCAACGTGGTCGTGCAGGGCGGGAATCCGGCAGCCCCCGCCGCGAAGGTCCGCTCTCCGGGCACCAATGCCGCTGCATAATCCGGCCGGCGGCGGAGAAGGTCAACAAGGTCTCCGGTGTAAAGCGGAAGAAGATTCCGGCTACAAAGAAGCCGTCTCCTTCATCCACTCCCTCTGCCGCAGAAAGAGGTTCCCCGGTGATGCCACGCAACGGTGCTGCTCCCACCGCAAGCGAGGTGTTTGACGAAATGGCCGGAAGGTATGCGATGCCGCTCAATTGCATTTTTTGTTTGCTTTACGCCATTTTACGATAGCTCGTGACTTGTTGTCGTTCACTATAGCGATGGTTCGAACAATGCAACTGCCGAATTTGTGAACTTGTTGGACACCAACGTCGTTGACATTGATCAAGCCCCGTTCCCCGCATTCGACTACAATGAGACGGAGGGCGGCGTGGAAGATCATGGTTGTGAGGAAGAATTGGAGGAGATCGAAGCGGAAGCGTATGAGCAATCGCAAACAAAAACTGGGAAAAGCCAAAGATCGAAGAACTACACGATCTTGGAAGATCAAGTTTTGATCAATGCTTGGAGTGCGGTGTCTCTTGATGCATGCATGGGTACTTCTCAAACCGCCAAGAGGTATTGGCAAAGGATCGAAGATCAATACTTTCGCATGATGGAAAAGTACCCCAATAGGTCTCCACACACATTTCGGTCGCTTCAAGGGCGTTGGGAGGTGATCGAGCCTATGTGCAGCCATTGGGCAGCTTGCTTGGAGCAAGTACGCAATGCACCTCCAAGTGAAACCGTGGAATCCGACTATGTGAGTTTGTTTTGCCTTTGTTCAAGTTGTGCATCATCATATTTGCATCATATTTGCATGCATCATGGGAAATGATTGCATCATTTCACTTTGTTCACATTGTGTAGGACAAGATTACCCAACATAAATACAAAGACATGAAAGCTTCGAAAGGCAAATTCTTCAAACTAGAGCATTGTTGGGAGTTGCTCCAAAAGTGCGAGAAGCGAAGGTGATCGACAAAGAATCCCCACCAAAGAGAGGCTCATTTATAAACATGGATGAAGATGAGGATGATGATGGCCCAAGAAATTTGCGCAAGCCCGATGGCGACAAGAAGACTAAGGAGAAGATGAAGAGAGAGCAAAAAGCATCGAGCTTGAGGGAGAAGATTGATGCCATGGTGCAATCAAACGAGTTGATGTTGTTGAAGTTCTTGGAGATCAAGAAAGAGTTGGCCGAGAAGAAGGCAAAGGAGAAGCAAGAAAAGTGGCAATTGCTCAAGGAAGAGGGGCTGCGCAAAGCTGCCATTGAGGAGAGAAGAGCACGCGCTGCTGAAAACAAAGCCATGTCGAAATTGCTCGCCGAAGAGAACAAGATCATGTCAATGAACCGCAATGACATGGACGATCTCACCAAAACATGGCATGACATGGCAATGAGAGAAATCTTGAAGAGGAGAATGGTTGCGTCGGCCGGTGCGTGCTACAGTTCCGGAGATGTTTTCTCTGCTCCATATGGTGGCAATGTCGATGATTTCGGTGCGGGAGTTGGAACAAGCGCCGGAGGTGAATTCGGTGGTGGCGATGAACTTCAAGATGGACTCGATGGCACAGAGTGAAGATCGACCAAGATGATGCCGGACATGGGCGTAAACTTTTGCAGGGCCCTTTTTTGCGTTTGTCGTACTGAACTTTGCTTTTATTTGCGCGTAAAACTGTGTTATGTTGTTTGAATTTGAATTTATTTGTGGAAACTTATGCCAAATGCGAGAATTGGCCGTTTTCTATTTGCGGGTTGTCACGGCGGTGTCCGAGCAGACCCCGTAGAAGCCGATCCATAAAAAAATATATTCCGCGAATATACTTTTATACGGGTCCGTTTGGGCGTCTGCATTTGCGGCCTTCTGAGTCAGCCCGCAAAACGGTTTTCCACGAACTGCAAATGCATTTTGCGGGCCGACCGGATGCGGGGTCTGCTAGAGTTGCTCTAATGTCACCAATCCTTTGAGCAAAGGGATATTCTTGAGAGGGTGTTGAGGCAGGCTTGTATGTCCTTGATCTGGCCGTGATGCGCACAGTGAAGCAAATCTATAGATGATGGACCTAGGTTTGTGAAGGCCAAGGGCATGAAATTCGTCAAGGAGCGAACTGCATAAATGTGGCGAGAGATTGGCGTGTTCGACTAGAATGTCAACAAGGAAATGCGCCAACAACTTTGGCAGATGAACTGGATCGCTCTTATCTAGTGCTAAAGCGTCACCTGACGTTGTCCAAATGCTGGGCTAGGAAAAGAACGTCGCTGATATTTATCGCTTCCCAGACTTAGTTTTGCAAAAAAAAGTAACCGGGGCTAGGGCTAGCCGATATGTGTTTCAGTCATTGGAAATGTGGTGCTAGATTGGTGTGTTCGACTAGGAGAACAAGAAAATGCGACAACGATTTTGTGTGGCAAATATGTTTGAGTTTTCCTTCAGCGGTTCTTGACGTTGCCCCATGGTGGGCTGGTAAAAGAGCTTTGATAATATTTATCAGTTCACAGACTTGGTTTTTACTAAGGCTGGCCATAGTGGGAGCAATTAAGCTAGTAACATTATGTCCTAAGATAAATTTGCTTATTTGAAAGTAGATCATGAGGAAAGAGATGTTTATGATAACACAATATTTTATTGTAGCATAATGCACCCTAGACAAAATGAGTCAACATCTAAATAAAAGAAGGCTTGCATGATACACACAAATATGTTACTACTCCTCATGCATGTTACTAGTCTAAGTTATTTCTCACTATGACTAGCCTAATGAAAAATGTAATGGGGGCTAGCCGTTGTGCGTATATGTAGTGTTGTTATGTGGTTTCATTTTTGCAACCCCTATTTTCCTAAAAATATAATGTATACCATCAAAAATATTTTGATGTATATTGTGTTGAGCTGCATCAATTATGTAACCTGTCTAGATTGATCAAACAATTAGATTTAATTTAGCTTGATCAATATCAACGCCAAATATGAGTGGAGAGGCTGCATGATCTGCTCGAGGAAGTCATTGGAAGACGACATGGCAAGAAGAGGTAGCCTTCATAGGGAGGCCAGCAGCGCCAACGCCAACGATCAAATGACAAGAAAAAGTTGGGGCAACAAAATATGTTACAATGCCAACCCACATGATTAGGTTTTCTTCTACTCTCGCCGGCACCGCTGCTGGTCCTCCCTACGTTCGATCGCCTTTGGGCCATGAAGGTGTGGAGGACCTCGACACCTCATTGGCGGGAGAGAGCCCGCTCTTATTCTTGTTAGATTCAGCGTCTTGATTGGGGCTGTGTGGCAGCGGCGATGTCCCTAGATAGGAATAGTGTGTCCCACATTTGTTACATGTCCCATAGTGTGTCTAGTATCGTTGGAGGGCGTTTGGAGGTGTATCTCCATCGGATCTTGCGGGATTCGGTCGGTGCTGGTCTTTAGTGGATCTTTTGGAGACAGTCTGTGTTCGCGTGTTTACATATTTGATCATTTTGATTTAAGATTCTCTTCATCAACGAGGTTGCTACTCTGTTGCACAAGTCCTATGGGTCTTAGCCATAGTAAGGTTTGCCGACTTCAGTAAAGGATGGGTGAACTGGCTGGTGCTTGTAGTTCTGCATGGTATCAGAGGTGCATAAACTTAAAACTAAGAGGTTTAGGGTTCAAGACCCAGTAAACACAATAAATAATCGCGGCCTGCCCCCGCTTCCGCTACCCAAATCATAAACTCCAAAGGAGCATAGATGTGAGGGAGGGGGTGTTGGGGTATAATGTCCAGCCCTCTCCCTTAGTTCGGACCGATGGGCGAACTGGTTAGGTGCATAAACTTGCAACCAAGATATTTTGAGTTCAAGACCCGACCGATGCAATTTTAAAATAAAAAATTGCAACCCAGTTTTGGTCCACGTTTAGGCCCGGGAGGGCCATACGTGAGGGGTAGTGTTTAAAAATACATGCATAGCCCACTTTTCTTCATCAGCTTGAGTTTTTGGGTGAATTGACTGGTGCTGCAGTTCTATAGTAGCCAGCTGCAACACAAGCCCGAAGACAATATGTAAGATTGTAAGGTGGGCAAGTTATACTAGGAGACAGACAAAACTACTAGAGGTAACGTTCGTTGTGAGGGTGGCTTTTTTGGTTCTTTCCTCTCGGTGCCTAGCATTGCAATCCTAGCCGCCACGAGGAGAGGCCAATCTTTCGGCGCCGTCCTCCAGCAGCTCCCCTCCGGTCAGCGGCGGACGGGGGCTTCCGGATCCATGCGTGTGGACCGTTTTTAGGCCCTCGTAGTCTAGGTTTTTTAGGCTGTTCATCGTGTTGGCTTGGCGGCGGTGATGGCGACACTGAATAAAGATTCTTCAGATCCTTCCCCGACGATGTGATCGGTCCTATGGTTGGGGATGGATTTAGAAATCAGTCTGCTCAAGAAAGGATGGTGTGGTGGCAGCGTCATCCATGTGGTGGACCTGTGTCCTCGGGCTCCACTGTTGTGACGGTGTTTGCTCCATCGTCGGCACGGAGCTTGGGAGGTAGTCCAGGGGCGGATGCAGATAATGTGTTGGGTTCGTGGTTCGTGGAGGGCAGGTATGGTTTCATCCTCCGACGTCTTAGTCTTGCGGGGTGCCAGATCTTAAGCTCGATGGTGTGTCCGAGATGTTGCCCTGGTCTGATTCTTTCAACGGTAATGATTTCACTTTTGGTGAGCCACCTTAGAGGTCGGCATAGCTGCATACCAGTGATCGAGTGATACGTCTCCAACGTATCTATAATTTTTGATTGTTCCATGCTATTATATTATCTGTTTTGGATGTTTATACGCATTAATATGCTATTTTATATGATTTTTGGGACTAACCTATTAACCTAGAGCTCAGTGCCAGTTTCTGTTTTCCCCTTGTTTTAGAGTTTCGCAGAAAAAGAATATCAAACGAAGTCTAAATGGAATAAAACTTTCGCGATGATTTTTCTTGAACCAGAAGACAACCAGGAGACTTGGAGTGCAAGTCAGAAGAGTCACGAGGCGGCCACAAGGGTGGAGGGCGCACCCAGGGGGTGGGGCGCGCCCCCAACCTTGTGGGCCCCTCGGCGACCTCCTGACCTAGACCTTCTTCCTATATATACTCTTATACCCCAAAAACATCCAGGGGAGCCACGAAACCATTTTCCACCGCCGCAACCTTTTGTACCCGTGAGATCCCATCTTGGGGCCTTTTCCGGCATCCTGCCGGAGGGGGAATCGATCACGGAGGGCTTCTACATCAACACCATTGCCTCTCTGATGAAGCGTGAGTAGTTTACCACAGACCTACGGGTCCAAGTTAGTAGCTTGATGGCTTCTTCTCTCTCTTTGATTCTCAATACAAAGTTCTCCTCGATGTTCTTGGAGATCTATTCGATGTAATACTCTTTTGCAGTGTGTTTGCCGAGGTCCGATGAATTGTGGATTTATGATCAACTTATCTATGAATATTATTTGAATCTCCTCTGAATTATTTTATGCATGATTTGATATCTTTGCAAGTCTCTTCGAACTATCGATTTGGTTTGGCCAACTAGATTGATTTTTCTTGCAATGGGAGAAGTGCTTAGTGGGTTCAATCTTGCGGTGTCCTTTCCCAGTGACAGTAGGGGCAGCAAGGCACGTATTGTATTTTTGCCATCGAGGATAAAAAGATGGGGTTTTCATCATATTACTTGAGTTAATTCCTCTACATCATGTCATCTTGCTTAAGACGTTACTCCGTTCCTTATGAACGTAATACTCTAGATGCATGTTGGATAGCGGTCGATGTGTGGAGTAATAGTAGTAGATGCAGAATCGTTTCGGTCTACTTGACACGGACGTGATGCCTATGTTCATGATCATTGCCTTAGATATCGTCATAACTTTGCGCTTTTCTACCAATTGCTCGGCAGTAATTTGTTTACCCACCGTAATAATTTCTATCTTGAGAGAAGCCTCTAGTGAAACCTATGGCCCCTGGGTCTATTTTCCATCATACAAGTTTCCGATCTACAATTCTAGTTTCCTATTTACTTTCTTTTGCAATCTTTACTTTCCATTCCATAAACCAAAAAATACCAAAAATATTACTTTACTGTTTATCCATCTCTATCAAATCTCACTTTGCGAATAACCGTGAAGTGATTGACAAACCCTTTGTCGCGTTGGTTGCAAGCTGGTGTTTTTTTGTGTAGGTATTTAGTGGCTTGTTGCGTTGTCTCCTACTGGATTGATACCTTGGTTCTCAAAACTGAGGGAAATACTTACGCTACTTTGCTGCATCACCCTTTCCTCTTCAAGGGAAAAACCAACGCAAGCTCAGGAGGTAGCAGCGAGCCGCGTTGAGCTTGGGTGAGGAGATGATCCATCAATTTTTCTTTGTGGCTGATGTGGTGGCGTCAGAGGCAGGTGATGGTGTTGGTGTAAAGTTTAGTGGATCCGTCGGTCTTGATTGTATTTTTCCTTTTTGGCTGATATTTCTTTGTGCAAAGGCTACTTTTCTATTGTCTTATCAGTCTTGTCAGATCGATGTGTACGTGACTTGCACTATGATTCTTATGATATAAATGAGACATGTATTACCATGCAAAAAAAATTTGTAAGATGGGCCAATAATTAATAAAATTGTATACATTTAAAACTTACTATTGTACATGCCGGCTATTAGGTTGGCTCTAGATGACATAACAATTCTTTATAGCTGATTGTTGGATGTATTATTATCCATGCTCGAGCTCGAGTATGTCTTCTCTTGCATTGGACGACATTGGGGATCAGCGAGGTCTTCTCCATGTCATTTCCGTCGAAACTGCCTGCACCACACGATGTCTCCATCCCTGCCCTATTGCGCCCACCTCCGCTTCCCGGCGTCTCCACCTCACATGGGTTCTCTAGTGGCCAGCTGGTGACTGCATGCACATGTTTAACCACTCTCTATTGCTTGCACTCGAGGAAATAAAAAGAACCTTTGTGTTCCTTTGCATCCCCAAAATTTCTTTCTACCACACTAACAATGATAATTTGTAAAATTTCCTTTCTGAAGTTTGCAGTTAAAGAGCTACCAATGTTAGCCAAAAGTAATTAGTATTTGCGGTTTGTATGATGTAAGGTTTCAAACCCACCATGTTAACCACCGCATCTGTAATTTTTTCACGCTACCAACTCACTTGCATTGCTAATTCATGTAACCATTCAGCTGTGTTTTGTATGCTTCCAACAGGTGACTGTGACGTGCTTGGCAGAGAGTGAAGTTCCACGATGCCTAGTCAAATCTGGACAAGATGCCAAGTAAATCCATGCTTTTCGTCCTGATTTGCACATTCTTAGTTTGAGAAAAATGAACGTGTTGGAATAACTTGCATGGGCCATCTTGTGGACTTATACCTCATCTTGGAGTTGATTTATTCCATGGATCCACTCATGTGCACACATTTAATGTTATTTCTAGCTTGGAGGTAATTTATGGCATTTCTCCTCCCACACTCTTGATATATAACAGCGAACATGTTGCAAGGTTCACTTTCAACTTGCCCATTCTCCATGCTATTTGGTTGCTAGGTCCTAGCAGACCATGAGAGTCTCAATTCCCTCGCCAAAAAAAATGCAATCATGCTACTATTGTAAGAAGCTAGTACTTGGAATGGGTGGCATTTGGGAAACTATAGAAGCGACCAACCGCCTTCACATTTCCTTCCGCCGTGGGCAGGTTGGTTTGTTCATGATGCTAAGTAAAAATAAAGGGCAGCAATACAAACCGACCGATCCACTGCGCGACCATTGCATGCACTGTCATGACACCAAAGTTCTCATCATCATGTCATGCTTGTGTCACATTTGCATCACTGCCGTGGTTTTGTCACGGCAGATGCCTTTGTGAAAGGACTTAGTTGTGGAGCCATCACAACGTAGGTTAGCTTGAAGGGGTTGAACGGGACAGAGGACAGAAGGTTTACCTAGGTTCGTCCCCTCACAACGAGGTAAAAGCATACGCCCTGCTTCTAGTTGTATTGCTTGGATATTGATTACAAGAGAGCAGAATCGCTTGACCTAGCTATCGATCAATTATTTCTTGAGTTAACTTGCCGCTGGGTCTCGCCTTTATATACACAAGTCAAGGCCCGACAGCTTACAAGAGTCCAGGTCGGACTCACAAAACATAACCAACTCTGGTTCTAAGTCGACTTCACCATTTGGCGCTCACGTCTTTGGGTCTTGGGCCTTCAATAGGCTTGCTTGTAAACCGCCGTCTTCATGTCTTGTCTCCTTGGGCCTACTTGGGCCTTCTTCATGTTTATTCGCCAACGGTGTAACCCAGCCCCTCCTGGGCGGGTCACACCTCAGGGATGTATCCCCAACATTAGGTCCCAGATTGATTTAAACTTGTTCATGTAAATCTTCACTGCATCAGTTGGCAAGTTGTCCTTCCAAACCTTAAATAAACCGATGTAACCTGCCATGACGTCATGCGAAGTAAACTTGAATAAACCACCGTACCTGTCATGACATCATGCGAAATAAATTTATTAAAAACCCATGACATCACAACGGATCTTTCACATTAACTAGCTGTCCGAGAATCGAGACGCCTGCACCGTAGAGATAATCATGTTGCCTCCTCAATTTCCGTGCATGCCATTTTACTATTTCCTTATAAATAGGGACAGGGGGATTCCTTTTTAATTTTTACCCTCGCCCCTCTTTCTTCTTCTTCCTCGCGTCGACTGCCGCTGCCGGAGCTCCGCCGCCCTAGTCGACCTTCCTCAGCAACTCCAAGCATATGTTGACATGGGAGTCTTACCAACAAAAGACACCATCCACTGGCGAGTTCCAGGCACTGAAACTAAACCTCAACGTAAAGAAGGCGAGGTTGTTAATTTTTTCGATCACCTTCACCGGGGCTTCTCACCCGGGTCAAAGTTTTTCTGGGATGTTCTACATTTTTATCAACTCCAACCTCAAGATATTGGCCCCAATTCAGTTTCCAACATATGCAATTTCCAAGTCTTCTGCGAAGTGTACCTTCAACAAGAACCTGAGGTTGATCTGTTCAGAGAGTATTTCTACCTCAATTTCCAAACTGAGATGACCGATGGGCCTAGTCTCGAGCTTGGTGGAATTTCTATTCAGAGGCGACGAGATATCATTTTTCCTTCCGCTGTATTTCCTAGTCACCCCAAGGATTGGAACTGCACATGGTTCTATTGTCAAGACAGATCTATAGTTGGTGAGAATCCCCTGCCAGGTTTTCGCCCCTTCTGGCTTACCTCCACCCACGTGCTTCCATATCGTATCTCTGCTGCAGAACGGGCTAAGTATTCGACCATCTTTTCAAAAATAAGAGCCCTGGTGGCAAATGGCTTGTCTGGAGTAGATCTAGTTCGTTGCTGGGTCTCGCGGAGAATTTTGCCATTGAGCCGGTGCAGTGGCTTAATGTGTGAGTACACAGGCAACACAAAGGATCCTCAACGCTACAACCAAACCCCCTTGACTGATGAAGAAGCCACCGCTATGGTTAAATCATCACTTGGGGAGACTCTAGAGAATTGTCGCAAAATAAGAGTGAACCCCTTCTGCATGCTCAATGCGGCTCCACCTGTAACTGTCTTTGATAAATTTGCTCCATGTTTTCATCAACTTTTATAACTTTCACCTTATTTTAATTTCTGTTGCTCATTTGACTATAGGCCAACTCTTCATTCTGGAAAAAGAAACTTCACCCCCCATTTAAAAAACTTAAGACCAACGCCAGTGGTCCAGGCCACCGTAAAAAATCAGCAATAGAAGATCTTCTCAAGCTAGATGGCTCGGAGGTAGAACTTGACTCCCTTGGTCGCCTTTTATGCAACTTATTGACACCGACTCTTCCCAGGATGATGCAGAGACAAGTCAAGCCAACGCTGCAGAGGTAATCCATGTCTCCTCCGACTGAGAACTATTGCCAAGAAAGAGAACTCGTCGGGTCATCCGAAAGGTGAAATTTTCTCACCCACTTGCTCACTTGGATCCCAACTTTCTTTTGAAGAAACAACAACACGAGCTAAGATGCCCAACCCGGAGCGGCGGCTCTCAAGATCCCATCTCTGGCATACCCAATATGCCTATTCCCCGCAAACGTCGTCATGAGGTGTCGTATAACTTAGATTCTCTTTGTCCATTAGCCGGCTGATGTCCACTACACAACTTTATTCTTGTAGACTCGTGTTGGGCCTCCAAGCGCAGAATTTTGTAGGACAATTTTCCCTCAAGTGGATGACCTAAGGTTTATCAACTGTGGGAGGTGTAGGATGAAGATGGTCTCTCTCGAACAACCCTGCAACCAAATACAAGAAATCTCTTGTGTCCCCAACACACCCAATACAATGGAAAAATTGTATAGGTGCACTAGTTCGGCGAAGAGATGGTGATAAAAGTGTAA
This sequence comes from Triticum dicoccoides, assembly GCF_002162155.2. NCBI lineage: Eukaryota > Viridiplantae > Streptophyta > Magnoliopsida > Poales > Poaceae > Triticum > Triticum dicoccoides. Next base: position 610,932,648 of record NC_041388.1, on the reverse strand, counting down.
TATTGATGGTAGAAATATATTTTTATAATCTGAATAAATAAAAACAGCAAGGTAGCAAATAGTAAACGGGCACAAAAATGGTATTGCAATGCTTGAAAATGAGGCCTAGGGTCCGTACTTTCGCCAATGCAATCTCTCAACAATGCTAATATAATTGGATCATATAACCGCCCCTCAGTGTGCAACGAGGAATCATTCCAAAGTTCCTATCTAGCGGAGTACATAAGATGGAATTGTTTGTAGGGTACAAAACAACCTCAAAGCTATTCTTTCCGATCAATCTATCCTAGATTTCATACTAAAATAACATGAAGCTATTCTTTCCAATCGATCTAACCAAAAGTTTGTACTAAAATAACACCAAAGCAAATTCAGGTTCATAATGTTCAATCCAACACAAAGAACTCCAAAGAGTGCCCCAAGATTTCTACCAGAGAAACAAAGACAAGAACGTGCATCAACCCCTATGCACAGGTTACCCCAATGTCACCTCGGGAATCCGCGAGTTGAGTGCCAAAACATATATCAAGTGAATCAATACGATACCCCATTGTCACCACGAGTATTCAATTGCAAGGCATATATCAAGTGTTCTCAAATCCATAAAAGTATTCAATCCGATAACGACAAAATCTCAAAGGGAAATACTCAATTCATTACAACAAGATAGAGAGGGGAAAACACCATATGATCTGACTATATTAACAAAGCCCGCAATACATCAAGATCGTGACATCTCAAGAACATGAGAGAGAGAGATTAAACAAATAGCTACTGGTACAAACCCTCAGCCCCGAGGGTGGACTACCCCCTCCTCATCGTGGTGGCCGCCGAGATGATGAAGATGGCCACCAGTGATGATCCCCCTCCGATGGAGTGCCGAAACGAGGTCTAGATTGATTTTCGGTGGCTACAGAGGCCTGCTGCGGCGGAACTTCTGATCTAGGTTAACCCCGAGGGTTTTTGGAATATTTGTGAATTTATAGGGTAAAGAGGGGGTGCGGGTGGCCACTGAGGTGGGCACAACCCACCTGGGCATGCCTGGGCCCCCAAGCATGCCCTGGTGGGTTGTGCCCCCCTCGGGGCACCCCCAGGTGCTGTTCTGACCCATTGGTGGTCTTCTGGTCCATAAAACATCCACAAAAAATTTCGCGGTGTTTGGACCCCGGTTGATATTGATTTCCTACGATGTAAAAACCAAGCAAAAAATAGCAACTAGCACCGGGTCAATAGGTTAGTCCCAAAAATGATATAAAGTTGCTATAAAATGATTGTAAAACATCCAAGAATGATAATATAATGGCATGGATACTTCATAAATTATAGATACGTTGGAAACATATCATCATCCCCAAGCTTAATTCCTACTCGTCCTCGAGTAGGTAAATGATAAAATAAATAATTTATGAAGTGTGAATGCTAGCAAAGTGCACAAGTTTGATCAATGATAATTTCAATCACTTTTCCTAGCATCATAACAACAATTCTTTCTCATGTTAAAGTAGCAACCAATTCACATGTTAAGGTTCAAACAATGAATTCTCTTGAAACTAAACAATCTATATTCTCAGTCACCAAGCAATTGCAATTCAACTTATTCAACAAAGTTTAAGTAAGAGCTCCACATACTCAACCATCATATAGTCTTCTATGATTGCTAACACTCACTGCATACACATGAGCAAAAGGTCTCAACCGGACACATAGAAAGATAGGGGCTTATTGTTTTGTCTCCCAACGTATTCACCTCAAGGGTGATGTCAACAATAATAACTCATACTACTCATATCCAACTGGATATATGTGCCTAGATCTTTCCTCACCACATGATGCTTGCCAAAAGAGAAAAATAAAAAAGAATAGAGCGAAAAACCTTGACTCTTGCATGAAAGTAAATACATAAAAGTATAAGATAGACCCTTCGCAGAGGGAAGCAGAGGTCGCCATGCGCTTATTTTTTATATGCTCAACCCCTTAGTGCAAAAGAACGTCACGTTATATTGCCCCTTATGATAGCAACCTTTATTATGCAGTCTGTCGCTTTTATTCTTTGCCATCACAAGTTCGTACAACACTCAATTTTCTCTTACACTAAATGATCTAACACTTTTAGAAGCAATTTTTATTGCCTTATTGCACTGATGAAAACTTACTCGAATGATCTTATTCAATCCCTATGTAGGTATGGTGGACTCTTGAAAATAAGATTTGGGTTTAAGGGTTTTTGGATGCACAAGTAGTATCTCTACTTGGTGCGGAATTTTTGGCTAGTAAAGATGGGGGGCAAGCACCACATGTTGAAGGATCTATGACAATATAACTTCTATGTGAATATGAACAAACATAAACCATTAAATTGTCTTCCTTGTCCAACGTCAACAATTTTGGCATATAATATTTTGATGGGGGCTCATAATCACAAAAGATTTCTAAGATAGTGTATTTGCATGTGAAAGTTCTCCTCCTTCTACTAATCATTCGTGAATTGCTTGTATGACCAATATTGTGATTGTCGAGCCTCAAAAGATTTCACTTTCTAAACCCAATGTGAAGATACCACTAGGCATGATATGATTTCAACTTCATGACATTCAATTTATTCAACAATTTACTCACAGGATATAAGTGAAGCACAAGAGTAAATGACAAGCTACTCCAAAAAGATATAAGTGAAGATCAAGCAAGTAGTTATGTAAATGGGTAGCTATTTGAGGACTCTCTCTTATTTAAAAGTTTCAGATCTAAGTATTTTATTAAAACAGCAAGCAAAATGAGTGAAGCACAAGAGTAAATGACAAGCTACTCCAAAAATATATAAGTGAAGATCAAGCAAGTAGTTATGTAAATGGGTAGCTATTTGAGGACTCTCTCTTATTTAAAAGTTTCAGATCTAAGTATTTTATTAAAACAGCAAGCAAAATGAAAATAAAATGCCATTCCAAGAATAGCACACATCATGTGAAGAAGCAAAAACTTAGGCTCAACTGATACTAACCGATAATTGTTGAAGAAGAAAGGTGGGATGCCTACCGGGGCATCCCCTAGCTTACATGCTTGAGATTTCGTGAAATATTATCTTGGGATGCCTTGGGCATCCCCAACTTGAGCTTTTGTGTCTCCTTAATTCTTCATATCACGGTTTTCCTAAATCTCAAAAGCTTCATCCACACAAAATTGAACAAGGACTCATGAGATAAGTTAGTATAAACCAATGCAAAACCCTTATCATTCTCTACTGTAGCAAATAACTAAAATTATTATTCAACATTACACAATAAATGCCTCTGCATATTTAATACTCCTATCCTCAAATAGAATCATTAAACAAGCAAACATATGCAAACAATGCAAACATAACAACAATCTGCCAAAACAGTATAGTATGTAAAGAATGCAAGAGTATCAATACTTCCCTAACTCCAAAAGTTATGAAAATTTGCCAAACTGTAGAAAATTTATCAGAGATCATTTTTTAAAAAAATTCAACATTTTATCACATTCTGTCTTTTCTAGGGAGTTTTTGCAACAACGGTGAACTTTCTGTTTCCAAACAGCAACATGTATACTTTCAAAATAAGCATGTCAAAGGCTATCATTGCCACTTTTATTGAAATAAAAGATGAAAAACATTATTATAAATAACATCAAGCAAATCCTAACAAAATAAAATGACGCTCCAAGTAAGACTCATATCATGTGACGAATGGAGACATAGCTCCAAGTGAGGTTACCGATAATGTTGAAGACGAAAGAGGGGATGCCTTCCAGGGCATCCCCAAGCTTAGTTGCTTAGATCTTCCTTGAAAATTACCTTGGGTGCCATGGGAATCCCCAAGATTAGGGTCTTTTCACTCTTTATTCTCCTCATCTCACCCAAAACTTGAAAACTTCAATCACAGAAAACTTAACGGAACTTTGTGAGATAGGTTAGTATGATAAAGAGCAAACCATTTCACTTTTGGTACTGTCAAAGATAAGATTCATAATTGTTCTCACACAATGCCTACTGTAGCATATCATTTCCACAATTTATATTGAGCAATATAAGCCATGGAAATTAGAAAACAAGCAAACTATGCATTGAAGACAGAATCTGTCAAAAACAGAATAGTATGTAGTAATCTGTACTCCAACCATACTTCTGCTACTCCAAAAATCGTGAAAAATAGGAACACCTGGGTAATTTGTCTATTAATCTTATGCAAAAAGAATCAGCATTTTATCATGCTTCTGTTAAAAATGAGAATTATTTTCCTTAGCACAAAAGTTTCTGTTTTTCAGCAAGATCAAATCAACTATCACCATAGACCATCCCAAAGGTCTTACTTGGAACTTTATTGAAACAAAAGCTATAAAACATGATTACTACAGTAGATTAATCATTTGAACACACAAAAACAGTAGGGGTAAATGTTGGGTTGTATCCCAACAAGCGTTTTTCTTTAATGCCTTTTAGCTAGGCATGATGAATTCAATGATGCAAGCATAAAAGTAGAGAATTGAAACTTGAAAAAGAGCATCATGAATCACATGACAAGTACATTTAAGCCTAACCCACTTCCTATGCATAGGGATTTTGTGAGCAAACAATTTATGGGAACATGAATCAACTAGCATAGGAAGGCAAATCAAGTACAACTTCAAAACTTTCAACATAAAAAGAGGGAACTTGATATTATTGCAATTCCTACAAGCATATATTCCCCTCTCATAATAATTTTCAGTAGCATCATGAATTAATTCAACAATATAGCTATCACATAAAGCATTCTTTTCATGATACACAGGCATAGAAATTTTATTACTCTCCACATAAGCAAATTTATTCTCATGAATAGTAGTGGGAGCAAATTCAACAAAATAACTATCATGGGATTGAAAATTAAAATCATGATGACAAGTTTCATTATTCAATATAGCATACATGTCATCACCATAATCATCATAGATAGCAACTTTGTTATCATAGTCAACTGAAGCCTCATCCAAAATGGTGGATTCATCACTAAATAAAGTCATGACCTCTCCAAATCCATTTTCATCATTATAATCATCATAAATAGGAGGCATGCAATCATTATAAAAAAATTGCACATCAAATCTTTGGGGACTAAAAATATCATCTTCATCAAACATAACATCCACAAGCTTATGGCTTTGCATATCATTAGCATCATGGATATTCAAAGAGTTCATACCAACAACATTGCAATCATGCTCATCATTCAAAGATTTTTGTCAAACATTTTATAGAATTCTTCCTCTATCAATTGAGCACAATTTTCCTTTCCATCATTTTCATGAAGGACATTATAAAGACGAATAATATGAGACCACCTCATTTCCATTTTTCTGTAGTTTTCTTTTTATGAACCAAACTAGTGATAAAACAAGAAACTAAAAGATTCAATTTCCGAAGATATACCTTCAAGCACTCACCTCCCCAGCAACGGTGCTAGAAAAGAGCTTCGTTGATGGGGTGTGAGTGCCGCTTACCTAGCCTCCCCAACAATGACGTCAGAAAAGATCTTGATGTCTTCTACGCAACTCTATTCTTGTAGACTTGTGTTGGGCCTCCAAGCGCAAAGTTTTGTAACATAGTAGCAATTTTCCCTCAAGTGGATGACCTAAGGTTTATCAATCCGTGGGAGGTGTAGGATGAAGATGGTCTCTATCGAACAACCCTGCAACCAAATACAAGAAATCTCTTGTGTCCCCAACACAGCCAATACAATGGCAAATTGTATAGGTGCAGTAGTTCAGCGAAGAGATGGTGATAAAAGTGTAATATTGATGGTAGAAATATATTTTTATAATCTGAATAAATTAAAACAGCAAGGTAGCAAATAGTAAACAGGCACAAAAACGATATTGCAATGCTGGAAAATGAGGCCTAGGGTCCGTACTTTTGCTAGTGCAATCTCTCAACAGTGCTAATGTAATTGGATCGTATAACGGTCCCTCAACATGCAACGAAGAATCACTCCAAAGTTCCTATCTAGCGGAGAACATAAGACGGAATTGTTTGTAGGGTACGAAACCACCTCAAAACTATTCTTTCCGATCAATCTATCCTAGAGTTCGTACTAAAATAACATGAAGCTATTCTTTCCGATAGATCTAACCAAGAGTTCATACTAAAATAAGACCGAAGCAAATTCAGATTCATAATATTCAATCCAACACAAAGAACTTCAAAGAGTGACCCAAGATTTCTATCGGAGAAACAAAGACAAGAACGTGCATCAACCCCTATGCATAGATTACCCCAATGTGACCTCGGGAATCCGTGAGTTGAGTGCTAAAACATATAATAAGTGAATCAATATGATACCCCATTGTCACAATGAGTATTCAATTGCAAGACATATATCAAGTGTTCTCAAATCCATAAAAGTATTCAATCCGATAACGACGAAATCTCAAAGGGAAAAACTCAATTCATCACAACAAGATAGAGAGGGGAAAACATAATATGATCCGACTATATTAACAAAGCCCGCGATACATCAAGATCGTGACATCTCAAGAATATGTGAGAGAGATTAAATACATAGCTACTGGTACAAACCCTCAGCCCCGAGGGTGGACTACTCCCTCCTCATCGTGGTGGCCGCCGGGATGATGAAGATGGCCACCGGTGATGATTTCCCCCTCCGGCGGAGTGCCGGAACATTGTCTAGGTCGGTTTTCGGTGGCTACAGAGGCCTGCGGCAGCGGAACTTCTGATCTAGGTTAACCCCGAGTTTTTTTGGGATATTTGTGAATTTATAGGGTAAAGAGGGGGTGTGGGAGGCCACCGAGGTGGGCACAACCCACCTGGGCGCGCCTGGTCCCCCAGGCGCACCTTGGTTGGTTGTGCCCCCCTCGGAGCACCCCCAGGTGCTGCTCTGGCCCATTGGTGGTCTTTTGGTCCATAAAAAATCCACAAAAAGTTTTGGTGTTTGGACTCCATTTAATATTGATTTCCTGCGATGTAAAAAACTAGCGAAAAACAACAACTGGCACTGGGCAGTGGGTCAATAGGTTAGTCCCAAAAAATGATATAAAGTTGCTATAAAATGATTGTAAAACATCCAAGAATGACAATATAATGGCATGAATACTTCATAAATTATAGATATGTTGGAGACGTATCAGCGGCCACATACGTTGACCTCTTAATTCTTCCAACTCAAATTATCAGAAGACACCTCCATCATCTGGCGACTCTTCTGGGACTCAAATGCCAACCTTCAAGATCGCCCAGGGGTAAGTATTTCAATTGTTTTTCAACAATTTATGATGATGTACTCATACACTTTGCATTTTTATTGCAGCGGTGTAGCAACGGCCGGTAAGAAGCAAAAGCTTGGCGGGTGTTCAAAGGATCCCAAAACTACTGAGCCCGAGAAATAGTCTGCAGATATTTCTGAGGCCCATACTCACGATCCAGAAGAGCCCATTAATGACCCGCCACTATCAGTCAATGCCACCATCCCTGAGCAAATAGATGCTGATCTTAACCCGGCGGCCAGCCATGACCCGCCGAGCCCTAAATCGCCCACTCCGAAGCCGGCTGAAGAGATCCTCTTGAGAAGCACTCTGATGACGTGACCATTACTAGGACAGCTCATGCAACTCCAGGGGCTTCTACCATGTTGGCTAAATATGGTATCAAGGAAGATTCTCCTTCCTTGCACAAGGCGAAACTGGACCTGGAAAGCTATGTCGCCCTCACTACGAGCGACATCCATGCGGGTTATCCGAACCTCCTTCATACTAGCCGTGAGATGGAAGCCGGTTTAGTAAACCTTATGAAGGAACACTATGAGGTATGTTACTCGTACCTTTCCATATGTATTTACATAGCTGCCAAGTCTTAACTATAGGAAAAAGTGTTGAAGATTCTTAAGACTTCATGCTAATTTCTTAAACCGGAGCCTCTGAGGGCCAGCTCATTATGTCAAGATGAGCCGGGTCTTCAAACATCAATCTTAAATGAACCTTGTGCATTTTTTCAACCATTAATTAGTTCTAAGATCCACATATATAGTCCCCAAGGGCCGGCTTAACTTAACGAGATGAGTCGGGACTTATATCACTTGATAAATCCAACTATGTAGCCCCGAAGGGCCGGTTTAAACTGACAAGTTGAGCCGAGACTTATAGTCACTTGATAAGTCCAAATATGTAGCCCCCAAGGGATGACTTAACTTAAGAAAGTGAGTCGGGTCATAATTAACTTAAAATGACCTACATTAGCCCCCAAGGGCCAAGTGTATTGCTTTCAATGTGCTTGGGACTTGACTAATAATACCTTATCAGGCTTGCTCCTTTATAACCATTGCTTTATTTATTTTAGGCAGAATTGAACTTGAAGGAATCACAATTTGACGATTTAACAAAAAGCTTAAAGATGTAGTAGACTGAAACCTCGAAGGCCAAGTCAAATCTAAAGGCCTCATTAGAAGAGATTGTAAAGCTTAAAGCAAGTTTGGTTACTGAGAGAACCTCCTGGGAGACTAACATGGCCGCTCTAGCCAAGAAGGCCGAAGATGCAGAAGCTGCGCTTAAGCCGATAACTAAACAGTTATCCGACTTAAAACAACACATTACTCAAATGACAGCCACCATCCTCGGTAAGTATAATATGCCATTCAAATTTTGTAACTTGCCCGACGTACCACATATGTGTATTGCTTAACTCGCCTAGCGACTCTTGTTTGACTTCATAACAGGCCCCAGGAGTGCAAATCTTGGCCAGGATATGATATTGAAGCTGAAGGTGGTTTATTCCTTGACAAAACATCTATACTCTGGTACTCTGCATAGCCTTGTGGCCTTAGGAGGGAACAGAAAACCGCCACATCAGCTCAAGGTTTTTCTGGATCATCTGTCAACTTTCCCAAGCCAACTTCAAGAGCAAAAACTTTTAGCTGCCTGAGCTAGAGCCATCATCGCTCTTGGCCAGGCCAAAGCCTAGCAATCGAAGCTTGACCCGGAGGATATAGACATCGGGTGTCCTAAATTCAAGGATGACTAGTCACCCTTTGGAGGGAAGGACTTCAATCAATGCGTTCGGGAGATGCAGCCTATGGCCTGTAAGCTTGTAGAAGAGCTAAACTTGAACAAATATACGACAGCTTAAGACGACAACAATCAAAATATTAAGCCACCAGCTCATGACATTGTCAATCTCATTCCTCCTCGGCATAAGCATATCTTCGCCCTAACATTGATCATTCTATTATACTCAATGATGAAGCCACTTTCGAAGCTTTAACCGGCATTGACTGGACAACGGCTGATCTTCAGATGATCAACGAGGAAGAGCCAGTGTAGTATGATCCACAATCCTCAAGGTGACCAGAAGAAAACTAACCATAATGATGGCTCTTAGGCTGGCTTATAGGAGTGCAGCTGCAAAAATATTAGGAGTTTAAAACATTTGTGGGCTCAAAACCAAGCCTTGTAATAGGATAGTTGAAAACAATGATTTGCTGTGACAACCCAAACATATATAGCCTTATATGATTACTGAAAAGACTATAATCAAGGCCATTCAAGCCGAAATATACTGGAGACTTAAAGTGAAAAACCAGGGTGGGTTACCAAACCCAAAGACTCATATGATAGTTGAAAACATACCTGTAGAGTCGAATCATGCCGGCAAGTTAAACATCAACAACTAGTGCGGGTGACAACCCAAGACTTACAGCCTCATGACTGTAGTTGTTTAAACCAAAATATGCTCACGACTTAAAGTCCAAAGCCAGGGTGGGTTACAACCCAAAGTACTCAAACATGAGCCATTTTCCTGGAGCCGCACGACCCAGATAATCAAAATTTGCAGAACCGCAAAATCTTAAGAGAAACCAATCCAAAGAAGTCAAAAGAATAAATACAAAAAACTCAAATAATTGTTGGTCGGTTTACCAAAACACGACCAAACAAGTTGGCTCACATGCCCTGTGCTTTCAAGGCCACACAGCCATTGAGTTTATCCTAGCTCACTGTAAGCTGGCTCTCACATGACACAAGCCACCGTTTTAATTTTAACAAGTTCAGGGTCTTAAAAAGATTGACTATTAAGAGTTCGGTGGGTCACCTGGCGGAGTAGCAAGTTGCAAACAGGCAGGTATAACTCATAATGTGGCAACTCAGGTTGGTCAAGAGGGTATGAAAGCTAAACTTGAGTTGGTCGGAAGCCCCCAAGTGACCTTATGATTAGTTAATAAAGACTCAGATACATAGAAATGAAACGACAGAGGCCCTACATATTTCAGGGATGTCGGCTTTATTATATTGATCATAAAAGATATATACATCGACAGAAGTATGTACAATGGGGAAAGCCGGTAGCTCAAGTATAGTAAGGCCGAAGGTGAGCAATGTTCCATGGCCTGTTGGTCTCCTGCTCAGGGGTGTATGACTTCTTGTGCTCTCATAGATCAATGAGATAATATGAGCCATTATTTAGATTCTTACTAACCATAAAAGGTCCTTCCCAAGGTGGGGTCAACTTGTGCATATCTGCCTGATCTTGAATCTGCCGGAGCACCAAGTCGCCTCCTTGAAACGCCTGGGTCTTGACTCCGCATCTATGATAGCGACGCAGGTCTTGTTGGTATATCACTGAACGAGCCGCCACAAGGTCACGCTCCTCATCCAAAGCATCAAGTGCGTTTTGACGTGCTATCTCGTTATCAACTTCAACATAAGCCGCCACACGGGGAGTCATGACGGATATCACACCATATACCATGAAGAAAGGTGTATATCCTGTTGACCTATTCGGGGTGGTATTGATACTCCAGAGTACTAAAGGTAACTCCTCAACCCAACAACCCGGTGTTCGTTCCAAAGGAACCATAAGCCGGGGCTTAATGCCTCTCAAGATTTCTTGGTTAGCCCTCTCAGCTTGACAATTAGACTGTCGATGAGGTACTGAAGAAATATCAAGACGGATATGCTCTCGTTGACAGAACTCCTTCATAGCACCCTTAGAAAATTAGTACCATTATCAGTGATGATACTATGAGGGTAACCAAAACGGAAGATTAACCTTTTAACAAACTGAACTGCGGTCGCTGCATCACATTTTGCTAACCGGCTCTGCTTCGACCCACTTAGTAAACTTGTCAACTGCCACCAAAAGGTGGGTCTTCTTATCTTTAGATCTCTTGAAGGGTCCAACCATATCAAGCCCCCAGACTGCAAATAGCCAAGTTATAGGAATCATCCGCAACTCTTGAGCCGGCACATGAGCTCGTCGAGAATTGTTTTGACATCCATCGCACTTACTGACGATATCTTCTGCACCAGCATGAGCCGTCAACCAATAAAACCATTGATGAAACGCCTTAGACACCAAGGATTTATACCTGGCATGATGACCGCAATCACCTTCATGAATTTCTCGTAAGATCTCACGACCCTCCTCAGGAGAAACACAACGTTGAAACACGCCTGCCACATTACATCGGTGTAACTCGCAATTGACAATAGTCATAGACTTAGACTGGCAGGTTATTTGTCTTGCCAAGGTTTCATCCTCAGGTAACTTGCCTTGGGTCATATAAGCCATATAAGGCAAAGTCCAATCAAGAATAACATGAAGAGCCGCCACGAGCTGCGCCTCCGGGTCAGAAATGGCAAGGTCTTCTTCAGATGGCAACTTGACAGAAGGATTGTGGAGCACATTTAGGAACACATTAGGAGGCACCTGCTTACGTTGAGAACGAAGCCGGCTTAAGGCATCAGCCGCCTCATTCTTCCTTCGATCAAGGTGATCCACCTCATAACCTTTAAAATGATCAGCAATATTATCAACCGCCCGGCGATAAGCCGCCATGAGCTGGTCTTTATAGTCCCAAGTGCCTAAGACTTGCTGAGCCACCAGGTCTGAATCGCCAAAACACCTAATCCGGCATAAATTCATCTCTTTGGCCATACAAAGGCCATGGAGTAAAGCCTCTTATTCAGCTGCATTGTTAGTATAAGGAAACATTAACCTTAAAACATAGCAAAACTTGTCACCTCGTGGGGAAGTTAAAATAACTCCAGGCCCCAAGCCCTCCAACTGCTTAGACCCATCAAAGTGGATTGTCCAATAGGTGTTGTCAGACTTCTCCTCAGGCATCTGTAATTCTGTCCAGTCATTCATGAAATCCAATAAAGCCTGAGACTTAATGATTGTCCTTGGCACATATTTCAAACAATGAGGCCCAAGTTCAATTTCCCATTTAGCAACCCGGCCCGTAGCCTCTCTGTTCTGAATAATATCCCCTGAGGGAGTAAAACTGACCATAGTAATAGGATGACCAAGAAAATATTGCTTCAATTTGCGACTTGCCATGAACACCCCATACACCAGTTTCTGCCAATGTGGGTATCGCTGTTTGGACTCAATCAACACCTCACTGACATAATAAGCCGACCGCTAAACAGGGTATTCCTTACTCGCCTCTTTCACTCCACAACAATTGCCACACTGACAGCCTTACTGTTAGCCACCACATATAAGAGCAAAGGCTCCTTCTCAACAGGACCAACCAGGATGAGCGGCTCAGCTAACTGTTTCTTGAGCGCCTCAAATGCCTCATTGGCAACATCGCTCCAAACAAAATGATCTGTCTTCTTCATCATTTGATATAAAGGAATTGCCTTCTCTCCCAGGAGACTTATGAACTGGCTCAACGCCAGAATACAACCCACCAGGCGCTGGACGCTATTGACACATGCTGGCTTAGCAAGTTAAGTGATGGCTTTAGTTTTCTTCCGGTTAGCTTCAATTCCCCTCTCGGAGACCAGAAAACCAAAAAGCTTGCCTGCAGGCACACGAAAAACACACTTGGACGGGTTAGGCATCATCTTATGGACCCAGAGATTGTCAAGGGTCTCACTTAGATCATCCAGGAGAGTCTCCTTCTTTCTGGATTTGACCACAATATCATCCACATAAGCATGCACATTACGCCCAATCTGAGTGTGAAAAAAATATCTAAACACAGCGTTGATAAGTCGCCTGAGCACTCTTAAGCCCAAAATGCATAGAAACATAATAGAAGGCTCCAAAATGGGTGATAAAAGACGTATTCTCTTGGTCCTTAACTGCCATCTTGATTTGATGATAACCAGAATATGCATCTAGGAAACATAAACTCTCACAACCCACCGTAGCATCAATAATCTGGTCGATACGAGGGAGAGCAAATGGATCAGCTGGACAAGCTTTGTTAAGATCTGTGTAGTCAACACACATACACCAAGTGTTGTTCTTCTTAAGCACCAGCACCGGATTAGCCAACCACTCAGGGTGAAAAACCTCCACAGTAAACCTAGCTGCTAAGAGCCAGCCACCTCTTCTCCAATGGCCTTACGTCGTTCTTCATTGAAATGATGAATAAATTGCTTGGCCGGCTTAAATTTAGGATCCAGATTAAGAGTGTGCTCAACGAATTCTCTTGGCACACCCGACATATCAGAAGGTTTCCATGCAAAGATGTCTGGATTCTCATGGATGAACTCGATGAGCGTGCTTTCCTATTTAGGATCCATATTGGCCCCCACCGTGAACTGCTGAGATGAGTCGCCAGGAACAAAGTCAACCTGCTTAGTAACATCAGCTTGAAATTTCAATAGAGGCTCCTGTGTACTAGGCTTCTTCAGAGGGGTCATATCAGCAACATTGTCCTTATAAAATTTGAGCTCTTCTGTGGCACATGCCGACTCAACATAAGCAGCATCACCTTCCTCACACTCCAAAGCGATTTTTCGATCACCATGGACCGTGATTGTGCCCTTATGCCTTGGCATCTTAAGCTATAGATAAACATAACAAGGCCGGGCCATGAACTTAGCATATGCCGGCCGCCCAAACAAGGCATGATATGGGCTCTTGATTTTAACCACCTCGAACCACAACGTCTCTGCTCGATAGTCATAGTCGTTACCAAAGGCGACTTCCAGGACAATCTTTCCAACATGATACACCAACTTGCCAGGCACTACGCCATGGAAAACCATAGAAGACTGCTTAAGATCCTTGTCATTTAAATTCATCCGGAAAAAGTGTCATAATATAAGATGCTGATGCTGCCGCCACCATCCATAAGAACCTTAGTGAATTTATAACCCCTGACCTGATGGGCTACCACTAAAGCCAGATGACCCGGATTCTCAACTCATGGCGGGTGATCCTCACGACTCCATGTAATTGGGTACTCTGACCACCGCAAATACTAAGGTACGACCAGCTCAATAGTGTTGACTGCATGCCTGTGCACCCTTTGATCTCGTTTGCAAAGACTCATGGTGAAAACATGGTGTTGGCCACCATTGATCTGCTCTAGATTACTCTGATATCCTGACTAATTGCCTTGCTATTGGTTGCCCTGACTAGCTTGCTGGTTATAACCACCTTGGTGGCCTTGACCTTGAAAACCAGAGCTTCAGCCACCGCCCTGAAAGCCGGGCCCCTGTGAACCGGATCCTTACCCGCCGCGCGGTCCATTGTTATATTACCATGATTCTGATTATGATTTCTGTATTCTCGCATGATAAAACAATTCTTCCAGGCATGAGTTGCCGGCTGTTCAGGCAGACTATGTTTTGGGCAAGGTTCATTGAGCATTGCTTCCAGGTTAAAATTTATTCCTCCAAAAGCCGGCTTACCCTTACCGTTCTGACGCTGGCCTTTAAACCCTGCATTGGTGTTAGCCACGAAATCTGACCCGCCATCGGGGGGTTTACAGTTACCACCACCGCCTTGGTTGTTGCCATTATGCCCCGTGGCATTTTGCTGTTGACCCTTACCATTGCCACTCTTCTTGCCTTTGTTTGATTTCTCCTCATCAGACCCAGGATCGTTTGTATTATCAGAGTCAACATACTTGATAAGAGCCACCATGAGCTCCCCCATGTCATTACAATGACATTTAAGCCACCCAAGCTTCAGCTTGAGGGGTTCAAAGTGGCAATTCTTCTCCAAAACCAGAACTGCTGAACCTGCTGCAATACTATCTGACGAGTGGATAATAGCTGAAACCCGATGGACCCAATGGTGGGCCGACTCATCCTCCCGTTGCAAACAGTTATCCAGATCAATAACCGTCAGAGGCTTCTTGCATGTTACTTTAAAATTCTGAATGAACTGTGCCTTCATCTCAGCCCATGACCTGATGGAATTGGCAGGCAATCCTTTTAACTAGGTATGAGCCCGACCATCTAGCATCATAGTAAAATACTTGGCACACACAACATCATTAACATCGAGCATCCCCATAGAAAATTCATAGCTTTCAATCCAAGCCTCCGGAGGGAGGTCAGCTGTGTAATTAGGCACTTTACGAGGGCCCTTAAAATCCTGAGGTAGACACTCGTTGCGCAAAGCCTACACCAAACACAGCACTCCAACCGTTCTAGAGATCGTCCCAGCTTCCATTGAAGAAAAAGGAGCCATCGGAGGCTGCTGATAAACCCCCTGCTGAGCCGCTGCTTCCGCTTCAGGACGAGCTCTGGCGCTATCCGAGATCGCCTAAGCATTAATCAACATATTATCATCCCAGGACGAGTTACCGTTACGTGGCGGGTTACGATGCTGCTCATTGCTAGAAACCGCGGGTGATTCAATACGCCGGCTGTAACTTCGACTCGCGCGAGGTGTTGAATGATACATCTTTGTCGTATCTACTTTTCCAAACACTTTTGCCCTTGTTTTGGACTCTAACTTGCAGGTTTTGAATGGAACTAACCCGGATTGACGCTGTTTTCAACAGAATTGCCATGGTGTTATTTTTGTGCAGAAATAAAAGTTCTCGGAATGAACTGAAAATCAACAAAGATTATTTTTGGAATATATAAAAAATACTGGAAGAAGAATCCACATCAGGGGCCCACACCCTATCCACGAGGGTGGGGGCGCGCCTACCCCCTGGGCATGCCCCCTGCCTCGTGGGCCCCCTAACACTCCACCGACCTCAACTCTAAGTCCATATATTCGTGTTCGGGGAGAAAAAAATCAAAGAGAAGGATTCATCGCTTTTACGATACGGAGCCGCCGCCAAGCCCTAAACTCTCTCGGGATGGCTGATCTAGAGTCCGTTCGGGGCTCCGGAGAGGGAAATCTGTCGCCATCGTCCTCATCAACCTTCCTCCATCACCAATTTCATAATGCTCACCGTCGTGCGTGAGTAATCCCATCGTAGGCTTGCTGGACAGTGATGGGTTGGATGAGATTTATCATGTAATTGAGTTAGTTTTGTTAGGGTTTGATCCATAGTATCCACTATGTTCTGAGATTGATGTTGCTATGACTTTGCTATGCTTAATGCTTGTCACTAGGGCCCGAGTGCCATGATTTCAGATCTGAACCTATTATGTTTTCATCAATATATGAGAGTTCTTGATACTATCTTGGAAGTCTATAGTCACCTATGATGTGTTATGATCCGTTAACCACGAAGTGACAATAATCGGGACCACTACCGGTGATGACCACGGTTTGAGGAGTCCATGTATTCACTATGTGTTAATGCTTTGGTCCGGTACTCTATTAAAAGGAGGCCTTAATATCCCTTAGTTTCCAATAGGACCCCGCTGCCACGGGAGGGTAGGACAAAAGATGTCATGCAAGTTCTTTTCCATAAGCACGTATGACTATATTCGGAATACATGCCTACATTACATTGATGAATTGGAGCTAGTTCTGTGTCACCCTATGTTATGACTGTTACATGATCGATCGCATCCGACATAATTCTCCATCATCGATCCATTACCTACGAGCTTTTCCATATATTGTTCTTCGCTTATTTACTTTTTCGCTGCTACTGTTACAATCACTACAAAACCCAAAAATATTACTTTTGCTACTATTACTTTTTGCCACCGTTACCACTATAGTCATATTACTTTGCTACTAAATACCTTGATGCGGATATTAAGTTTCCAGGTGTGGTTGAATTGAAAATTCAGCTGCAAATACTTGAGAATATTCTTTGCCTCCCATTGTGTCGAATCAGTAAATTTGGGTTGAATACTCTACCCTCGAAAACTGTTGCGATCCCCTATACTTGTGGGTTATCAAGACCATTTTCTGGCACCATTGCCGGGGAGCATAGCTCTATTCTTTGAGTCACTTGGGATTTATATCTGCTTATCACTATGCAGAACTTGAAAGATCAAAGAATCAAGATTTTTCCCTCAACTACGAGGGGAGGTAAGGAACTGCCATTTAGCTCCGCACTTGATTCACCTTATGTTTTGAGTAAACTTGCGACACCTAAACCTGCTTCTACTATTAATTCTGATATGTCGCATGTTATTGATGATGCCACTTCTGCTATGCATGATACTTATGATGAAACTACTTCTATGATTGATACTACTGTGCCACTTGGTGAATTTCTTGATGAACAACTTGCTAGGGCTAGAGAGAATGAAATTATTGAAACTGATAATATTGATGAAAGGGATGATGAAGATTCTCCCCTAGATATGAATTGCCTTATGTGCCTGAGGGTTATGTTATGGATGAAGAAACTGCTAGATACTTTCTTGCCTGCAATGATAGAAGTGATCTTAGGAAACTATTAGCTAACCTGAAAGAAAAATCTCTGAATGCTAAAATGAAATATGATCCTGCTTATGCTACTTCACCTATCTTTATTATTGACAAGGATTATGATTTCTCAGGTGTTCCTGATATAATTACTTTGGTTGAATCTGATCCTTTCTATGGCTATGAATCTGAAACTGTTGTAGCACATCTTACTAAATTAAATGATATAGCTACCCTGTTCACTAATGCTGAGAAAACTCGCTACTATTATATCTTTAAATTATTTCCGTTATCATTAAAGGGTGATGCTAAGATATGGTTTAATTCTCTTGATCCTGGTTGTGTGCGTAGTCCCCAGGATACGATTTACTACTTCTCTGCTAAATATTTCCCCGCTCATAAGAAACAAGCTGCTTTAAGGGAAATATATAATTTTGTGCAAATTGAAGAAGAGAGTCTCCCACAAGCTTGGGGGAGGCTTCTCCAATTACTTAATGCTTTGCCTGATCATCCTCTCAAGAAAAATGAAATACTTGATATCTTTTGTAATGGACTAACCGATGCTTCCAAAGATTACCTAGATAGTTGTGCTGGTTATGTTTTCAGGGAAAGAACAGTTGATCAAGCTGAATTGCTATTGAATAATATGTTGACTAATGAAAATAATGGGACACTTCCTAAACCAACTCCTAAGCCAACTCCGAAGAAAAGGGGTATTCTATTTTTCAGTCCTAAAGATATGCAAGAGGCAAAGAAATCTATGAAAGAAAAAGGTATAAAAGCTGAAGATGTTAAGAATTTACCTCCTGTTGAAGAAATACATTGTCTTAATTCATCACCTATTGAAGAAACACACGTCTCGATAACCTGACACATGTAGTAAAGGTAAACTGTCTCTATAGATATGATAAAGCTGAAATCCCTCCTGCTAAGTTTGCTAGCCAATGTTTGGATGAATTTGATAACTTGATGGTTAAGCAAGAAGATTTTAATGCTTATTTTGGTAGACAACTGAAACACAATGCTTATATGATTGAACACTTGAGTGATTATATGGCTAGTGTTAAAAGTGAACTTAAACTTATTAGTAAACATGCTTCTATGGTCACCACTCAAGTAGAACAAGTGCTTAAAGCCCAGAATGATTTTCTCAATGAATTAAATTGTAAGAAAAATGATAATGCTGTTAGAGTTATGACTGGAGGTGGTAAAATGACCCAGGAACCTTTGTATCCTGAGGGCCATCCTAAGAGAATTGAGAAAGATTCTCAAAGAATTAATATTGATGCACCTAGTCCCTCTAAAAGGAAGAAAAAGAAAAAAAGATAGGACTTTGCATGATTCTAGTGAACCTGTTGTAGACACACCTGAGAATCCTAATGATATTTCTATCTCTGATGCTGAAACACAATCTGGTAATGAACATGAACCTAGTGATAATGTTAATGATGGTGTTCATGTTGATGCTCAACCTAGCAATAATAATCATGTAGAAATTGAACCTGCTGTTGATCTTGATAACCCACAATCAAAGAATCAACGTTATGATAAGAGAGACTTTATTGCTAGGAAGCATGGTAAAGAAAGAGAACCATGGGTTCAGAAACCCATGCCTTTTCCTCCTAAACCATCCAAGAAAAAGGATGGTGAGGATTTTGAGCGCTTTGCTGAAATGATTAGACCTATCTTTTTGCATATGCATTTGACCGATATGCTTAAAATGAACCCTTATGCTAAATATATGAAAGATATAGTTACTAATAATAGAAAGATACTAGAAGCTGAAATTTCCACCATGCTTGCTAATTGTACTTTTAAGGGTGGAATACCAAAGAAACTTGGAGATCTAGGAGTACCAACTATACCATGCTCCATTAAAAGAAACTATGTTAAAACTTCCTTATGTGATCTTGGAGCCGGTGTTAGTGTTATGCCTCTCTCTTTATATCGTAGACTTGATTTGAATAAGTTGATACCTACTGAAATATCTTTGCAAATGGCTGATAAATCAACTGCTATACCTATCAGTATTTGTGAGGATGTGCCTATTGTGGTTGCAAACGCTACTATTTTAACAGACTTTGTTATTCTTGATATTCCCGAGGATGATAGTATGTCTATTATTCTCGGAAGACCCTTTTTGAATACTGCAGGGGCTGTTATTGATTGGACCAAAGGCAATGTCACTTTTCATGTTAATGGTAATGAGCATACGGTACACTTTCCGAGGAAACAACCTCAAGTCCACAGTATCAATTCTATTGGAAAAATTTCAACAATCACTATTGGAGGTTTTGAATTTCCTCTTCCTACTGTCAAGAATAAATATGATATTCTTATTGTTGGGGACATGCATATCCCCGTTGAGGTAACCTAGTGTTATTTGAAAATTCTCCGGTTTCATGTTATTCGAAATGAGTTTGTTAACAAGACCTGATCAACCTTGTTAGTGGATTCCTTTTGATGAGCATGAGATGGATGAATTTAGAAAACACAACTCTCTGTACCCTATTTTTACTTTCTGTTATTTAGATTAAATAAAGAAAAAAAATATTATTTTCTGTCTGTTTTCTGAATTATCCATGCAATAAAAAATA
This sequence comes from Triticum dicoccoides, assembly GCF_002162155.2. Lineage (NCBI taxonomy): Eukaryota > Viridiplantae > Streptophyta > Magnoliopsida > Poales > Poaceae > Triticum > Triticum dicoccoides. The sequence continues at coordinate 610,912,506 of NC_041388.1, read as the reverse complement.
CCCCGAAAATAAAAGTTCTCCAAATGACCTGAAAATTAAATATGATTTTTTCTAGAATTTTTGAGAATATCTGACACTGAGAACACACCAGGGGGAGCAAGCACCTCGCCACGAGGGTCCAGGGCGCGCCCCCTGCCTCGTGGGCCCATGGTGGCTCCCATCCACTTATTCCAGCCACCACACACTCCTTCTTCCTCCCCAAAAAAATTACCAACCAGCTCAAGCACGAGTTCTAGCTCATCTTGCTGCCATTTTCAATCTCCTAGCTCAAAGCTCCATTCACAAAACTGCTTTGGGGGATTGTTCTTTGGTATGTGACTCCTCCAATGGTCCAATTAGTTTTTGTTCTAGTGCTTTATTCATTGCAAATTTTTGCTGCTTAGGTGACTCTGTTCTTGAGCTTGCATGACAAATTTATATGGTAAAAAGTAGTTTTAATGCATGATATGGCCTCTAGGCACTTGTAGGAGTAGTTGCTATCAATTTTGTTGAGTTTGGCTCACTTTTATTTAAAGTTACTAAAAATTTCAGAAATTTTTCAGAGGAAGAAATATGTTTAGGAAAATGTACCAAGGTGGTTCTTCAAGGAAGCAAGGACCCAGGCCCGCAATGCATGAGCCGGACGATGAACCACCGAGGGACGCTCAAGTGCGACCTTGTGAATGGCCATCAGAAGATTTCATGGTCCAAGCAGGAATCAAGGAGAAATTTGACGCATATGTGCGTAACGCCGATCTTGAGAGCTTCGTGGCAGATAAGTTCCGTCAGTACCTGCCAGGGATGGCTGATCCACGAACACCTATGGGACCGGCGGGCCGTGTCCCTTTCGATTCGGTGAGGGCGGAGGTCGAGGCGAGGACACGTGGGCAGTTTACCCAGCTTCGGGCCTCACGGATGCGTAAAACCCTACTGCTGCTTGTCTGGTTGTATTGAGTTCTTGCTCGGGAGCGATGGACGCCACCAGACCGAGCGTGAGGGTGTTCTTGGTGTTTCGGATCAGCTGGGTTTGAGCCGAACCCCCCCCTACGTTGTGCCTGGGCCTCCTTTTATACTCTCAAGGGGTCACCGACAGGTGGCAACGTAGACTAGGAGGGTAAAAATGGAAAATGATGCGGTAGGTGCAGCTACCGCCACTGTAGACACAGTGTACCCTACCTAACTCTGACGGTAGGGGACAAAGTCATTGAATGCACGTCTGAGTCGCCTAAACAGCACAAAAAGTGACCGTTAGGAGCGCCACCGTTTGCCACGATGGCCTTCTCTTCATCTCCGCTTGCCACCGCGTATCCCTAGCTGCACAGGCTCCCGCCACGCGTCCCTGAGAAAGCCTCATGATGACACGCGGGTGGGTGTGCTGGAGCGCGGGTACAGAGTGGCAGCGGTCCCCCGGCAAGTACCTTGTCGGGGTCGTCGTCTTGTCGCGTCCGAAAGCTTGTCGCTCGTCGGATCTTGCCGGGACGCGTGGTGCATCGCGGCAAGTTCCTCGCAGTGCCGTGGTTGGCCTTCCCAGCAAGCTCCTCTTGCCGGGGCCTTGTCTCTTCCCGGCAAGCTCCTCTTGCCGGTGTCTTGTCTCTTCCCGGCAAGCTCCTCTTGCCGGTGTCTTGTCTCTTCCCGGCAAGCTCCTCTTGCCGGGGTCTTGTTTGAGTACTTTGTTCTTGAATGGCTCCAAAGGAACCACGGAGGATCTTGGCGGTCACCCGGCAAGCCTTGCCGCGGGGCGCTGCAACTGCCCGTGCACGAGTTCGGGATACTAGGGTACCCCTACTCTAGTACACCGACAGGAGCCCCCGGGCCTGGGCCACACACGGTGCCGAGCGCTGTTGGGCCAGGCCCAAAATAGTGCACGAGCACGCGCGGCCTAGGTTATGCCGAATCTAACTCCGCATCCACCGCGCCCCCCGTAACGGCACGCGTCAATCGTGGCGTCGTGGGAGAGACCGTGGGTGGCGAAGAGCTTGCCGCGCTCAAGCGGGAGCGCGAGAAGGACGCCCTTGCCCACAGTGAGCTGCAGGGCCAACTCTCCGAGAAAGGCAAAGATCTGCGCGCCGCCAAGGATTCCAACGCTGATCTGGGGCTGATGCTGGCCACCTTGACGGAGACGTTGGACGACGCCAAGAAACGGGAGGCGGACTTAGAGAAGGACATCAAGGCCAACGAGGCGCTGCTAGCGAGGGCCGCCGAAACCCAGAATCTTTTCAGGGATACTGTGGCGCTCTGGACGGAGGGCCTTGTGAACATTGCCGCAGTCATCAAAGAGGAGCTGGCGCACTTGGGGGTGGAAGGCTTCGGGTACTCCTCCGACGAGAACCTCCAACCCAGCGCCAAGCTCACTCTGTTCTTCAAAGGCGTGGCGACGACGCTCCAGGAACTCCGGGAATGGATCCCAAAGCAGCTGGCCGATGAGTCACGCTCGATTTGTGCCGGAGTCCTGGAGAAGGTGCTGGTGAAGGTGGCCTTCCGCAATCCGGGCCTCAACCTCACCAATGTCCTCAGGAAGCTGCCGGCGGACGCTGATCTTGACGCCCTTAAGGCCCTCGTCGCACCCATCGTGGACAGGGTGAACGAGGTCAAAAGGGTTGACTGCGGTCGCGTAGATTAGGCCGTCCGTCCTTCTTTCCTTGCCGCTGTTAGTCATGTCATGGGAATACTTTATTAGAAGTGCGACAAGTTATTTTTGTAATATAACTCTATCTTAGGTAAGAATTGCGGTGTTACTTCCTTTACTCGACTCTTGGCTTTGTATGGTTCCGCCCTACGCTTTCTAGGAAAACTTGCCGGTGCAGGCACCCTTGCCGCGAGCGCCGAGTGCGGAACTTCAGCAGCCTGCTCGCGGGGTCGCTACCGACAAGCAACCTTGTCGCAACTAGTTGCAGCTCACTTAGGTTGTTGAGCAGACTCAAAACAAAGTAAGGGCGCAGCTAGCTACGAGTCGGTTCCTCCGCGCCCAGGTTTTCCATACAAAGCACGGTCGCTCAAGGAAAATAACGCAAAATCTTAAAAAAACTGATGTTACTCCCTTTACTCGACTCTTGGCCTTGTATGGTTCTGCCCTACGCTTTTCAGGGAAACTTTCCGGCGCAGGCACCCTTGCCGCGAGCGCCGAGTGCGGGACTTCAGCAGCCTGCTCACGGGGTCGCTACCGACAAGCAACCTTGTCGCAACTAGCCGCGGCTCACTTAAGTTGTTGAGCGGACTCGAAACAAAGTAAGGGCGCAGCTAGCTACGAGTCAGTTCCTCCGCGCACAGGTTTCCCATACAAAGCACGGTCTCTCAAGGAAAATAACGCAAAATCTTAAAAAGCTGATTGCTTAAGCTTTAGCAACTTAGCTTTTCTGTCGCCTGCTTCCCGGCAAGGAGAAGCTCTCTTGAACGGCCCGGTCCACACCATCATCTTCTCCTCCCCTCCCCCCGGTAAACCTTGTGGGCGAGGGAACCTTCCTTCTTTTGAGAAAGAGATGGAGAAATAAAGTAATGATATGGAGCCTTGCGGCTCGTTATTGCGGTGTTATTTCCTTTACTCGACTCTTGGCTTTGTATGGTTCTGCCCTGCGCTTTTCAGGGAAACTTGCCGGTGCAGGCACCCTTGCCGCCAGCGCCGAGTGCGGAACTTCAGCAGCCTGCTGGCGGGGTCGCTACCGACAAGCAACCTTGTCGCAACTAGTTGCGGCTCTCTTAAGTTGTTGAGCGGACTCGAAACAAAGTAAGGGCGCAGCTAGCTACGAGTCGGTTCCTCCGCGCACAGGTTTCCCACACAAAGCACGGTCGTTCAAGGAAAATAACCCCAAAACTTACCGGGATCTGGTGCTTACTGGTGCACGGGGTCTGCGCCCGGCTCTGTACAAAGGATTACATGCAACAGCGGCAAGGTGGTTGCCGGACGGGGTCCGACAACCGCGCCTTACGGGCAAAACTTACGAAGATGCTCGATGTTCCAGGAGTTGCTCAGCGGAATGCCACCTTCGGTCTCAAGGCGGACAGCGCCAGGCCTTGTGACTCGCTTCACCCGGTAAGGGCCTTCCCACTTCGGCGTCAACTTGTTGGAATTCTTGGCGGACTGAACGCGCCGAATAACAAGGTCGCCTTCCTCGAGACTCCTGGCATTGACTCTGCGGCTATGGTAGCGGCGCAGAGCTTGCTGGTAGCGAGCGGCTCGCACAGCAGCCTGGAGACGGTCTTCCTCAAGGAGTAGCGCATCATCTTGCCGCAGCTGCTCTTGCTCGAGCTCATCATAAGCGAGCACTCGAGGTGACCCGTGAACGAGTTCCGTGGGGAAAACTGCCTCTGCTCTGTAGACTAGAGCGAAGGGTGTCTGGCCAGTGGCTCGATTTGGCGTCGTCCTGACCGACCAAAGAACCACCAGCAACTCCTCGATCCAATTCCTTTCACCGAAGGGTAGTCTAGGAGCAGTTGAGCTCACGCCAAGGCTTTTGCTGGAGTGGTGGGCGGCAGAGGTGTACGGTGCGAGGAGCGGGACATGCTCGGACTTCTAACCACGTTAGAAGGAGCAGCGTCCCGTCCAGGCGACCGTACCTCGCTCGCGCCAGCACGCTGACGTGCATGCTGGTCTTGGACGCCACGAGAACCACCAGCTTGATCTTGGCCCAGCGGACGTATGGTGCTGCGAGCGCCATGACGCTGCTTGTCCCGCGCCTCCTGAGACGGGCGCGGTGCACGCATGGACGCCGAGGTCTGTGCCGCCTTGTCCTTGGACTTGGCTGCACTGAGAGCTCCCCCATCGACGCCCGTTCCCCCGCCGGCGTCCGCTCCACCACCCACTTGCTCCGGAGGCGGTGAAAGCGACGCAGACGGAGCAGCTGCCTCCGAATCCTTCTTCTTCGGTGGCATGTCGATGAAGACGATGAAGATTTAGCTCGCGTGCACACCGGATCGGGTTCCCATGATCTCGACGCCCCCTACCTGGCGCGCCAAAGATGCCAGGGATGGCTGATCCACGAACACCTATGGGACCGGCGGGCCGGGTCCCTTTCGATTCGGTGAGGGCGGAGGTCGCACGAAGAGCGGATCGAGGCGAGGACACGCGGGCGGTTTACCCAGCTTCGGGCCGCACGGATGCATAAAACCCTACTGCTGCTTGTCTGGTTGTATTGAGTTCTTGCTCGGGAGCGATGGACGCCACTAGACCGAGCGTGAGGGTGTTCTTGGTGTTTCGGATCAGCTGGGTTTGAGCCGAACCCCCCCTACGTTGCGCCTGGGCCTCCTTTTATACTCTCAAGGGGTCACCGACAGGTGGCAATGTAGACTAGGAGGGTAAAAATGGAAAAGGATGCGGTAGGTGCAGCTACCGCCACTGTAGACATAGTGTACCCTACCTAACTCTGACGGCAGGGGACAAAGTCATTGAATGCACGTCTGAGTCGCCTAAACAGTGCAAAAAGTGACCGTTAGGAGCGCCACCATTTGCCACGATGGCCTTCTCTTCATCTCCGCTTGCCACCGCGTATCCCTAGCTGCACAGGCTCCCGCCACGCGTCCCTGAGAAAGCCTCATGATGACACGCGGGCGGGTGCGCTGGAGCGCGGGTACAGAGTGGCAGCGGTCCCCCGGCAAGTACCTTGTCGGGGTCGTCGTCCTGTCGCGTCCGAAAGCTTGTCGCTCGTCGGATCTTGCCGGGACGCGTGGTGCATCACGGCAAGTTCCTCGCAGTGCCGTGGTTGGCCTTCCCGGCAAGCTCCTCTTGCCGGGGCCTTGTCTCTTCCCGGCAAGCTCCTCTTGCCGGTGTCTTGTCTCTTCCCGGCAAGCTCCTCTTACCGGTGTCTTGTCTCTTCCCGGCAAGCTCCTCTTGCCGGGGTCTTGGTTTGAGCACTTTGTTCTTGAATGGCTCCAAAGGAACCACGGAGGATCTTGGCGGTCACCCGGCAAGCCTTGCCGCGGGGCGCTGCAACTGCCCGTGCACGAGTTCGGGATACTAGGGTACCCCTACTCTAGTACACCGACAATACCACTACCTCACTGATTCCTTTGTGAGAAGGTTTGATTTTTCATCATCACGCAATCCTTAAACTGTCCTGTTTGATCTTTATGATAAATCTTATACCATGGACTTAGAAGATTTTAACACTGCTTGTAAACTCCCACAGTGGGGTAATGTTAGTGAACCTCGCAAATCTGAATATAGAGACTTTCTTGCTAGTATCACTGTGTGGAATCTAGGGAAATCACGCAAGCTACCATAGGGAGCATTCACTTTCGTACTATACATTATTTTGCTCTCTTTATAGGTAGATGCATAAATGGTAAGGATGAGGCATGTCACATGTGTGTGCCAGATCTTAGTATTCTCAAGAGTGATGTATTAGGAGATAGACAATATAACTTGGGGGCCATTGTTGCACGCAGGTTGCATAATAACAAAATTAATGGAGATTTCTTTGGTGGAATTTATGCAACCCGTTTAGCTGATTTTCTTGTGATACCCATACGTGGAGATGATATTGATTTGCCTCCTGCTTATTTAGATTATAATGCCATGGTCCATCATCAGTTTGTTGAGAGGAACAATCAGTTCATCCAGTACCGACTAATCTTTGACAGACGACGCACCTATCACGTCGCTCTCCATGCTCCTGCCTTCTTTGACTTTCAGGCAAAAGGGAGACATGTTATAACCAGGGAGGAGGCGACCGAGTATGAAAGGAGGACAGAGGCAGCTCGCCTCCAAGCTGCAGCTCGTCAGGCAATAGCTGATGCATCTCAATACGACCCCAGCTTCAACTTCGGATACCCACCAGGCCATCCATGGGCATAGACCAACTTAGGCCAAAAACCTAAGCTTGGGGGAGTACGTATCTCTCACCGACATTATATTCAGGTTCACACACTCATGCTAGTTGTCGGTGCTCATGCTTTTTCATTGTAATATCCATGCTAGTTTATTTTCCTTTTTATGCTTTCTTCTTGTGTGTTTGATAAACCTAAGAAAAACAAAAAAAAAATTAGTTTTAGCTTTTAGCTAGTTTACTTTCCATGTCTGTAGTAATAATTAAAAGAAAACCCAAAAAGATTTCTGTTTCTTCTTTTGCTTGTTGGGAGCTTTCCCGTGTAAATAGTTTTATTTCTTTTCTTGTTCTTTGGGGGTCGAGAGGAGAAGACCATTGTCGGTGTCAAAACCGGCGGATCTCGGGTAGGGGGTCCCGAATTGTGTGTCTAGGCCGGATGGTAACAGGGGGCAGGGGACATGATGTTTTACCCAAGTTTGGGCCCTCTTGATGGAGGTAAAACCCTACGTCCTGCTTGATTAATATTGATGATATGGGTAGTACAAGAGTAGATCTACCACGAGATCAGAGAGGCTAAACCCTAGAAGCTAGCCTATGGTATGATTGTATGTTATGGTTCTTGTCCTACGGACTAAAACCCTTCGATTTATATAGACAGCGGAGAGGGTTAGGGTTACACAAGGTCGGTTACAAAGGAGGAGATATCCATATCCGTACTGCCTAGCTTGCCTTCCACGCCAAGTAGAGTCCCATCCGGACACGAGATGAAGTCTTCAATCTTGTATCTTCATAGTCTAACAGTCCGGCCAATGGAGATAGTCCGGCTGTCCGGAGACCCCCTAATCCAGGACTCCCTCAGTATCCCCTGAACCAGGATTCAATGACGATGAGTCCGGCGCGCAGTATTGTCTTCAGCATTGCAAGGTGGGTTCCTTCTCCTAATACACCGCAGAAGAATTTGAATACGAGGATAGTGTCCGACCCTGCAAAATAAGTTCCACATTCCACCGTAGAGAGAATAATATTTTCGCAGATCTAATTTGCTGGTTTGTTTTGGCAGGATGACGTTATGTCATGGCCCGGTGATTATTTGAACCGTTTCTTTTAACCAGCCCCGCGCATAACGCGAGGCTTTTTTTCGACACGTGTCGTCAAAGCAGAGATCGTGTCCCCTTATTACGGGATTCTCATCAATACGGGCGTGGGTAACCTAACCACGCCATCAATTGTGGCGCTTGGGGGATAAGCGAGTTTTACCAGGCAAGTGGGGACGCTTAGTTTCGTCCGCCCATATAAAGGGACAAGGATTCACCTTTCTATCCACGCCTTCTTCCTCCCCTACCCATCCGTTTTCGCACACTCGAGCTCTAGCGCCCAAGTCCGCACTTCCCACCTCGACCTTCTACAATCATGTCCGGAGCAGGAGGCAAGTGGATGGTCTCCTCCATCACGGAGGGAAACATCAAGAAACTGAGGAGAGCCGGATACCTGCTCGACGACATCGCGCACCGGCTCCCAGATGATGGGCAGCTCATCCCCACCCCCAGGCCCCATGAGAGGGTAGTATTCCTCACCCATTTCCTCCGCGGACTGGGGTTCCCTCTCCATCCCTTCCTCCGGGGGCTCATGTTTTATTACGGCCTGGATTTCCATGATCTGGCCCCGAACTTCATCCTCAACATCTCGGCGTTTATCGTCGTGTGCGAGGCCTTCCTCCGCATCAAGCCCCACTTCGGATTATGGCTGAAGACCTTCAATGTCAAGCCGAAGGTGGTGGGCGGCCGCCAGGCGGAGTGCGGAGGTGCCATGGTGGGCAAGATGCCCAACATAACATGGCTCGAGGGCTCCTTTATGGAAACCATAAAGGGGTGGCAATCGGGGTGGTTCTATATCACCGAGCCACGCGACCCCGCATGGGCAGCGGCCCCCGAGTTCCGATTTGGCATCCCCATGCGGCTCACCTCCTGGAAAGAGAAGGGTCTGTCCTGGGGTAGTTCGAAAGAGCTGACCGGACTCCAAACATGTATTCAAAACATGGTGGACAAGAAGCTCAAGCTTGTCAACATAGTCCAAGTTATGCTCATCCGCCGGATACTCCCGTGCCAACAACGAGAGTTCAACTTGTGGGAGTTCAATCCGGCGCAGCACCGAACTCTGAACAGGCTCTTCGACACGACTCATCAAGACGCCTGGAGGGTGCTGTTCAAAAGAGCCGAGGTCCCTCCCCCTATTACTGAGGATCGCGGATTTAGCGCGAAGCGCCAAGCCAGTGCGGTAAGCTGCTTTACCTTTCACATGATACTTATTTTTTTTATATAGATTGACTCTATGTGGGATCTAAACTCCCGTACCTTTGACATGACTGGCAGAAGATGGCCGGACAGATCGACTGTCCGGATCCTTTGCCCGAAGGCCCCGCAGACGCTCTTCAGGCGAAGATGCTGACCCCAGCCCCTTATAAGGTGCCGAAGAAGACCAAGAAGGCCAAGGTGACCCGAAAGAGTTCCCGACGCCAGGTGTCGTCGGACTCACCGTCTGATGACTCTGTGGTGCACTCTTCCCCCGAAGACGAGGAGGAAGAAGAAGAAGATGCTCCCCCACCGACTGGGGGAGACAAGAAAAGGAAGGCCGCCCCAACTGGGGAGGCCGAAGGGTCCAAGAAGGGGAGGATTCTCCTTCCGGACAGTTCCACCGCCGCCGATGAGGGCGAAGGCGAGTGGTTGCCCCGGGCCAAGCCCCCGGGGAGATCGTAAGTATTCGGATACCAGAGTAACTCATAGCATTCCTTTGTCGCACTGCTTTCCCTAACACCGAACATGATTATGCAGGCCGCCGCGAACCAGGATCGATGTATCATCGGACGGCTCCCTGGGCTTGTCGGACATGGATAGCGATCCAGTCCCGACCGCCACCTCCCCTCATCCTGCTGACGACACCGAGGTGCTGTCTCAAGAGGCACCGGGTCGAGGGGAAACAGTCCTGGAGGCGCCTCAAGGCGACCTTCCGGACACCGGGAGCCGCGGGGACGGGGCCCCCAAGAGCTCCGAGTTCGGCCCTCAGCCGAACACCGCGCCGGACCCTGCAGCGGTTCCGGGCTCGAGCAGGCGGCCTCCTTCTAAGAGGGGCAAGACGCCTGTGCCGGTGACTTCTGTCCATCCAGAGGCGCCGGACAATCTGCTGGAAGCGCTTCGCAGCGCTTCCATCGACGAGGAGCACCACACTATCATGAGTGCGGTGATCCAGAAGGTTCAGTCCGCCAAGAGCGGATTGACTGAAGCTTGTGCCAGCCTTCTAACAGGCTTTGAGGTAAGTGTTTTAAAATGTAGTAGAAATATTACCGCATAGATAGTAGCCCCTGATGCTTTGTTCGGTGTTCACAAAGAAAAGCCGAACAGAGGATCAAATAATATCGCAGGAGTCTAATATAAGTATATCAATATGCATATGCAGGCTTCGCTGCTGGCGTCCGCCGCACTAACTGCGGAGGTCGCCGTACTGAAGCAGGACCTCGAGGGGTCCAAGAAAGAGCTCGGCCTTGCCAAGAGGCAGCTCGAGGAGAACAAGGGTAAGTAATACCCCGTCTATAGATATGTATATATAAAAAGGATGCGATTGCAAAATGATAGGATCATTGTATGTTTGCCAGGGGCCACGACCGAGGTGGCGACCCTGAAGCAAGCGCTGACCAAGTCCAAAGATACAACGGCCAAGGAGCGCACCGAGCGAGAGAAGCACGAGGCTCGGGTGGGCGAGGTGCAGCAAGAGCTCCAGGCTCTTGTGGTGAAGCACGAGGCGTTGGAGCTTGACTCCAAGACGCGGGAGTCTGAGCTTGCCGCGGCCCTCGAGAGTGTAAAAGTGCCAAGGCCGAAGCCCAAAAGGCCCTCCAAGAGATCAACGCAATGAAGAAGATAGCGGCGGGTAAGGCTTTCTATATGCAAAGCAAGCATGTAAAAGTAAATTACCGATTACTTACCCGGATCCGGAGCTCTTCAGGAGCATTCGCAGATTTGCCCCGCAGTGTGTACGATGCCGCACAATTTTACCAGGCCGAGGACGGAAGCTCGATGGAGAAGCTGTTCTGGTCTCAGTATGCTGAGGCCGAACATCCGGTGCCAATGAGCAACCAGCTGAAGCAGATGGTCGAGCTACATAAGGTGGCCGATCAGGCCATGAAGAGCTTTATAGTCCGGTTGTGGCCTGGCAACGCCCTTCCGAACAGCTTCTTCGGCCTGGTGAGGCAGCTCGTGGATGCCTGCCTGCGGCTGGAGGTCGTCAAGCGATCTGTCTGCATTGAAGGTGCACGCCGGGCTTTCGCCCGTGTGAAATTGCAGTGGATCAAGCTAGACACCGTGAAGCTGATGAAGGAGGGGCCGCCAGAGGGCAAGGAGCACCTCCACCCCGAGATGTACTACGAGGGTGTTCTGTCAGGCACCCGTCTCATCGCGGACGAGTGTTAAAAAGATGTAATATTTGAATGAGACTTGCTTGTGTGATCCTGTATGATGAAAACTTGTTTCATATGCGCTATGCAACACTTGTGTGAATTTAAAATATTACCTTCTGTTTGGCCATTTATCCAATCTGAGAGATGGCTAGTCCTCGGCTTCTGCCCCCATGCCACGAGTGCTGGGGTGTTCGGGATAAACCTGAGCACTCTTGTTCCCATATTTGGGTCCTTCGAGGGAGGTGCTCAGCACAACGAACAAGGCAACCGGACTAATAATGTTTTATCACTCTCACTTAGCCATAGAATTCTATAATTTTAAATTTCGGCGAAGCCCGGGGTATTCGGAAGGTCGAATTCGGGGCGCGATACACGCCTATAAGCCGGACAGGGCCGGCCCCTCGCCCTAAGCGGCATAAGTCTTTAGGGACTCGAAAAACCTCGCCGAACAGCGACCAGTCTCTCGCGCTATCATGACAGTCAGTTTTAGCTTTCTCTACTGAGGTGCTGAACCCAGCAGAACCGGGGCACAATCGCAGTAGTTCTCCTAGCGCTACCTTAGCCGATAGAGCGGAACGTAAGGTATCAAAACATAGGAGCCGGGCAAACCCAGCATTTGACCAAAGACATGATTTGGAGCTGATGCATATAATGCTATAAGTTCGGGGTGCCGCACTTGTGAAAGTGTTCGGACTTTTCACACCGCATTGTGGGGTACGTAAGCCCCTGGTGTATTGGCCGTACCATAGTGTACGGTTGCAAGGCGTCATTAATGAACACACACACACACACACACACACACACACACACACACACATATAACAAGAATACAATAATAGTCGTAATGTCATGCATTGTTTATTAAAAAATTGCGTTTAAAGCAGAGTGATACAAATAGTGTGATAAGCAAAGAGTAGGACTATGCCCCTTCCAAGGGCGAGCTGAGGAATGATATTAAATCGATTTTTTTGCTCGTTACTGTAATCAACCTGGGAGTTCCGTGGTATAACGTAGCTGTCTGCCTCCTTGGTTGCTGCATCATGTGTTCGGCAATAGTGCTGCCGGACAGTGTTTCCAGAGATTAAGGTCCTGAAAGAAAAAAAAAGAAAAAAACCAAACGGGAAGCCCCTAGTGCGGTTTAGGCCGCGTTTTGGGGCGTGCCGTAGTTGTGCCCCCTCCCCACCTGTGCCCATGGTATTTTTAATGCGTAATTATGTACGCGCGGCAAGAATATCGCCGTTGGGCTGGGATTGGGGTGGCCGCCATATTGCTACGCGAGCTCAGATCGCGCTAGGCGGTCTATTTGCCAATTGCCCCGAGCGCGCTTGAAGGTGTCCGGGCTTTGAAGCGCCGAACTAGTTGATTGCCTTGAGAGGCTGCTTTGCGCTTCTGCTGTGAGGGCCGCGGTGTGCTCCTCTGTTTGGAGAGAGCACTCTGTGTTGCCATTGACTGTAATAACTCCGCGAGGTCCTGGCATCTTGAGCTTGAGGTATGCATAATGCGGTACCTTATTGAATCTAGCAAATGTGGTTCGCCCGAGCAGCGCGTGATAACCACTGCGGAACGGGGCTATATCGAAGATTAACTCTTCGCTTCGGAAGTTATCCGGGGATCCGAAGACCACTTCCAGTGTAATTGAGCCTGCGCAATGGGCCTCTACGCCTGGAATGACGCCATTAAAGGTCGTTTTTGTGGGTTTGATCCTTGAGGGGTCTATACCCATTTTGCGCACTGTGTCCTGATAAAGCAGGTTCAGGCTGCTGCCGCCGTCTCGCAGAGTGGTGCGCCCTCGTGATCCGTAGATCGATCTTGAATGCTTTGCCTTGTCCTCCAATATGTCTTGCAGGTCTGGCATATCTCCCCATGCCTTTTTATTTGAATGGCGTTGGGGTGGAGGCCGAGCTTTTGGCTGGAATGCCTCTCTATTGCGGCCACAAGGTGGCGGATCAGCCGTATCATACGCTTCTTCCTCCAATCAAAGTAGTAACCTGCGCCTTGGGTAACTCTTGGAGGGGCGCTCGAGTTTATATTCCTCGGCCGCGAGGACTTCAGTCCATTTGTCAGCTAGCAGATCTTGATCAGCTTGAAGCTGCTGCTTTTTCTTCAGGATATTTGCCGTGGCCATAAGCTGGCGCTTGAAGCGCTCTTGTTCGACGGGATCCTCTGGTACGGCGAATTCGTCGTCGCCGAGGCTTGCCTCGTCTTCGGAGGGGGCATGTGATTGTCATCCTCCTCCTCTCCGTCTGCCGCTCTCTCAGGAGAGCTGGCTCTTCCATCCTCCCGCTCTAAATCTTGCTGGAGGGGTTTGTTGTTTTCTTTGGCACTATCCGGAGTGTGATTATCTCCTGTGCCGGTATCACCACTTTTGCTTTGGCGGGACTTAGAGCGGCGCCGCTGACATCGGCGTTTGGGTTGCTTCTTGGAGGGGTCATCCTCCGCTATCCCGTCGCCATTGCCTTCTTTGGGTGTATCCACCATGTATATGTCATATGATGAGGTGGCTTTCCAGTGCCCTATAGGTGCTGGTTCATGTTCATCTCCTACATCGTCGTCCATACCGTCGATGTCTTCGGAGTCGAAGTCGAGCATGTCGGTTAAATCATCAACAATGGCTACAAAGTGGGTGGTGGATGGGCGTCGAATTTCTTCATCGTCCGCATCCCAATCCTGTTGGCCATAATCCGGCCAGGGCTCTCCTAACAAAGAGAGAGACTTTAGTGAATTCAGGATGTCGCCGAAGGGAGAGTGCTGAAAGATATCCGCGGCGGTGAATTCCATGATCGGCGCCCAATCGGATTCGATTGGTAGGGGCGCGGATGGTTCGGAGTCCGGAAAAGAGTCCGACACCTTGGAGTCATGGGCTGCGCAGAGGGTTAGGCTGGTGTTCGGCTCGATCGTCGTTGAGACTGCAGTCCCTGAGGCGATGTCTAACCACCCGTCCTCAACTGGCGCAATTGGCTCCGAGCTAAGGGTCGGAGCTGATGCGGGCGCGGCCTCTGGGGTACTGTTCGGCTGCAGAGCTAGGCCATACCCATCACGACAGTGCGGCACGCCCGGCTGTGGCTCGAATCCGTAGAAGATCAAGTCTCTGCGGATGGCGGCCGTGTAGTTCAAACTTCCAAATCTGACCTGATGGCCAGGGGCGTAGCTTTCAATCTGCTCCAGATGGCCAAGCGAATTAGCCCGCAGTGCAAAGCCACCGAATACAAAGATCTGTCCGGGGACAAAAGTCTCACCCTGGACTGCATCGCTATCGATGATAGTAGGAGCCATCAACCCTAACGGCGATGACACAGAGGAACTCTCAATGAAAGCACCAATGTCGGTGTCAAAACCGGCGGATCTCAGGTAGGGGGTCCCGAACTATGCGTCTAGGCCGGATGGTAACAGGAGGCAGGGGACACGATGTTTTACCCAGGTTCGGGCCCTCTTGATGGAGGTAAAACCCTACGTCCTTCTTGCTTAATATTTATGATATGGGTAGTACAAGAGTAGATCTACCACGAGATCAGAGAGGCTAAACCCTAGAAGCTAGCCTATGGTATGATTGTACGTTATGGTTCTTGTCCTACGGACTAAAACCCTTCGGTTTATATAGACACCGGAGAGGGTTAGGGTTACACAACGTCGGTTACAAAGGAGGAGATATCCATATCCGTACTGCCTAGCTTGCCTTCCACGCCAAGTAGAGTCCCATCCGGACACGAGACGAAGTCTTCAATCTTGTATCTTCATAGTCTAACAGTCCGGCCAATGGAGATAGTCCGACTGTCCAGAGACCCCCTAATCCAGGACTCCCTCAACAATGATGAAAATGTTGAGTGGCTCTTATATGCATTATTGTTGATCTAACAAAGAGCCCATATTACCTTGTCTTCTCTCGTGAATTGAATGCTTGCAGATTCCAGCTTAGTCCAATGCACGTGCACTATTATTATTTTCCACACTATGCGGTCGTGCAAGTGAAAGGCAATAATGATGATTATATGATGAACTTATTGAGATGAGGAAAGCTGGTATGAACTCAACCTCTCTTGTTTTTGTAAATATGATCAGCCCATCATTCCTGATTCAGCCTATTATGAAAGAAACATATTTGCAATGACAATCAGAGATTATAGTTGCTTATGCCATGCTTAATTAGCTAGGATCTTATAATGGTTTACCTTGTGTGCCAACATGCTATTAAAAAGGTTGTGATGTGGTATGATAGGGTGGTATCCTCATTTGAATGATTCGAGTGGCTTGACTTGGCACATGTTCACGCATGTAGTTGAAACAAATTCAACATAGCCTCTACGATATTTATGTTCATGGTGCATTATATCCCACTCATGCTTGCATTCGGTGTCGATTAATTTTAATGCATGTTCATGATTGTTGTCACTCTCTAGCTGGTCGCTTCCCAATCTTTTTCTAGCCTTCACTTGTACTAAGCGGGAATACTGCTTGTGCATCCAATTCCTTAAACCCCAAAGTTATTCCATATGAGTCCACCATACCTACCTATATACGGTATCTACCTGCCGTTCCAAGTAAATTTGTATGTGCCAAACTCTAAACCTTCAAATAAACAGTATGTTTTGTATGCTCGAATAGCTCATGTATAAACTAGGGTTGTCTGTATCTTCCATGCTAGGCGGATTATTCTCAAGAGGAGTGGACTCCAATCCTCATTCACGAGAAAATGGCTGGTCACCGGGATGCCCAGTCCCATGCTTTATGCAAATCAAATCAAAATAACTGCAAACAAAACTCCCCCAGGACTCTTGTTAGTTGGAGGCACTCGTTGTTTCGAGCAAGCCATGGATTGATGCCTGTTGGTGGAGGGGGAGTATAAACTTTACCATTCTATTTGGGAACCACCTATAATGTGTGTAGCATGGAAGATATCGAGATCTCTCGGTTGTTATGTTGACAATGAAAGTATACCGCTCAAAATATTATTCATATCTATTTCAAAACCGAGCTCTGGCACCTCTACAAATCCCTGCTTCCCTCTGCAAAGGGCTTATCCATTTACTTTTATGTTGAGTCATCATCCTCTTATTAAAAAGCACCAGTTGGAGAGCACCGCTGTCATTTGCATCCATTACTGTTAGTTTACATCGAGTATGACTTGACTGGATCTCTTTTACCATGAATTAGAATGTCTAGTCAGTCCTTGATCTTTAAAGGTGCTCTGCATTTATGTTTTGCGGTCTCAGAAAGGGCTAGAGAGATACCATCTTGTTATATCATATTATGATTGTTTTGAGAAAGTGTTGTTATTCGAGATTTATTATTATTGCTCGCTAGTTGATTATGCCATTGATATGAGTAAACATGAGACCTGAATGTTATTGCGAATGTGGTTAGTTCATAATCTTTGCTGAAAACATGAATGCTGGCTTTACATATTTACAACAACAAGAGCAAACTGAGTTTGTAAAAGTTTTTCTTTATCGCTTTCAGTTTATCAACTGAATTGCTTGAGGACAAGCAAAGGTTTAAGCTTGGGGGAGTTGATACGTCTCCGTCGTATCTACTTTTCCAAACACTTTTGCCCTTGTTTTGGACTCTAACTTGCATGATTTGAATGGAACTAACCCAGACTGACGCTGTTTTCAGCAGAATTGCCATGATGTTATTTTTGTGCAGAAATAAAAGTTCTCGGAATGACCTGAAAATCAACGGAGATTATTTTTGGAATATATAAAAAATATTAGAAGAAGAATCCATGTCAGGGGCCCACACCCTGTCCACGAGGGTGGGGGCGCGCCT
Organism: Triticum dicoccoides; assembly: GCF_002162155.2. Taxonomy (NCBI): domain Eukaryota; kingdom Viridiplantae; phylum Streptophyta; class Magnoliopsida; order Poales; family Poaceae; genus Triticum; species Triticum dicoccoides. The sequence continues at coordinate 610,895,562 of NC_041388.1, read as the reverse complement.
ACCCCCCTGGGCGCGCCCCCTGCCTCGTGGGCCCCCTGACGCTCCACCGACCTCAACTCCAACTCCATATATTCGTGTTCGGGGAGAAAAAATCAAAGAGAAGGATTCATCACGTTTTACGATACGGAGCCACCGCCAAGCCCTAAACTCTCTTGGGAGGGCTGATCTGGAGTCGGTTCGGGGCTCCGGAGTGGGGAATCCGTCGCCATCATCATCATCAACCTTCATCCATCACCAATTTCATGATGCTCACCGCCGTGCGTGAGTAATTCCATCGTAGGCTTGCTGGACAGTGATGGGTTGATTGAGATTTATCATGTAATTGAGTTAGTTTTGTTAGGGTTTGATCCCTAGTATCCATTATGTTCTGAGATTTATGTTGCTATGACTTTGCTATGCTTAATACTTGTCACTAGGGCCCGAGTGCCATGATTTTAGATCTGAACCTATTATGTTTTCATCAATATATGACAGTTCTTGATCCTATCTTGCAAGTCTATAGTCACCTATTATGTGTTATGATCTGTTAACCCCGAAGTGACAATAATCGGGACCACTACCGGCGATGACCGTAGTTTGAGGAGTTCATGTATTCACGATGTGTTAATGCTTTGATCTGGTACTCTATAAAAAGGAGGCCTTAATATCCCTTAGTTTCCAATAGGACCCCGCTGCCACGTGAGGGTAGGACAAAGATGTCATGCAAGTTCTTTTCCATAAGCACATATGACTATATTCGGAATACATGCCTACATTACATTGATGAATTGGAGCTATTTCTGTGTCACCCTATGTTATGACTGTTACATAATCAATCACATCCGACATAATTCTCCATCACCGATCCATTGCCTACGAGTTTTTCCATATATTGTTCTTCTCTTATTTACTTTTCCACTGCTACTGTTACAATCACTACAAAACCCAAAAATATTACTTTTGCTACCATTACTTTTTGCCACCGTTACCACTACTATCATATTACTTTGCTACTAAATACCTTGCTGCAGATATTAAGTTTCCAGGTGTGGTTGAATTGACAACTCAGCTGCAAATACTTGAGAATATTCTTTGGCTCCCCTTGTGTCGAATCAATAAATTTGGGTTGAATACTCTACCCTTGAAAACTGTTGCGATCCCCTATACTTGTGGGTTATCAAGACCATTTTCTGGCGCTGTTGCCGGGGAGCATAGCTCTATTCTTTGAGTCACTTGGAATTTATATCCGTTTATCACGATGAAGAACTTGAAAGATCAAAGAACCAAGATTTTTCCCTCAACTACAAGGGGAGGTAAGGAACTGCCATCTAGCTCTGGAGTTGATTCACCTTCTGTTTTGAGTAAACTTGCGACACCTAAACCTACTTCTGCTATTAATTTTGATATGCCGCATGTTATTGATGATGCCACTTCTGCTATGCATGATACTAATGATGAAACTACTTCTATGCTTGATACTACTTTGCCACTTGGTGATTTTCTTGATGAGCAACTTGCTAGGGCTAGAGAGAATGAAATTATTGAAACTGATAATATTGATGAAAGTGATGATCAAGATTCTCCCCTAGATATGAATTCCTGTTGTGCCTGAGGGTTATGTTATGGATGAAGAAATTGCTAGAGTCTTTCTTGCCTACAATGATAGAGGTGATCTTAAGAAACTATTAGCTAACCTGAAAGAAAAATCTTTGAATGCTAGAATGAAATATGATCCTGCTTATGCTACTTCACCTATCTTTATTACTAATAAGGATTATGATTTCTCATTTGATCCTGATATAATTACTTTGGTTGAATCTGATCCTTTCTATGGCTATGAATGTGAAACTGTTGTGGCACATCTTACTAAATTAAATGATATAGCTACCCTGTTCACGAATGATGAGAAAACTTGATACTATTATATCTTTAAATTATTTCTGTTCTCACTAAAGGGTGATGCTAAGATATGGTTTAATTCTCTTGATCCAGGTTGTGTGCGTAGTCCCCCGGATATGATTTACTACTTCTCTGCTAAATATTTCCCCGCTTGTCAGTGTCAAAACCGGCGGATCTTGGGTAGGGGGTCCCGAACTGTGCGTCTAGGCGGATGGTAACAGGAGGCGGGTGACACGACATTTACCCAGGTTCGGGCCCTCTTGATGGAGGTAATACCCTCCGTCCTGCTTGAATATTCTTGATGATATGAGTAGTACAAGAGTTGATCTACCACGAGATCGAAGAGGCTAAACCCTAGAAGCTAGCCTATGGTATGATTGTTGTTGGTCCTACGGACTAAACCCTCTGGTTTATATAGACACTGGAGGGGGCTAGGGTTACACAGAGTCGGTTACAAGGAAGGAGATCTACATATCCGTATTGCCAAGCTTGCCTTCCATGCCAAGGAGAGTCCCATCCGGACACGGGACGAAGTCTTCAATCTTGTATCTTCATAGTCCAATAGTCCGGCCAAAGGATATAATCCGGCTGTCCGGATACCCCCTAATCCAAGACTCCCTCAGTATCCCCTGAACCAGGCTTCAATGACGATGAGTCCGGTGCGCAGATTGTCTTCGGCATTGCAAGGCGGGTTCCTCCTCCGAATACTTCATAGAAGATTTTGAACACGGGGATCATGTCCGGCTCCGCAAAACAAGTTCCACATACCACCGTAGAGAGAATAATATTTCCACAAATCTAATCTGCTGACGTACCCCGTAGCGTGACATCACACCACAGCCAGGTCTTTATTCGAATCATTTTTCATAACCCATCTCAGCGTGTTTCGCGAGGCGGTTTCCTTGGCACGTCTTGTCAAAGCAGAGATCGTGTCCCCTTATTACGGGATTCCCATCAATACGGACGTGGGTAACCCAACCGCGCCATCAATTACGACGCTTGGGGGATAAGCGACTTTTACCAGGCTGGTGGGGACGCATAGTTTCGTCCGCCCTTATAAAGGGATGAGGTTTCACCTTTTTCTACCCACGCCTTCTTCCTCCTTGCTCATCCATTCTTGTGCACTCGAGCTCCAGTGCCCAAGTCCACATCCTTCTCCTCAACTCTCTCCAAACATGTCCGGAGCGGGAGGCAGGTGGATGGTCTCTGTCGGTGTCAAAACCGACGGATCTTGGGTAGGGTGTCCTGAACTGTGCGTCTAGGCCGGATGGTAACAGGAGGCAAAGGACACAAAGTTTTACCCAGGTTCGGGCCCTCTTGATGGAGGTAAAACCCTACGTCCTGCTTGATTGATATTGATGATATGGGTGTTACAAGAGTAGATCTACCACGAGATCAGAGAGGCTAAACCCTAGAAGCTAGCCTACGGTATGATTGTATGTTGTGATTGTTGTCCTACGGACTAAAGCCCTACGGTTTATATAGACCCCGGAGAGGGTTAGGGTTACACAAGGTCGGTTACAAAGGAGGATATATCCATATACGTATGGCTAGCTTGGCTTCCACGCCAAGTAGAGTTCCATCCGGACACGAGACGAAGTCTTCAATCTTGTATCTTCATAGTCTATCAGTCTGGCCAATGGAGATAGTACGGCTATCCGGAGACCCCCTAATCTAGGACTCCCTCAGTAGCCCCCGAACCAGGCTTCAATGACGGTGAGTCCGGTGCATAGTTGTCTTTGGCATTGCAAGGCGGGTTCCTTCTCCAAATTCTGTGTACCTGTCGAAATAATGTCCGGTTCCTTGTGATGGTTTGTATTTATTGGCTTCCACGCCCAATAATGGCCACTTTCCACGTGTCGAGCGAATGTGAAGAGCCAGGGTGTTTTCACATTTACCCCCTAGCTATACAAATGAGCCGCCTATTTAAAAGGACGAGGGTTCAGATCCAAATCACATCATCCTCCCTTGCCGAGTCTTCATCAGAGCGTACCCGACAGAGATCCATTCCACCATGGCCGGTCGACGCAGCTCCTCCTCTCGCACCCCTAGCTCCAAGCCTGGAGATTGGGAGAGATGTTCCATCCCGCATAGCAAATTGGTGATGCTTCAGTCTAAGGGATTTCTTCCCCCAACGTACCTGGTCCCAGTTCGAGCCGGGCTTGCCACCTATAATGGCGGAGAGCAAGCGGAGAGCCGTCCCAATCCCTCCAAGGGAGAGCGGGTGTGCCTTGTCCCTTATCTGGTAAGAGGGCTCGGATTCCCAATCCATCCGTTTCTTCGAGGGCTTCTAGAGTTCTATGGCCTCCAGCTGCACAACCTCACGCCTGCTTCTCTGCTGCATATCACGGGATTCGTAGCCCTTTGTGAGTTATTTTTGGGCTGTGAGGCTCATTTTTCTCTGTGGAAGAAGCTGTTCTGTCTGGTGCCCCGTTCTAAGAAGGGATCAATATATCAAGTGGGCGGAGCCGAAGTGTGGCGTATCGCCAGGACCGGATACCTATCCGGGACCCCAAAGAAGACGTCCGAAGACTGGCCTTCAGAATGGTCTTATATAAAAGACGTCCCCCTTCCAGACCCTATTAGGATCGGCCTTCCAGAGTTTGACAACACCCCTTTGAAGAAGCATCAGAGCTGGCGTCCACGGAGCCCCCTGGAGGAAGACGACCGGGACATTCTTTATCTGATGAGCCGGATAAGCTCTTTAGCTCGATCCGGATTGACCATGATCGAGGTCATGGCTATATGCATTATGCGGGAGGTGCAGCCGCTCCAGTATAGAGGCCACCCCATGTGGGATTTCAACGGGGAAGATGACGCCACCCGCCACGGCCGCAAAGGGCCGGGATCCGTTGCTGATCTAATAAAGATCTTGTCCACTTTGTAGAAGGGAGAAGAGGAGGAATTCCTCCGTGTCAACCTGCAGGGCGGATTCTCCATGTACAATCCTACGAGCTAGGTAAGCGGAGATTTTTCTCGCCCATCCGCTTCGTATTCCCGTAGTTTAAGTATTCATTCTAGCTATTTCGTCGCAGGAGCTGTGCCGATCAGTAAAGGAGATAAACAGCCATCGCCCACAGCCCGAGGACCCTGGACGGTCCCTTGACCCGGCCTCCCAGGAGGATCCGGACATATCCGTGGAGCTGATCGACGGGGTATTTTACCAAGGGAGTAATGACAATACCTTGGTGGCCATTACAGCCGATTACCCTGGGCTAGTTCCAGCCTCACAGGTGACTAAGACCGAAATCCCAGCACTTAAAAAGGGATCCGTCCTTGTGCTCTTTTTATTGCCATATAATTGCCTTGTTTTGCAGGGGAGGTCCTCGGGGCAGAAGGCCGAGCCCGTGGCAACTAGCCAACAAGGGGCCGCTAGGCCAGGCAGGCTGAAAAGATCCGCAGTCCGGATTGAGGCACTGACGCAGAGGTATGGCACGCCGTCTTTATTACAAGACATTATTTACAGAGGCATACTAACGCCCATGCCTTCTTTTCAGGAAAAAGAGCGCTCGCCGGACTATACCCGGAGAGGCTACCAATCGCGCCTCCACAAGCCAGGCTCCAAGGCCAGACTCAGAGGTGGGAACGAGTACAAGGCATGCGCCGGGTGCTCCTCCGACAGAGGATACGGATAGACTGTCCGCCACTCATTCCGAGGTGGAAAGTGCCATGAACCACAGGCGTCGCCGGACTGTTCTTCGTGACGCTTGTTTCTCCCGAGAGGCATTGGATGCCTTCAACTCAGGAGACGCGCACCTCCGTGCCGCTCAAGATGGTCTAGCCAGAGCCACGGAGCAGTATGTAAAAGACATACGGGTGAGAAAATTTGATGATTATATATATATATCAGTAGCCCCTGAGACTTGAAACAGTTAGTATACTGATTTAAGGATCATTTGTTATGTAGGTTCTTATAGAAAAGAATACTCAACTGTCCCAGGAGCTGGAAGAGTGCAAAGCCCAACTTCAGGCCGCATTATCCGCTGCAGGGGAGCCCAAAGAGACCCCCGCTGGTAACATATCCGTTAAATGATAAGTATCATATTAGAGTGCGGCTTTATATGCAAATCTGACAAAAAAATTGTAGATGACGCTGGGGTGAATCTGGATAAGCAACAGCTCAAACGCTAGCTGAAGGCTGGTGAGAACGTGCTTACAAGGGTGAGGCACGAGAAGAACAATCTCCAAGATGCCAACACCAAGCTGGGCCTGGAACTGAAAGATGTTCGTGCCCAACTGTCGGACTCTGTTAAGGAGAATCGACGGCTTCAGCGCGGCATATTTAGTAAGTGCTTGAACGAACTTAAAAAGAGTTCAGCGGGGAAGCTGACTGACAGAGTTATGTCTGTAGGTATGTTAACAGGTCGTCCTGCCCAGGAGATGCCTAGTTCGATGGGTGATCTTCTTCTCGAGCTTGCATAGTTGCACGAACGAGTTCGGCAGGTGATGCGAGGCGTTGCCCAGGCCTTGTGGCCGTCCGTCTCCCTACCCGAAGGCCTTGGAGAGCTTGCAGAAAAGCTGACAGGAGCACGGCGGCGCTTCCGATTATGGAAGATATCGGCCTGCCGTCAGGGCGCCAGGGAAGCTTGGGCGATGGTGAAGACATGGTACATGAAGGCTGACCCGAACCACATGGCCGAAGTCGGACCTGTGGGGCTTGATGGCAAGGAGATCCCTGTAAATTTAGTGTACGGCCAAGTAGAATTGGCCGCAAAGTATTCCCAACAGGACTGTAGACTAGACAGCCTATTGGATGGCATTGAAGAGGAATTCAACCAGTCAAATTGACTATGTAATTGTAAAGTGACATATAAGATGCGTTCTAGCCGGATTGTAGATCGTTTGTTGTGGCGGACCTTTTCGCTTCAACCTCGGGACCCGACAGTCCGGAGTGTATCCGAATACCCTCTCGGTTATATAAGAACCGGGGCATGCGTGGAGACTAGGCGTAGGGGTCATTAGTGCTTTATCAGAAAAGTGCCCAACTAGTTATGTTATATTACATGGGTAGTAAGAAACATCTTCCAGAGAGAATAGTTCCGTTAAGGGTTCCTTTCCCTGGGTAGGCATGCCCTAAAGTGCATGTACGGACTGCGACAAGAAGCGCAGTAAAAACGTCTGGGGGCAGATATGGTTAATAAATAAAAGTCATCTTTTGTTCATCGACCGAATATTCTCTTAAGAACGCTAGCTTTCGGCTTCATCCAGTCTGAGGTACACGTCCGGCTGACCCGGCGGTAACAATCGCAGAGGTGCTCCCCTTATGACCTAGCCGAATTAACGGGAAGGTAGGGCATAAATACAAGAGCCAGGCAACCCAGCTTGGCCAAAACTTAAGTCATATCGATGCATATAATGGTGAAAAAGGTACATGCGGAAGTATAACGCATGTGTTGAGCGTGATGCCTAGGTAAATAATTTAAGCTTCTCTACAAGAAGCCCCCAGGTGTAGATAGTGCGGCTAGCACCTCTGTAGTGTACAAGTGAGGCACAAGGTGACCCTTGAAGACCTAGAGGAATAAAATAAAGAAAGGGAAACAAGACAGACGACGCATATGCAAAAAATGGACAAAGGGAAGGGACTAACATAAAGTCCAGTGCTAGGCGTAGAATCTTCGGAGCTTGGCTACGTTCCATGGGTTCGGCTCGAGTCGACTAGTCGATGCATCCCGCAGTCGGTACGCTCCGTCGGTCAGAACTTGGTTGATGACAAGGGACCTTCCCATTTGGGCTCTAGCTTGTTCTTTTTCTTATCCGGCAGCCGGAGAACTAGTTCGCCAACGTTATAAGTTTTGGCTCGTAATTCTCTGCTTTGGTATCTGCGGGCCTGTTGCTGGTAAAATGCAGAACGGGCTTTGGCTACATCACGCTCTTCCTCCAAGGTGTACAGACTGTCCTGCCGATCGAGCTCGACTTCTCTTTCTTCGTACATGCGCACTCGAGGTGAGTCATGAATTATGTCACAGGGCAGGACTGCCTCTGTGCCGTACACCATAAAAAATGGTGTGTATCCAGTACTACGATTCGGCGTGGTCTGCAGCCCCCAGAGTACAGAGTCGAGCTCCTCTACCCAGGGAAGGACTCTCCTATCGGACTGTTCCACCACCACCGCCGACAGTGAAGACGAGTGGTTACTCAGGGCCAAGCCCCTGGCGAAGTCGTAAGTATTCAGATACCAGAGTAACTCATAGCATACTTTTATTGCACTGCTTCTCCTAATGTCGAATTTGATCATGCAGTCCGCCCCGAGCCCGTATCGACGTATCCTCGTCGGACGGTTCCTTGGACTCATCGGATATGAATAGTGATACACTTCCAACCGCCTCCTCTCCTCGCCCTATGGACGATGTCGAGGTATTGTCTCAAGGGGCACCGAGCCGGGGGGAGATAGTCCCGGAGACGCCTCAAGGCGACCTTCCGGACTCCAGGCGCAAAGGGAGCAAGACTCCCAAGGGCCCCAAGTTCGGCCCTCAGCCAAACACCACGCCGGAACCTCCAGTGGTTCCGGACTCCGGCAGGCGGCCCCCTTCCAAGAGGGGCAAGCCACCCGTGCTAGTGACCTCTGTCCATCCAGAGCCACCGGACAACCTGCTGGGAGTGCTTCGCGGCACTTCCATCGACGAAGAGCACCACACTATTATGAGTGCGGTGATCGAGAAGGTTCAGTCCGCCAAGAGCGGACTGACTGAAGCCTATGCTAGCCTTCTAACAGGCTTTGAGGTAAGTGTTTAAAATATAGGAAAATATTACCGCATAGACAGTAGCCCCTGATGCTCTGTTTGGTGTTCACAAAGAAAAGTCAAATAGAGGATCAAATAATATCTGAAGGAGTCTAATACAAGTATGTCTATATGCGTATGCAGGCTTCGCTGCTGACCTCTGCCACACTCACTGCGGAGGTCGCCGCACTGAAGCAGAACCTCAAGCGGTCCGAGAAAGAGCTCGGCCTTGCCAAGAGGCAGCTCGAGGAGAACAAAGGTAAGTAATACCTTGTCTATATGTATATAAAAAGATGTGGTTGCAAAATGATAGGATCATCATGGATGTGTCAGGAGCCACGACCAAAGTGGCGACCCTAAAGCAAGCGCTATCCAAGGCCGAGAACAAAGCGTCCAAGGAGCGCATCGAGCGGGAGAAACAAGAGGCACGGGTGGGCGCGGTGCAGCAAGAGCTCCAGGCTCTCGTGATGAAGCACGAGACTTTGGAGCTTAACTCGAAGACGCGAGAGTCCGAGCTTGCCGCGGCCCTCGAGAGCACAAAGCGTGCCAAGGCTGAAGCCCAAAAGGCCCTCCAGGAAATTGAGGCGACGAGGAAGATAGCGGCGGGTAAGGCATTCATTATGCAAAGCAAGCATGTGAAAGTAAATTACTTGTTACTTACCCGAGTCTGGAGCTCTCCAGGAGCATTCATAGATTTGCCCCGCAGCGTGTCGGATGCCGCAAAGTACTACTAGGTCGAGGAGGGAAGCTCAACGGAGAAGTTGTTCTAGTCTCAGTATACTGGGACCGAACACCCGATGCCTGTGAGCGACCAACTGAAGCAACTGGTCGAGCTGCACAAGGCGGCCGAACAGGCCATAAGGGGCCTTATAGTCCGGATGTGGCCTGGCGAATCCCTTCCCAACAACTACTTCGGCCCGGTGAGGCGGCTTGTGGATGCCTACCCACGGCTGAAAGTCATAAAGCGGTCCATCTGCATCGAAGGTGCACGCCGGGCTTTTGCCTGTGTGAAGGTACACTGGGCCAAGATGGACGCCGAGAAGCTGGTGAAGGAGGGGCCACCGCAGGGCAAGGAGCATCGCCACCCTGGGATGTATTATGAGGGTGTCCTGAAGGGTGCCCGTCTTGTGGCGGACGAGTGTGCGAGTGATGTAATTTTTGAATGAACTTGCTCGTGTGATCCTGTATTATGAAAACTTGTTCATGTGCGCTATGCAACGCTTGTTTGAATTTAAAATATTACCTTCTGTGCGGCTATTTATCAAATCTGAGAGATGGCCAGTCATCGGCTTCTGTCCCCATGCCACGAGTGCTGGGGTGTTCAGGATAAATCTGAGCAATCTTTTTCCCATTGTTGGGTCTTTTGAGGGAGGTGCTCAGCGCAATGAACAAGGCAATCGGACTATAATGCTTTATCACTCTCACTTAGCCATAGAAGTCTAAAATTTTAAATTTTGGCGAAGCCCTTAGTATTTGGAAGGCCGAATTCGGGGCGCTATACGCGCCTAAGCCGGACAAAGCCGACTCCTCGCCCTAAGCGGCATAAGTCTTTAGGGACTCAAGACCTCTCGAACAGTGACCAGCTCTCGCCTTATCATGACAGTCAGTTTTAGCTTTCTCTACTGAGGTGCTTGCCCAGATGAACCGGGGCACAATCGCAGTAGTTCTCCCAGTGCTACCTTAGCCGATATAGCAGAACGTAAGGTACGAAAACATGGGAGCCGGGCAAACCCAACTATTGACCCAAGACATGATTCAGAGCTGATGCATATAATGCTATAAGTTCGGGGTGCCGCACTGTCGAAAATGTTCGGACTTCTCACGCCGTATTATGGGGTATGCTTAAGCCCCTGGCGTATTGGCCGTACCAGAGTGTACGGGTGCTGAATGTCATGAATGAACATATATATATAAAAGAATAGAGAATGCGGTAATAGTCTAGTGCTATGCATTGTTTACTCAAAAAGGTGCGTTGAAGCAGAATGATACATGTAGTGCGATAAGCAAAAAGTAGGACTATTTGACATGTCCCCTCCAAGGGCAAGCTGGGGAATGGTATTTAAAGTAGGTATTTCACTCGTTATCAGAGACCACCTGGGAATTCCATGATGCGACGTAGCTTTCTGCCTCCTTGGTTGTTGTATCATGTGTCCGGCAATCGTACTGCCGGACGGGGTTTCTAGAGAGTAGAGTCCTGAAAGAGAGAGAAAAATAACAAAGCGGGAAGCCCCTAGTGCAGTTGAGCCACGTTTTGGGGTGTGCCGTAGTCGTGCCCCTCCCCACCTATGCCCATGGTATTTTCAATGTGTAATTATGTACGCGTGGCACGGATTTTGCCATTTGGCTGGGACTGGGGTGGAGGCCACATTGCTATGCGAGCTCGGAACATGCCAGGCACTCTTGTTGCAGATTACTTCGGGCGCGCTTGACGGTGTCCGGGTGTTTAATCACCGAACTGGTGGATTGCCTGAAGAGGCTACTTTGTGCTTCTGCTGCGAGGGCCGTAGTATGCTCCTCCATGCGGAGAGAGCGCTCTGTGTTTCCATTGACTGTGATGACCCCCCGAGGTCCTGGCATCTTGAGCTTGAGGTATGCATAATGCGGTACCACATTGAATCTCGCAAATGCGGTTCGCCCGAGCAGTGCATGATAGCCACTGCGGAACAGGAACATATCAAAGATTAACTCCTTGCTTCGAAAGTTATCCGGGGATCCGAAGACCACTTCTAGTGTGACGGAGCCTGTGCAATGGGCCTCTACACCTGGTATGACGCCTTTGAGGGTCGTTTTTGTGGGTTTAATCCTTGAGGGGTCTATACCCACTTTGCGCACTGTGTCCTGATAAAGCAGGTTCAGGCTGTTGCCGCCGTCCATAAGGACTCGAGTGAGGTGAAATCCGTCGATGATTGGGTCTAGGACCAGTGTGGCGAATCTGCCATGACGGATACTAGTGGGGTTGTCCCTGTGATCGAAGGTGATCGGACAGGAGGACCATGGGTTGAACTTTTGGGCGACTGGCTCCAACGCATATACGTCCCTTAGGGCACGCTGCCGCTCCCTCTTGGGGATGTGGGTTGCGTATATCATGTTCACCGTCCGCACTTGTGGGGGGAACCTCTTCTGTCCTCTGGTGTTCGACAGCCGGGGCTCCTCCTCGTCATCGCTATGTAACCCCTTATCTTTGTTTTCGGCATTTAACTTGCCGGCCTGCTTGAACACCCAACAATCCCTGTTGGTGTGGTTGGCTGGCTTGTCGGGGGTGCCATGTATTTGACACGAGCGATCGAGTATACGGTCCGAACTGGACGGGCCCCGAGTGCTTCTTTTGAATGGCTTTTTCTGCTGACCGGGTTTAGAGCCTTTGAATCCGGCATTGACTGTCGTATCCTCGGTATTGTCGCTGTTGATGCGGCGCTTGTGTTTGTTCCGACGTGAGCTGCCATTGCTATCCTTGGTATCCGAAGTACCATGGTTCTTTGATATGTTATTGCTGCGAGCCACCCAGCTGTCCTCTCCCGCGCAAAAGCGGGTCATGAGTGTCGTGAGGGCTGCCATAGATTTCGGCTTTTCCTGGCCAAGGTGCCGGGCGAGCCATTCGTTGCGGATGTTGTGCTTAAAAGCTGCTAGGGCCTCTGCATCCGGACAGTCGACGATTTGATTTTTCTTTGTCAGGAACCATGTCTAGAATTGCCTGGCCGATTCCTCTGGTTGCTGAATTATGTGGCTCAAGTCATCGGCATCTGGTGGTCGCACATAAGTGCCCTGGAAGTTGTCGAGGAATGTGGCTTCCAGATCTTCCCAACAACCAATGGATTCTGCTGGCAGGCTATTGAGCCAATGCCGACCTGGTCTTTTGAGTTTGAGTGGGTGGTATTTGATGGTGTGTAGATCGTCACCGCGGGCCATGTGGATGTGCAGGAGGAAGTCCTCGATCCATACCGCAGGATATGTTGTGCCGTCGTATGATTTGATATTTACGGGTTTGAAACCCTCTGGGATTTGGTGATCCATTACTTCGTTTGTGAAGCATAGGGGGTGTGCGGCGCCTCTGTACTGGGCTATATCGCGATGCAGCTCAAATGAGTCTTGTCCACTGTGTTGGGGTGTGCGACGCCTCTGTACTGGGCTATATCGCGACGCAGCTCAAACGAGTCTTGTCCACTGTGTTCGGCCCGACCGGATTTACTTTTACTGTATCCGGTGTGATGGTTATCGTCTCGTGTAGTGGCGCGCCCTCGTGATCCGTAGATTGATCTTGCATGTTTTGTTTTGTCCTCCAATAAGTATCGCAGGTCTAGCGTGTTTCCCCGTGCCTTGACATTTTTATTTGAGTGGCGTCGGGGTGCAGGCTGAGCTTTTGGCTGAAATGCCTCTCTGTCGCGGCCACGAGGTGGCCGATCAGCCGCGTCATACGCTGGAGATGTAGGTTTTAATGCTTCCTCCTCTAATCGGGGTAGCAACCTGCGCTTTGGGTAACTCTTGGAGGGGCGTTCGAGTTCATATTCCTCGGCCGCAAGGACTTCAGTCCATCTGTCAGCTAGCAAATCTTGATCAGATTGAAGCTGCTGTTGCTTTTTCTTAAGGCTATTTCCCGTGGCTATAAGCCGGCGGTTGAAGCGCTCTTGCTCGACGGGATCCTCAGGCACGACAAATCCGTCATTGTCGAGGCTTGCCTCGTCTTCGAAGGGAGGCATGTAATTATCATCCTCCGCCTCTCCATCTGCCGCTCTCTCAGGAGGGCTGGCTTCTCCATCCTCCTGCTCTAAATCTTGCTGGAGGGGATTGTCGTCATCTTCGGCACTGTCCGGAGTGCTATGATCTCCTGTGCCGGTATCACCGCTTTTGCCTTGGCGAGACTTAGAGCGGCACCGCTGACGTTGGCGCTTGGGTTGCTTCTTGGAGGGGTCATCCTCCGCTGTCCCGTCGCCATTGCCTTCTTTGGGTGTGTCCACCATATATATATATATATATCATATGACGAGGTGGCTGTCCAGTGCCCTGCGGGCAGTGGTTCATGTTCGTCTCCTGCATCGTCGTCCATGCCGTCGATGTCTTCGGAGTCGAAGTCGAGCGTGTCGGTCAAATCATCGATAGTGGCTACTAAGTGGGTGGTGGGTGGGCGGCGAATTTCTTCGTCATCCGCATCCCAATCCTGCCGAACATAGTTCGGCCAGGACTCTCCTGACAAGGAGAGAGACCTTAATGAGTTCAGTATGTCACCAAAGGGCGAGTGCTGAAAGATATACGCGGAGGTGAACTCCATGATTAGCGCCCAGTCGGATTCGATAGGCACGGGCGCAGGCGGTTCGGAGTCCGTGGCCGGGGAAGAATCCGACAGTTCGGCGTCATGGCTCCCATGAAGGGTAAGGTCGGTATTTGGCTCGATCGCCGCTGAAAATGCGGCCTCCGTGGCAGGGTCTATCCACCCGTCCTTGGATGGCGCAATTGGCTCTGAATTGAGGGTCGGAGCGGTTGCCGGTGCGTGATACGTCTCCAATGTATCTATAATTTTCGATTGCTCCATGCTATATTATCTACTGTTTTGGACTATATTGGGCTTTATTTTCCACTTTTATATTATTTTTGGGACTAACCTATTAACCAGAGGCCCAACCCAGAATTGTTGTTTTTTGCCTATTTCAGTATTTCGGAGAAACATAATATCAAACGGAGTCCAAACAGAATAAAACCTTCGGGAACGTGATTTTCTCACCGAACGTGATCCAGGAGACTTGGACCCTACTCCAAGGAGTCAAAGAGGCGGTCACGAGGGTGGGGGGCGCGCCCCTTGCCTCGTGGGCCCCTCGGTGCTCCACCGACGTACTCCTTCCTCCTATATATACCCATGTACCCCCAAACGATCAGAACATGAGCCAAAAACCTAATTCCACCACCGCAACTTTCTATATCCACGAGATCCCATCTTGGGGCCTGTTCCGGAGCTCCGCCGGAGAGGGCCGTCATCACGGAGGGCTTCTACATCATCATAGCCTCTCCGATGAAGTGTGAGTAGTTTACCTCAGACCTTCAGGTCCATAGTTAGTAGCTACATGGCTTATTCTCTCTTTTTGGATCTCAATACAAAGTCCCCCCCCCTCTCTTGTGGAGATCTATTGGATGTAATCTTCTTCTTTTTGCGGTGTGCTTGTTGAGACCGATGAATTGTGGGTTTCTGATCAAGTCTATCTATGAATAATATTTGAATCTTCTCTAAATTCTTTTATGTACGATTGGTTATCTTTGCAAGTCTCTTTGAATTATCCGTTTGGTTTGGCCAAATAGATTGGTAGTTCTTGCCATGGGAGAAGTGCTTAGCTTTGGGTTCGATCTTGCAGTGTCCTTTCCCAGTGACAGAAGGGGTAGCAAGGCACGTATTGCATCGTTGCCATCGAGCATAACAAGATGGGGTTTATTTCATATTGCATGAATTTATCTCTCTACATCATGTCATCTTGCTTAAAGCGTTACTCAGTTTTTAACTTAATACTCTAGATGCATGCTGGATAGCGGTCAGTGAGGGGAGTAATAGTAGTAGATGCAGAATCATTTCGGTCTACTTGTCACGAACGTGATGCCTATATACATGATCATGCCTAGATATTCTCATAACTATGCTCAATTCTGTCAATTGCTCAACAGTAATTTGTTCACCCACCGTAGAATACTTATGCTCTTGAGAGGAGCCACTAGTGAAACCTATGGCCCCCGGGTCTATTCTCATCATATCAATCTCCATCACTTTAATCTTGCTTTGCTTTTTTACTTTGCCTTTTACCTTTCACTTTGCATCTCTATACCAAAAATACCAAAAAATATTATATCTATTAGATCTCACTCTCGTAAGTGACCGTGAAGGGATTGACAACCCCTAATCGCGTTGGTTGTGAGTAGCTATCGTTTTGTGCAGGTACGAGGGACTTGAGCATGGCCTCCTACTGGATTGATACCTTGGTTCTCAAAAACTGAGGGAAATACTTACGCTACTCTGCTGCATCATCCTTTCCTCTTCGGGGAAATCCAACGCTAGCTCAAGAGGTAGCAAGAAGAATTTCTGGCGCTGTTGCCGGGGAGTCTACGTAAAAAGTCAACATACCAAGTACCCATCACAATCCCTATCTCTCACATTACATTATTTGCCATTTGCCTCTCGTTTTCCTCTCCCCCACTTTACCCTTGCCGTTTTATTCACCCTCTCTTTCCCAATCTCCTTCTCCTTCTCCTTCCCTTTTTTCCGCTTGCCTTTTATTTGCTCGTGTGTTGGATTGCTTGCTTGTCATTATGTCTGAAATTGGGGAAGTTATCGCCGATATGGGCGATAACAATATCATGGAAAATTCTGATGCTCCTGCTGAAGAACCCCCTACCTACCATACACAAATATTTCGAATCGGTAGTGGTAATATTATTGGAAAAGGATTTATTCAAGATTTCTTTACTTGTGCCGGTGCTTTGCCCTCTATGGGCGGTTCTATTCTCCATAGAACTAGTAGTATTGCGGACGCTATTGGCATGCTTATCGTTGAACTTGAAAGGCAATTTATGCATATGCACCCATGTATACAAAGAATTTTCCTAGAATTTTCTAATATCGAGCATTCTTCTGTTAAGCGTGCCGCTACTATCTTTTTGGCTCATGAATTCAGATTTATAATAAAATAAGCCAAAGAAATCTTTGCGCACTATAGGGTGGACGCTGGTCGTCCTCCCATAGAATCTATCCTCTTCGATCAAGAAGAAATTATGCGCTTTCAATCTCTTGACTATGTTGCTTTTAATGAAAACCTTAGAAAAAAGGTGCCAACCAATATTTTAATTGATAGAATCTCTGAACTTAATGATGATTTGGCTATTCGAAATAATGAGCTAGGATGCTCTCTTGAGTTTAGGCTCACAAGGTTCTGTCAAAAGAATGTTTATAATGATGAATTGGTTGTACAATGCGAAGGGCCGAAAGAGGAACCTATACCTCCTAAAATTGATCTTGGGGACTTCTGTCCTATTAAATTTAGCCCTTTTGATTACTTTTGCTTGCCTCAAAGAAAACTTGCTGCCGAACATAGAGAATATGAAATGAGTTTCACCGATCTATCTTATTACTACGGCACAACCTAGATCTATCCTCGCTTTTATGCCTAGCTAGGGGCGTTAACCGATAGCGCTTGTTGGGAGGCAACCCAATTTTATTTTTATTCCTTGCTTTTTGCTCCTGTTTAGTAATAAATAATTTATTTAGCCTCTGTTTTGGTTGTGTTTTTTGTGTTTAATTAGTTTTTGTGCCAAGTAGAACTGTTGGGAAGACTTGGGGAAAGTCTTGTTGAACTTGCTGTAAAAACAGAAACTTTAGCGCTGACGAGAACTGCTGTCATTTTTATTTGAAGAGTGCTATTTAGCTAATTCTTTTTGCAGATGATTAATAGATAAATTCCTCACGTCCAGCAATTTATTTTAGAATTTTTGGGGTTCCAGAAGTTTGCGTTAGTTACAGATTACTACAGACTGTTCTGTTTTGACAGATTCTGTTTTTCGTGTGTTGTTTGCTTATTTTGATGAATCTATGGCTAGTAAAATAGTTTATAATCCATAGAGAAGTTGGAATACAGTAGGTTTAACTACAATATAAATAAATAATGAGTTCATTACAGTACCTTGAAGTGGTCTTTTGTTTTCTTTCTCTAACGGAGCTCACGAGATTTCTATTGAGTTTTGTGTGTTGAAGTTTCCAAGTTTTGGGTGAATTCTTTTGATGGATTATGGAACAAGAAGTGGCAATAGCCTAAGCTTGGGGATGGCCATGGCACCCCCAAGATAATCCAAGGACACCAAAAAGTCAAAGCTTGGGGATGCCCCGAAAGGCATCCCCTCTTTCGTCCACTTCCATCGGTAATTTACTTGGAGCTATATTTTTATTCACCAACATGATATGTGTTTTGCTTGGAGCGTCTTGTATTATTTTTGTATTTGTGTTCTAGTATGCCACAATAATCCTTGATGTACACACCTTTTTAGAGATCCATACATGAATTAAAATTTGATAGAATACTCTATGTGCTTCACTTATATCTTTTGAGCTATGTAGTTATGCTGTATGTGCTTCACTTATATCTTTTTGAGTTAAGTAGTTTTGCTCTATGTGCTTCACTTATATCTTTTGAGCGTTATAATTTTGCTCTATGTGCTTCACTTAGATCTTTTAGAGCACGGTGGTGGATTTGTTTTAAAGAAACTATTGATCTCTCATGCTTCACTTAAATTATTTTGAGAGTCTCTTAATAGCATGGTAATTTGCTTAATAATAATATGCTTGGTATTCAAGATTTGTGAAACTTTCTTTTGAGTGTGTTGAATACTAAGAAAAGATTGAAGCATGATAATTGTTTTGAGATATGGAGGTGATAATATTAGAGTCATGCTAGTTGAGTAGTTGTGAATTTAAAGAATACTTGTGTTAAAGTTTGTGATTCCCGTAGCATGCACGTAAGGTGAACCGTTATGTGATGAAGTCGGAGCATGATTTATTTATTGATTGTCTTCCTTATGAGTGGCGGTCGGGGACGAGCAATGGTCTTTTCCTACCAATCTATCCCCCTAGGAGCATGCGCGTAATACTTTGCTTTGATAACTTATAGATTTTTGCAATAAGTATATGAGTTCTTTATGACTAATGTTGAGTCCATGGATTATATGCACTTTTTCTCACCCTTCCACCTTTGCTAGCCTCTCTAATACCGTGCACCTTTCGCCGGTATCATACACCCACCATATACCTTCCTCAAAACAACCACCATACCTACCTATCATGGCATTTCCATAGCCATTCCGAGATATATTGCCATGCTACTTTCCACCGTTCCGTTTATCATGACAGATTTATCATTGTCATATTGCATATCCCGATACACCGCTGGAGGCATTCATATAGAGTCATATTTTGTTCTAAGTATCTAGTTGTAATTGTTGAGTTGTAAGAAAAATAAAAGTCTAATGATCATCATTTTTAGAGCATTGTCCCAAGTGAGGAAAGAATGATGGAGACTATGATTCCCCCATAAGTCGGGATGAGACTCCGGATGAAAAATAAATAAAAGAGGCCAAAGAAGCCCAAATGAAAAGAGAAATAAACGAGGCCATAAAAAAAGAGAAAGGCCCAAATAAAATAAATTAAAATAAAATAAAAAAAATGAGAGAAAAAGAGAGAAGGGACAATGTTACTATCCTTTTACCACACTTGTGCTTCAAAGTAGCACCAAGATCTTCATAGTAGAGAGTCTCTCATGTTATCACTTTCATATACTAGTGGGAATCTTTCATTATAGAACTTGGATTGTATATTCCAATGATGGGCTTCCTCAAATTTCCCTAGGTCTTCATGACCAAGCAAGTTGGATGCACACCCACTTAGTTTCTTTTTGAGCTTTCATATACTTATAGCTCTAGTGCATCCGTTGCATGGCAATCCCTACTCACTCACATTGATATCTATTGATGGGAATCTCCATAGCCCGTTGATACGCCTAGTTGATGTGAGATTATCTTCTCCTTTTTTTTCTTCTCCAAAACCACCATTCTATACCACCTATAGTGCTATATCCATGGCTCACGCTCATGTATTGCGTGAAGTTTGAAAAAGTTTTGAAAAAGTTAGAGTATGAAACAATTGCTTGGCTTGTCATCGGGGTTGTGCATGATTTAAATACTTTGTGTGGTGAAGATAGAGCATAGCCAGACTATATGATTTTGTAGGGATAACTTTCTTTGGCCATGATATTTTGAGAAGACATAATTGCTTTGTTAGTATGCTTGAAGTATTATTATTTTTATGTCAATATAAACTTTTGTCTTGAATCATTCGAATCTGAATATTCATCTAACAATTAAGAAGATTTGCATTGAAATTATGCCAAGTAGCACTCCGCATCAAAAATTCTCTTTTTATCATTTACCTACTCGAGGACGAGCAAGAATTAAGCTTGGGGATGCCTGATACGTCTCCAACGTATCTATAATTTTTGATTGCTCCATGCTATATTATCTACTGTTTTGGACTATATTGGGCTTTATTTTCCACTTTTATATTATTTTTGGGACTAACCTATTAACTAGAGGCCCAGCCCAGAATTGCTATTTTTGCCTATTTCAGTATTTCGGAGAAACATAATATCAAACGGAGTCCAAACAGAATAAAACCTTCGGGAACGTGATTTTCTCACCGAACGTGATCCAGGAGACCTGGACCCTACTCCAAGGAGTGAAAGAGGCGATCACGAGGGTGGGGGCGCGCCCACCCCCTAAGGCGCGCCCCCTGCCTCGTGGGCCCCTTGGTGCTCCACCGACGTACTCCTTCCTCCTATATATACCTACGTACCCCCAAACGATCAGAACAGGAGCCAAAAACCTAATTCCACCACCGCAACTTTCTGTATCCACGAGATCCCATCTTGGAGCCTGTTCCGGAGCTCCGCCGGAGAGGGCCGTCATCACGGAGGGCTTCTACATCATCATAGCCTCTCCGATGAAGTGTGAGTAGTTTACCTCAGAGCTTCGGGTCCATAGTTAGTAGCTACATGGCTTCTTCTCTCTTTTTGGATCTCAATACAAAGTTCTCCCCCTCTCTTGTGGAGATCTATTCGATGTAATCTTCTTCTTTTTGCGGTGTGTATGTTGAGACCGATGAATTGTGGGTTTATGATCAAGTCTATCTATGAATAATATTTGAATCTTCTCTGAATTCTTTTATGTATGATTGGTTATCTTTGCAAGTCTCTTCGAATTATCCGTTTGGTTTGGCCAACTAGATTGGTAGTTCTTGCCATGGGAGAAGTGCTTAGCTTTGGGTTCGATCTTGCGGTGTCCTTTCCCAGTGACAGAAGGGGCAGCAAGGCACGTATTGCATCGTTGCCATCGAGGATAACAAGATGGGGTTTATTTCATATTGCATGAATTTATCTCTCTACATCATGTCATCTTGCTTAAAGCGTTACTCTGTTTTTAACTTAATACTCTAGATGCATGCTGGATAGCGGTCGATGAGTGGAGTAATAGTAGTAGATGCAGAATCGTTTCGGTCTAGTTGTCACGGACGTGATGCCTATATACACGATCATGCCTAGATATTCTCATAACTATGCTCAATTCTGTCAATTGCTCAACAGTAATTTGTTCACCCACCGTAGAATACTTATGCTGTTGAGAGAAGCCACTAGTGAAACCTATGGCCCCCGGGTCTATTATCATCATATCAATCTCCATCACTTTAATCTTGCTTTGCTTTTTTACTTTGCCTTTTACTTTTCACTTTGCATCTCTATACCAAAAATACCAAAAATATTATATCTATCAGATCTCACTCTCGTAAGTGACCGTGAAGGGATTGACAACCCCTAATCGCGTTGGTTGCGAGTAGCTATCGTTTTGTGCATGTACGAGGGACTTGAGCGTGGCCTCCTACTGGATTGATACCTTGGTTCTAAAAAACGGAGGGAAATACTTACGCTACTCTGCTGCATCATCCTTTCCTCTTCGGGGAAATCCAACGCAAGCTCAAGAGGTAGCAGTGCGGTCTCCCAAACACTGTCCGATGGTAGAGCTAAGTCATGCTCATCGTCACTGTGCGGCGCACTCGGCAGGGGATCAAATTCGTCGAAGATCAAGTCTCCACGGATGTCGACCATGTAGTTTAAGCTTCCAAACCTGACCTGGTGGTCAGGGGCGTAAATCTCGATCTGCTCCAGATGGCCAAGCGAGTTGGCCCGCAGTGTGAAGCCGCCGAATACAAAGATATGTCCGGGGAGAAAAGTCTCACCCTGGACTGCATCGTTATCGATGATTGAAGGAGCCATCAAGCCTAATGATGACGACACAGAGTAACTCTCAATGAAAGCGCCAATGTCGGTGTCAAAACCGGTGGATCTCGGGTAGGGGGGTCCCAAACTGTGCGTCTAGGCGGATGGTAACAGGAGGCGGGTGACACGACGTTTACCCAGGTTCAGGCCCTCTTGATGGAGGTAATACCCTACGTCCTGCTTGATTATTCTTGATGATATGAGTAGTACAAGAGTTTATCTACCACGAGATCGAAGAGGCTAAACCCTATAAGCTAGCCTATGGTATGATTGTTGTTGGTCCTACAGACTGAACCCTCCGGTTTATATAGACACCGGAGGGGGCTAGGGTTACACAGAGTCGGTTACAAGGAAGGAGATCTACATATCCGTATTGCCAAGCTTGCCTTCCACGCCAAGGAGAGTCCCATCTAGACACGGGACGAAGTCTTCAATCTTGTATCTTCATAGTCCAACAGTCCGACCAAAGGATATAATCCGGCTGTCTGGATACCCCCTAATCCAGGACTCCCTCACCGCTCATAAGAAACAAGCTGCTTTAAGGGAAATATATAATTTTGTGCAAATTGAAGAAGAGAGTCTCCCACAAGATTGGGGGAGGCTTCTCCAATTACTTAATGCTTTGCCTGATCATCCTCTCAAGAAAAATGAAATACTTGATATCTTTATAATGGACTAACCGATGCTTCCAGAGATTACCTGGATAGTTGTGCTGGTTATGTTTTCAGGGAAAGAATAGTTGATCAAGCTGAATTGCTATTGAATAATATGTTGACTAATGAAAATAATGGGACACTTCCTGAACCAACTCCTAAGCCAACTCCGAAGAAAAGGAGTATTCTATTTCTCAGTCCTGAAGATATGCAAAAGGCAAAGAAATCTATGAAAGAAAAAGGTATAAAAGCTGAAGATGTTAAGAATTTACCTCCTGTTGAAGAAATACATGGTCTTAATTCATCACCTATTCAAGAAACACACGGTCTCGATAACCCGACACATGTAGTAAAGGTAAACTCTCTCTATAGATATGATAAAGCTGAAATCCCTCCTGCTAAGTTTGCTAGCCAATGTTTGGATGAATTTGATAACTTTATGGTTAAGCAAGAAGATTTTAATGCTTATTTTGGTAGACAACTGAAACACAATGCTTATATGATTGAACACTTGAGTGATTATATGGCTAGTGTTAAAGGTGAACTTAAAGTTATTAGTAAACATGCTTCTATGGTTACCACTCAAGTAGAACAAGTGCTTAAAGCTCAGAATGATTTGCTCATGAATTAAATAGTAAGAAAAATGATAAAGTTGTTAGAGTTATGACTAGAGGTGGTATAATGACTCAGGAACCTTTGTATCCTGAGGGCCATCCTAAGAAAATTGAGCAAGATTCTCAAAGAATTAATATTGATGCACCTAGTCCTTCTAAAAGGAAGAAAAAGAAAAATGATAGGACTTTGCATGCTTCTAGTAAACCTATTGTAGACACACCTGAGAATCCTAATGATATTTCTATCTCTGATGCTGAAACACAATATGGTAATGAACATGAACCTAGTGATAATGTTAATGATGATGTTCATGTTGATGCTCAACCTAGCAATAATAATGATGTAGAAATTGAACCTTCTGTTGATCTTGATATCCCACAATCAAAGAATCAACGTTACAATAAGAGAGACTTTGTTGCTAGGAAGCACGGTAAAGAAAGAGAACCATGGGTTCAGAAACCCATGACTTTTCCTCCTAAACCATCCAAGAAAAAGGATGATGAGGATTTTGAGTGCTTTGCTGAAATGATTAGACCTATCTTTTTGCGTATGCATTTGACTAATATGCTTAAAATGAGTCCTTATGCTAAATATATGAAAGATATAGTTACTAATAAGAGAAAGATACCGGAAGCTGAAATTTCCACCATGCTTGCTAATTATACCTTTAAGGGTGGAATACCAAAGAAACTTGGAGATCCAGGAGTAACAACTATACCATGCTCCATTAAAAGAAACTATGTTAAAACTTCTTTATGTGATCTAGCTAATAACTATGGACCCGAAGGTCTGAAGTAAACTATTCACACTTCATTGGAGAGGCTATGGTGTTGATGTCGAAGCCCTCCGTGATCGATGCCCCCTCTGGCGGAGCTCTGGAAAAGGCCCCAAGATGGGATCTCATGGATACAGAAAGTTACGGCGGTGGAATTAGGGTTTTGGCTCCGTATCTGGTAGTTTGGGGGTACGTAGGTATATATAGGAGGAAGAAGTACATCGGTGGAGCAACATGGGCCCCACGAGGGTGGAGGACGCGCCGGGGGAGGGGGGGGGGTAGGCGCGCCCCCTACCTCGTGCCTTCCTTGTAGATTTCTTGACGCAGGGTCCAAGTCCTTTGGATCATGTTCGTTCCAAAATCACGTTCCCGAAGGTTTCATTCCGTTTGGACTCCGTTTGATATTATTTTTCTGCGAAACTCTGAAATAGGCAAAAAACAACAATTCTGGGCTGGGCCTCCGATTAATAGGTTAGTCCCAAAATAATATAAAAGTGTATAATAAAGCCCAATAATGTCCAAAACAAGATATAATATAGCATGGAACAATAAAAAATTATAGATACGTTGGAGACGTATCAAGCATCCCCAAGCTTAATTCCTGCTCGTCCTCGAGTAGGTAAATGATAAAAACAGAATTTTTGATGTGGAATGCTACTTGGCATAATTTCAATGTAATTCTCTTAATTTTGGTATGAATATTCAAATCCGAAAGATTCAAGACAAAAGTTCAATATTGATATAGAAATAATAATACTTCTAGCATACTAACTAAGCAATTGTGTTTCTTCAAAATAACATGGCCAAAGAAAGTTATACCTACAAAATCACATAGGAGACTCTCTATCATGAAGATCATGGTGCTACTTTGAAGCATAAGTGTGGTAAAAGGATAGTAGCATTGTCCCTTCTCTCTTTTTCTCTTATTTTTTTATTTGGGCCTTTTCTCTTTTTTTATGGCCTCTTTTTTTATTTAGTCCGGAGTCTCATCCCGACTTGTGGGGGAATGATAGTCTCCATCATCCTTTCCTCACTTGGGACAATGCTCTAAAAATGATGATCATCACACTTTTATTTACTTACAACTCAACAATTACAACTCAATACTTAGAACAAAATATGACTCTATGTGAATTCCTCCGGTGGTGTACCGGGATATGCAATGAATCAAGAGTGACATGTATGAAAGAATTATGAACGGTGGCTTTGACACAAATACAATGTGAACTACATGATCATGCAAAGCAATATGACAATGATGTGGCGTGTCATAATAAACGGAATGGTGGAAAGTTTCATGGCAATATATCTCGGAATGGCTATTGGAATGCCATGATAGGTAGGTATGGTGGCTGTTTTAAGGAAGGTATATGGTGGGTGTATGATACCGGCGAAAGGTGCGCGGTATTAGAGAGGCTAGCAATGGTGGAAGGGTGAGAGTGCGTATAATCCATGGACTCAACATTAGTCATAAAGAACTCACGTACTTATTGCAAAAATCTATTAGTTATCGAAACAAAGTATTACGCGCATGCTCCTAGGGGGATAGATTGGTAGGAAAAGACCATCCCTCGTCCCCGACCGCCACTCATAAGGAAGACAATCAATAAATAAATCATGCTCCGACTTCATCACATAACAGTTCACCATACATGCATGCTACGGGAATCACAAACTTCAACACAAGCATTTCTCAAATTCACAACTACTCAACTAGCACGACTCTAATACCACCATCTCCATATCTCAAAATAATTATCAAGTATCAAACTTCTCATAGTATTCAACACACTCATAAGATTTTTTTATTAATCTTGAATGCCTAACATAATTAAAGCAAATTACCATGCTGTTTTTAGGACTCTCAAAATAATCTAAGTGAAGCATGAGAGAACAATAGTTTCTATAAAACAAATTCACCACCGTGCTCTAAAAGATATAAGTGAAGCACTAGAGCAAAAACTATATAACTCAAAAGATATAAGTTTAGCACGTAGAGCATTCTAATAATTTCCGAATCATGTGTGTCTCTCTCAAAAGGTGTGTACAGAAAGGATGATTGTGGAAAACTAACAAATAAAGACTCAAATAATACATGACGCTCCAAGCAAAACACATATCATGTGGTGAATAAAAATATAGCTCCAAGTAAAGTTACTGATGGAAGTAGACGAAAGAGAGGATGCCTTCTGGGGCATCCCCAAGCTTGGGCTTTTAGGTGTCCTTAGATTATCTTGGGGTGCCATGGGAATCCCCAATCTTAGGCTCTTTCCACTCCTTGTTCCATAATCCATCAAATCTTTTACCCAAAACTTGAAAATTTCACAACACAAAACTTAAAGTAGAAAATCTCGTGAGCTCCGTTAGCGAAAGAAAACAAAACACCACATCATGGTACTGTAATGAACTCATTCTTTATTTATATTGGTGTTAGACCTACTGTATTCCAACTTATCTATGGTTTATAAACTATTTTACTAGCCATAGATTCATCAAAATAAGCAAACAACACACGAAAAATAGAATCTGTCAAAAACAGAACAGTTTGTAGTAATCTGTAGCTAACGCAAGTTCTGGAACCCCCAAAATTCTAAAATAAACTTCTGGACATGAGGAATTTGTCTATTATCATCTGCAAAAAGAATAAACTAAATATCACTTTCCAAATAAAAATGGCAGCAATTCTCGTGAGCGCTAAAGTTTCTGTTTTTTACAGCAAGATTAAAAAGTCTTTCCCCAAGTCTTCCCAATGGTTCTACTTGGCACAAACAATAATTAAAAACAAAAAACACAACCAAAAAAGAGGCTAGATAAATTATTTATTACTAAACAGGAGCAAAAATCAAGGAATAAAAATAAAATTGGGTTGCCTCCCAACAAGCGCTATCGTTTAACGCCCCTAGCTAGGCGTAAAAGCAAGGATAGATCTAGGTATTGCCATCTTTGGTAGGCAATCCCTAAGTAGCTCTCATAGTAGATTCATATTGTAATTTTGTTTTATTTCTAGGGAAGTGTTCTATGCCTTTCCTTAATGGAAATTGGAATCTAATATTCACTTCCTTCATATTAATAATTGCACCAATCGTTCTAAGGAAAGGTCTACCAAGAATAATAGGACATGAAGGATTGCAATCTATGTCAAGAACAATTAAATCTATGGGCACATAATTCCTATTTGCAACAATAAGAACATCATTAATTCTTCCCATAGGTTTCTTAATAGTTAAATCCGCAAGGTGCAAGTTTAAAGAGCAATAAACAAAATCACGGAAACCTAGCAAATCACACAAAGTTTTTGGAATCACGGAAACACAAGCACCCAAATCACACAAAGCATAGCATTCATGATCTTTAATTTTAATTTTATTAGTAGGTTCCCACTCATCATAAAGTTTTCTAGGGATAGAAACTTCTAACTCAAGTTTTTCTTCATAAGATTGCATCAAAGCATCAACGATATGTTTGGTAAAGGCTTTATTTTGACTATAAGCATGAGGAGAATTTAGCACGGATTGCAACAAGGAAATACAATCTATCAAGGAGCAATTATCATAATTAAATTCCTTGAAATCCAAAATAGTGGGTTCATTGATATTTAAAGTTTTGACCTCTTCAATCCCACTTTTAACAATTTTACCATCAAGATCTAAATACTTCGAATTTTTTGAACGCCTTCTAGGTAAAGGTGGATCATATTCAGTCCCATCATTATCAAGATTCATATTGCAAAACAAAGATTTAATAGGGGGCACATCAATAACTTTTAGATCTTCATCTTTATTATCCCCAAATTCTCTGGCTTAGCGGCCATCTTATTGACTAAGGTGGCCTGCTTATCCGAGACTTCAGCTATTAACTTCTCAAGGTGAGCAATCTGAGATTTCAAACCATCAAATTCTTTAGTAATATCATCAAGCTCTTTATTCATAAAACCCATAAAGCTTTTTTGTTCCTTAAGCTCATTTCTAAAGAAATTATTATGCTCAAATTGTAAAACCATAAAACTCCTGACGTTGCTTTCGATCTCTTCTAACCTTTTAAGGCGATGATCACCAAATCTAGGTAGAGCCATCATGACAAGCAAGCAATCCAACACACAAGCAAACAAGAGACGGGCAAAGAGAGGTAAATAGAGAAAGAGAAGGAGGTCAGAGAGAGAGGATGAATAAAATAGCAAGGGTGAAGTGGGGGAGAGGAAAACGAGAGGCAAATGGCACATAATGTAATGTAGGAGATAAGGGTTTGTGATGGGTACTTGGTATGTTGACTTTTGCGTAGACTCCCCAGCAACGGCGCCAGAAATCCTTCTTGCTACCTCTTGAGCACTGCGTTGGTTTTCTCTTGAAGAGGAAATGGTGATGCAGCAAAGTAGTGTAAGTATTTCCCTCAGTTTTTGAGAACCAAGGTATCAATCCAGTAGGAGGCCACGCACGAGTCCCTTGCACCTACAAAAACAAATAAACTCCTCGCAACCAACGCAATAAAGGGGTTGTCAATACCTTCACGGTCACTTACGAGAGCGAGATCTGATAGATATGATAAGATAATATTTTTGGTATTTTTATGATAAAGATGCAAAGTAAAGAAAGCAAAATAAACGGAAAAGGAAATAGCTTGTTGACGGAAGATTAATATGATACCCCGCAAAAAAAAGGAAGATTAATATGATGGAGAATGGACCCGGGGGCCATAGGTTTCACTAGTGGCTTCTCTCGAGAGCATAAGTATTACGGTGGGTAAACAAATTACTGTTGAGCAATTGACATAATTAAGCATAGTTATGAGAATATCTAGGTATGATCATGTATATAGGCATCCCGTCCGAGACAAGTACACCGACTCCTGCCTGCATCTACTACTATTACTCCACACATCGACCGCTATCCAGCATGCATCTAGAGTATTAAGTTCAAGAGAACAGAGTAATGCTTTAAGCAAGATGACATGATATAGAGGGATAAACTCATGCAATATTAAATAAACCCCATCTTGTTATCCTCGATGGCAACAATACAATACGTGCCTTGCTGCCCCTACTGTCACTGGGAAAGGACACCGCGAGATTGAACCGAAAGCTAAGCACTTCTCCCATTGCAAGAAAGATCAATCTAGTAGGCCAAACCAAACTGATAATTCGAAGAGACTTGCAAAGATAACCAATCATACATAAAAGAATTCAGAGAAGATTCAAATATTGTTCATAGATAAACTTGATCATAAACCCACAATTCATCGGTCTCAACAAACACACCGCAAAAGAAGATTACATCGAATAGATCTCCACAAGAGAGGGGGAGAACTTTGTATTGAGATCCAAAAAGAGAGAAGAAGCCATCTGGCTAATAACTATGGACCCGAAGGTCTGAAGTAAACTACTCACACTTCATCGGAGAGGCTATGGTGTTGATGTAGAAGCCCTCCGTGATCGATGCCCCTCCGGCGAAGCTCCGGAAAATGACCCAAGATGGGATCTCACGGATACAGAAAGTTACGACGGTGGAATTAGGGTTTTGGCTCCGTATCTGGAAGTTTGGGGGTACATAGGTATATATAGGAGGAAGAAGTTTGTTGGTGGAGCAACATGGGCCCCACGAGGGTGGAGGGCGCGCCCGGGGGGGGGGGGGGTAGGCGCGCCCCCTACCT
The DNA here is from genome assembly GCF_002162155.2 of Triticum dicoccoides. Classification (NCBI taxonomy): domain Eukaryota; kingdom Viridiplantae; phylum Streptophyta; class Magnoliopsida; order Poales; family Poaceae; genus Triticum; species Triticum dicoccoides. The sequence goes on along the minus strand of NC_041388.1, from coordinate 610,866,440 downwards.
TGTGCCTTCCTGGTAGCTTTCTTGACGTAGGGTCCAAGCCCTCTGGATCATATTCGTTCCGAAAATCACGTTCCCGAAGGTCTCATTCCGTTTGGACTCCGTTTGATATTCTTTTTCTGCGAAACTCTGAAATAGGCAAAAAACAACAATTCTGGGCTGGGCCTCCGATTAATAGGTTAGTCCCAAAAAATAATATAAAACTATATAATAAATCCCAATAATGTCCAAAACAGGATATAATATAGCATGGAACGATCAAAAATTATAGATACGTTGGAGACGTATCATTAAGCAAGAAGATTTTCATGCTTATTTTGGTAAACAACTGAAACACAATGCTTATATGATTGAACACTTGAGTGATTATATGGCTAGTGTTAAAGGTGAACTTAAACTTATTAGTAAACATGCTTCTATGATTACCACTCAATTAGAACAAGTGCTTAAAGCTCAGAATGATTTGCTCAATGAATTAAATAGTAAGAAAAATGATAATGTTGTTAGAGTTATGACTAGAGGTGGTAAAATGACTCAAGAACCTTTGTATCCCGAGGGCCATCCTAAGAGAATTGAGCAAGATTCTCAGAGAATTAATATTGATGTACCTAGTCCTTCTAAAAGGAAGAAAAGAAAAATGATAAGACTTTGCATGCTTCTAGTGAACCTGTTGCAGAACTTGGTCAAATACACGACGTGGGTAGTCGTTCACTCGACGTCCTTCGATGACGGTAGGCGTACACGTTTCGTAGATGTTCGAGTCACCGATAAAGGAACTTGGCGGTCCATGTAGTAGAACTTGGCGCATCCGTAGGGTGCATGTTGAATCCCCGTAGTCGTACACGCGTCGTAGGGGAACTTGGCATCCCTGAGTTGAGGGTACTGGTTCCCTTGGCGCTGTAGTCATACATGGTGATGAACGTCGGGGTACTTGGCGACCCAAAATTGCTCCTGTTTGGGTAGGTATCGTGGCAACAGCTCAAGGACGAGGCTCATGTCAGTGGCGCGCGGAATCCGAGCGATCAGAGGTTGTGCACGACAGGCTGGGTCCGAGGTAGGGAGATGAGAAGGGACCAGATCCGGCCATGATCTCGCCGGACCTCGAGCAGAACGCAGTGGACTCGGAGCTCGGGCATGGGCTCCTCGCGGATGTGAGCGGCTCCGAGTGGCGCGACAAATAGGGAGGAGGGTGGAGCTCGGGACACCATGGCAGGAAGGATCTCGGGGCCGAGGACAAAGTCAAGCAGATGGCCTGGTTGCCACCGGTGTAGGAGGGATGCGGCAAGCTCCTCTGGGCGCGGACAAGGATGGCGGTGGGTGCGAGGAGAAAAAAGAAGGCCGTTGGATGAGGTGGATGCTGCTGCTGCATGCCGAGAGCGCGAGGCAAGGCGACGGAGGGAGCCTGCGAGGGGCCCTGGCGGGGAGGTAGTGGAGGTCGCCGGCGGGCAGTGGTAGCGGCGGAGGTCGAGAGGAGGGTGAGGGCTCGAGCAAGAGGAGGGATCGGGCGCGATGCGCTGCCCCTCTGCGTGCGTGTCAAGGCAGCGCAGGAGGGAGACGAGTGGGAGAAGGAAGGGATCGATCGGGAGAGATGGCGGCGCTGGAGGAAGGGATCAAGGGAAAGAGAGGGGGGGTCGATCGGCCTACGGTTGAGGGTGCCGGCTCGGCCTCTGGTGGGCTGAGAGGAGCAGGGCGGCCTGGCTGGCCTAGGCCCAAGAGGCATGGCTGGGCTCTCTCTTCTCTCTCTATTAAAAAAAGGAAACTTAGAAGAAATGTTGAGAGTTATTGGAGTGGAGATTGGGCATGGAGTTAATTTTTTCAGACTCTCAAAAATGAGATCGTTCCAGGAAAAATAGAAGTGGGCATGACTGAAAGTTTAAATTCAAACTCACTTGATTTACATTCAAATGGTTTGAATAGGAAGTGAGGGTTGGGAAGGTCTAAAAATGTTCAGGATTTAGGTGTTGCTCGGGAAAGTGATGAAAGAATTTAGGGCAAAGTTGCAGACCAAGAATTGAGATAACAAAGGCATGGAATGTTTTGCAACTGTGTTGTGGTGAATTCCGAATTGTTGGAATATTTATAATAGCTCCCTAATAATAGTAAGAGACTTTTATATGTTATAAATAGAATTTCACCATGTGAACTTCCCTCGATTTAAATGGACCAAAGATCCATGCAATTTATTTAGCAGATTTTTAAAAAGGGGTGCAAGCTAACATGATGCAATGAAAATGATGCAATGATGAATGCAACGAACCAAACAAACCACACAATGAATCTCGAAATCCAAGGAAGGCATCCGGAGTGCCAGTCTTGGGGCGTCCCAACTCTCCTCCACTTACAAGAGATCTCGACCCGAGATCTCAGGATGGCACCGGGGAGAAACGGAAGAAGAAGAGGTAAAACAAAGTTGCTTCTTTGACAAACGAGTGAAACCAATGAACCTTGAGAGGTTGAATTTTTCTGAAAGTAAGAACACTACAGAGTTGAACACAATTGAGAGAACTCCGGTAGAAAAGAGAAACAAGGAACACTATGTGAACCTTGGAGGTTGCAAATCTATGAATGACGAGCACAATGAACAAGAAGGAATTGAAACTACTCTGGTTGAAACGAGATGTGGAAGGAAGAATTCGGGCAGCACTTCGGTTGAAAAGAGAGGCAAGAAATAGAGCATGAACTTGACAAGATGGAATGATACTTGACGAGAGCAACAACACAATGCCTCCAGAAGAAAGAATAGAAGCTAGATGGCTAGAAGAAAAGAACCGAGAAGAAAACAACATCTTCTACCTCAAATGAATTTGAAAGAGCATCCTTAGGAGAAAGGCTTGTCTGGATTTGTTGAAAAATCGACAACAAAAGAATAAGCTTGTTGTGGGCTTATGGAAAACATCTCAAAATTATGAGGTGACAACCTGCCACTCACGGGAAAAAGATTAGATTGAGAGCTAGAAAAGATAGAAAGCTTCTTCCAACGAGGTGATAAGGAGAAAACTTGGATCATAGATAATCACCACATAGAGCAACATTCTTTAGGGAAGGCTGTAGGTGAAATATCACCCAAGATACCTCCAACAAAGAGATTGATCGATTTAAAATATCTCACTCTTGCTAATTTTGAATCATGAAACATGAACGGAAATTGTCAAAAATGACATAACACCACCTCAAAAGATAAGATAGAAAGAATTGCATTCGGAATGCAAGATGAAGAATGTTTGAGCTCCTCCAACAAGAATCTTGATGAACACTTCGAGAATGAAATTAAATCCTTGATGAACCACTATGAAGAACCTCCATGATGAACTCCGGTAAGAAAAGAAATGGTAGAAAGGAAGTGAAGGTTGAATAGAACAAGAATTGAAGCATTGCAATGATTTAGATTAAACCCCATGACAATATAACCGAGAAAACTTGGAACTCCGGAAAAGGAAAAGATCAAACACTAGAACCGAGAATTTTGATGAACCTCCAGAATAAGGAATTGAATTTACTTGATGAAACAAGAATAATAATTACATTATGCTTATCCTTCATCAATTAAATTGATGACCCACAATGGATTTGGCATACTACTTATTCCCGTTGAAAAGGATTGATGAGAGATATAGCGCAAACTTGGTAAAATCTTGAACGACTCACTGGTAGGATTTGGAAACAACGAATGAATTGATATGATAACGAAGGAAGAGAAATCTTGAATGAACACTGTAAGAATTCAAAATGAAAGTAGTAAAGGCACAATTCACCGGGAAGAATTAGAAAACGAATAAATATACTTGAGGGAATTTTGATACGAGAGAATGAAGAGATCATGAGCTGACTAGATAATACTTGAGCGATGCACCGGTAAGATTTGGAGAACGAGAGCTGAAGGCTGAGAATGAATAATTTTGAGATGATGTCCTTTGGATGATCAAGAAACGAAAACAACTCATGAAATGCTCCGGTTGGGTATGAAAAGATTTTCTCATGATCGGGACAAATATGAGGATGGCATAATGCTAGAACCATGAACCTTCGAGAGAAGGGACAAGATTTAGAGGAAACACTTCTTCGGTCTTCAAAAGTTGAGAATGACGATGGGAAACACCACCATGAATTGTTGAGGCACTCCGGAATGAAGAATAGAAAGATTGAGCCAAATATGAAAATAATTTGAAAGCAATCTTGAAGGAGGCATATGACTGATGGAATCCATTCTTACGTCACACTTTGAAAAGAATATGAGAATACCTCCAGAAAAAATTAGAAGAGTCAGGTAAGATCCTGGGAAAAGACCTGTGGGTTAGGGCCCACTCAAGAGAAACACCGTTAAAATGATTTTGAAGAGAGATTGCGCCGGTTGAATTAAATGACTTGAATGAGATAATAATCTCCAAATAGCTTGAACGGATTAAGAATGGAAACATGAATCTTCTGAGATATGTTCAGCACTCCAGATACAAGTATCGCAAAGTTAATGATCAAGAGATGCTTGGATAAGAACTTCCAACATGAGAAAGCATTTGAAACGAGGAAAGGAATATGATCGACACCAAAAGCTTGAATTGAATCCACCGGAGAAGAAAAGAGAACGAAGAATAATAAAATTGAAGCTTCCTTAGCATCTTCTTGAGAATCACGAGATAAGAACATTGAAAGAAAAGAATGAAGAGACTTCACATCCATAAGATGGATACTTGATTAAGAAAGCTGAGTCCTTGAAGAAACAAGGGGTGGGAGGGCGGGAAAACAAATGCAACTTGGGGACGAATGAAATAGACAATCTTCAGGCTCCTCAACGACGCCCGTATGGAATACCTTGAACAGAAGTGCACCGGTCGAAAAGGGATTGACATGACAATCTCGACAAACAAGAAGGATTAGCACTCCCATAGAAATATGAGAACACCGCTTAGGAAAAGGTACGGAATCAACACTTGACTTCAAATCAACTCGAATACCACAACTCAAAACAAAACAAAGGATTGGCTTGTGGAATAAGCCGAAACAAACATATGATAGAGATTTCGTCCGAAATTTTCGTGGTGGGGCCCTCACGGGCTCGACCGTATAGCACCATCATGTACAAGGCAGTGCACATGACATACGAAGCGTCCCTGAGTCAGCATAGCCAAGGACTCTTTAAGACACAACGAGACCACTGTAAAACCAACCGTGGACAGGCGGACCACTAGACGTCGAACCCCAATCTCATATCATGCATTTGTCGGAAAGATATCCTAGGTAACTACTTGAATTCCCACCTATTAACTCCCAAAACTTTCTGGTTATGCAATCTAGTATTGGGGATACAGGGAGGCACAAATATATTACACAACTAACAAATCCTACACTCCAACTATATCCATCCGTCAACACATAACCAAGAAAACCTCGGAAATCGTGTACCTCATACCTTCGAAAACATCTGATATACTAGATGTGGAAATACATGTGATCGCTCTCCCCAGTACTGGGTGTCGTCAAACTACTCTCACCACAAAGAGTATAGAAGCGTTTTCGATGTCGGTGAACTCTGGTATTCCAGAACTGAAACGATAAGCATTGTGACACAAACACCTTGGAGCTCAACTCCCCGGGACACTGCCACAACCCCTAAATGTCAGGAGGCACCAACACAGAATCCCCATCACAATGATATCGCAATGATCCAACAATACCCGCGTGATCCTTAAAAATTGAATGAAAAAGAGGAGAGTGAAGACAAAACATCTACGTTAGGAGTCCTCACTAGAGCTATGAAGGGGCTGAGGAGTAAAAAGAATTCATACTCTCCGATGTAACTAAGACTCAAAATAGTTTCTTCTAGACTCAACAACGGAAGCGGTTTGATTAATCAAGGGGGCTCCTAAAGTCGGTAAGGCTCTGATACCAACTTGTAGCGCCCAAGATGCGATTCTATCCCAATCACGTGATGAATTCATGATTGGGGCACAACCGCATTTCGAGTGCATAGCAAGGTGGATATCATTACAACATACCATGTACTCAATAGATGAGAATACAAGATAAAGGTTTACACTCGCCACAAGTTACAACATTCATACAACAATACATCAATACATAACAACCACCATACAGAAGAGCAGGATCCGACTACAGATGAAATCAAATGAAAAAGAAGAACGACATCCACCCTGCTAGCCCAGGCTCCCTGACCCGGAACCTATCCCTTGATCGAAGAAGAAGAAGCAGAAGAACTCCAAGATAAGCAATCATCGCTCTCACGTCAGATAAATGCATTACTTGTACCTGTAACTGTTGTTGTAGTAAACTGTGAGCCACGAGGACTCAGCAATCCCATTACCATGGGTGTCAAGACTAGCAAAGCTTAATGGGTATGGAATGGATAAGTGGTGAGGTTGCAGCAAGCGACTAAGCATTGTATGGTGGCTAACTTATGAGTACAAGAGTAAGATGAGAAACTACGCAAACGGTCGCAACTAGCAATGATTAATAAGTGATCCTGCACAACTTACGTCCAAACATAACCCCACCATGTTCTCTTCTCGAACTCCTTCGAAAAGAGACCGTCACGGTTAAGCACACGGTTGGTGTATTTTAATTCGAATCTGGTGTCAAGTTCTCTACAACCGGACATTAAAAATTCCCATCTACCACATAACCACGGGCACAACTCTCGAAAGTTTAAACCCTGCAGAGGTGTCCCAACTTAGCCCATGACAATCTCACGATCCACGGAGACAATCCTCCATCGCGGGACCCTCCGATCAGACTCGGAATCCCGGTGCACAAGACATTTCGACAATGGTAAAACAAGTCCAGCAAGACCTCCCGATGTGCCGACACCCGGATAGTAGCCGCGCGTATCTCGTCTCAGGCCACGACGGATGAGCGAAGCGTATAGGTACCAGATATCCCAAGTTGCCAAGAGGCGGTCCCGCATGGTGCTCTAGTTTGGGACCAACACTATCAGCACTGTCCCCCCTGTATTAAGTTGAATAATGAACCTCGGGTAGCGCTAACTCCCTATGCGTCAAAGTTATTATCATGTTTGGTTATTAGGTTGGGCAAATGTTAAAACCAATGTTGGGCCTTGCTGGAAGAGTTTTATTCAAAGCAAACTGTCAAGAGGGGCCCATAAACCCTCATCGTGTTAGGGACGCAAAACCAAGGAACATAACACCGGTATGATGGAAACTAGGGCGGCAAGAGTGGAACAAAACACCAGGCAAAAGGACGAGCCTTCCACCCTTTACCAAGTATATAGATGTATTAATTAAATAAGAGATATTGTGATATCCCATGATCTCCATGTCCCAACATGCAACAAACTGCAACTGCACCTGCAACTAGCAACACTACAAAAGGGGCTGAGCAAAGCGGTAACATAGCCAAACAACGGTTTGCTAGGATGGTGGAAAAAGGTTAGAGGCTGTGATACGTCCATTTTGCATCATGCTTTTATATCGATATGTATTGCATTATGGGATGTTATTACACATTATGTCACAATACTTATGCCTATTCTCTCTTATTTTACAAGGTTTACATGAAGAGGGAGAATGCCGGCAGCTGGAATTCTGGGATGGAAAAAGAGCAAATATTAGAGACCTATTCTGCACAACTCCAAAAGTCCTGAAACTTCACGGGAGCAAGTTTCAGAATATATAAAAAATATTGGGTGAAAGAAGTACCAGACGGGGGCCACCTACCGTCCACGAGGGTGGGGGGCGTGCCCTACCCCCTAGGTGCCCCCCTGCCTTGTGGGCCCCCTAGCATCCCTCTGATGCCCATCTTTGGCTATATAGAGTCTTTCGTCAAGGAAAAAATCATAAGCTAGCTCGCGGGACGAAACTCCGCCGCCACGAGGTGGAACCAATCTAGGGCTCCGACGGAGCTGTTCTGCTTGGGGAACTTCCCTCCAGGGGGGGGGGGATCATCACCATCATCATCACCATCGATCCTCTCATCAGGAGGGGGTCAATCTCCATCAACATCTTCACCAGCAACATCTCATCTCAAACCCTAGTTGATCTCTTGTATCCAATCTTTGTCCCAAAAGCCTCAGATTGGTACCTATGGGTTGCTAGTAGTGTTGATTACTCCTTGTAGTTGATGCTAGTTGCTTTATTCGGTGGAAGATCATATGTTCAGATCCTTTATGCATATTAATACCCCTCTGATTATGAACATGAATATGATTTGTGAGTAGTTACGTTTGTTCCCGAGGACATGTGAGAAGTCTTGCTATAAGTGGTCATGTGAATTTGGTATTCGTTCGATATTTTGATGAGATGTATGTTGTCTTTCTCTAGTGGTGTCATGTGAACGTCGACTACATGACACTTCACCATTGTTTGGGCCTACGGGAAGGCATTGGGAAGTAATAAGTAGATGATGGGTTGCTAGAGTGACATAAGCTTAAACCCTAGTTTATGCGTTGCTTCGTAAGGGGCCGATTTGGATCCATATGTTTCATGCTCTGGTTAGGTTTACCTTAATACTTCTGTTGTAGTTGCGGATGCTTGCAATAGGGGTTAATCATAAGTGGGATGCTTGTCCAAGGAAGGATAGTACCCAAGCACCGGTCCACCCACATATCAAATTATCAAAGTACCGAACGTGAATCATATGAACGTGATGAAAACCAACTTGATGATAATTCCCATGTGTCCTCGGGAGCGCTTTCCTTTATATAAGAGTTTGTCCAGGCTTGTCCTTTGCTACAAAAAGGATTGGGCCATCTTGCTGCACCTTATTTACTTTTATTACTTGTTACCCGTTACAAATTACCTTATCATAAAACTATCTGTTACCAATTATTTCAGTGCTTGCAGAGAATACCTTACTGAAAATCGCTTATCATTTCCTTCTGCTCCTCGTTGGGTTTGACACTCTTACTTATAGAAAGGACTACGATAGATCCCCTACACTTCTGGGTGATCAAGACTCTTTTCTGGCGCTGTTGCCGGGGAGTGAAGCGCCTTTGGTAGGTGGAATTTGGTAAGGAAAAATTTATATAGTGTGCTGAATTTTACTGTCACCTGTTATGATGGAACATAATCCTTTGTGGGGCTTGTTCAGGGTATCTTCACCCCGACCAGTAGAGCAAAGAGCTCCTCAACCTACTGAACCTACTGAAAATGTTTACTTTGAAATTCCTTCAGGTATGATAGATAAACTGCTAGCTAATCCTTTCACAGGTGATGGAACATTGCATCCCGATTTGCACCTAATCTATGTGGATGAAGCTTGGAGGTATGCCCGAGGAAGTTATCAAGAAGAAGGTCTTCCCTTTATCTTTGAAGGGAAAGGCATTGACATGGTTTAGGCTATGTGATGATATGGGATCATGGAACTACAACCGATTGAAATTGGAATTTCATTAGAAGTTTTATCCTATGCATCTTGTTCATTGTGATCGTAATTATATATATAATTTTTGGCCTCACGAAGGAGAAAGCATCGCTCAAGCTTGGGGGAGGCTTAAGTCAATGTTATATTCATGCCCCAATCATGAGCTCTCAAGAGAAATAATTATTCAAATTTTTATGCTCGACTTTCTCTCGATAATCGCTCCATGCTCGATACTTCTTGTATTCTCTCTTTTATGATGAAGACTATTGAATTCAAATGGGATTATTGGAAAGAATTAAACACAACTCTGAAGATTGGGATCTTGAGAAGGTAAGGAGTCAGGTATATAACACTTAAGTTTGATTGTGTTAAATCTTTTATGTATACTGATGCTTTCCGTGAATTTAGCACTAAATATGGACTTGACTCTGAGATAGTAGCTTATTTCTGTGAATCCTTTGCTACTCATGTTGATCTGCCTAAGGAGAAGTGGTTTAAATATAATCCTCCCATTGAAGTAAAAGTAGTTGCACCTATTAAAGTTGAATAAAAACTATCACTTATAATGATCCTGTTGTTCCTACTACTTATATTGAGAAACCACATTTCTCTGTTAGAATGAAGGATCATGCTAAAGCTTCAACTATAGTTCGTAAGAGTAATACTAGAACACCTACACCCTCTGAGCAAATTAAAGTTGAACCTAGTATTTCTATGGTTAAAGATCTCTTGGCCGATAATATTGATGGGCATGTTATTTACTTATGTGATGAAGCTGCTAGAATTGCTAGACCCGATACTAAAAATAAACATAGACCTGTTGTAGGCATGCCTGTTATTTCTGTTAAAATAGGAGATCATTGCTATCATGGCTTATGTGATATGGGTGCTAGTGCAAGTGCAATACCTCATTCCCTATATAGATAAATTATGCAGGATATTGCACCAGCTGAGATAGAGGAAATTGATGTCACAATCAAGCTTGCCAATAGAGACACTACTTCACTAGTTGGGATTGTTAAATATGTTGAAGTTTTGTGTGGGAAAGTTAAATATCTTGCTGATTTTCTTGTTCTTGGTTCCCCACAAGATAACTTTTGTCCCATTATATTTGGTAGACCCTTCTTGAATACTGTTAATGCTAAGATAGACTACAATAAGGATATTGTTTCTATTGGTTTGGGGGATATGTCTCATGAGTTTAATTTTGCTAAGTTTCGTAGACAACCCCATGATAAAGAATTTCCTAGTAAAGATGAAATTATTGGTCTTGCTTCTATTGCCGTGCCTCCTAATGATCCTTTAGAGCAATATTTGCTAGACCATGAAAATGATATGTTTATGAATGAAAGAAGGGAAATAGATGAAGTATTCTTTAAACAGGGACCTATTTTGAAACACAACTTGCCTGTTGAAATTCTAGGGGATCCTCCTCCACCCAAGGGTGACCCCGTGTTTGAGCTTAAACCTTTACCTGATACTCTTAAATATGCTTATCTTGATGAGAAAGAGATATCATGTTATTATTAGTGCTAACCTTTCAGAGCATGAAGAAAAGAAATTATTGAAAACTCTAAAGAAGCATCATGCTGCTATTGGATATACTCTTGATGATCTTAAGGGCATTAGTCCCACTCTCTGCCAGCACAAAATAAAATTCGACAAAGAAGCGAAACCGGTTGTTGATCACCAACGATGGTTAAATCCTAAGATGAAAGAAGTGGTAAGAAAAGAAATACTACAGCTTCTGAAGGTAGGTATAATCTATCCCGGTGCTGATAGTCAGTGGGTGAGTCCTGTCCATTGTGTCCCTAAGAAGGGAGGTATTACTGTTGTTCCTAATGATAAAGATGAATTAATCCCACAAAGAATTGTTACAGGTTATAGAATGGTAATTGATTTCTGCAAATTAAATAAAGCTACTAAAAAGGATCATTACCCTTTACCTTTTATTGATCAAATGCTAGAAAGATTATCCAAACATACACAATTTTGTTTTCTAGATGGTTAGTCTGGTTTTGCTCAAATACCTGTTGTAACATCCCAAATTTTCATTTTGGAATGTTATACATTAGATCATCATTGCATGCCATATTTTATTTTGCATTTTGGTTGATCCTAGAAATTCTACGCAACTCAATGAGCCACGGAGAGAGTTGGGGGTTTCGTTATTTTCATATTTGAGTTTTCTCAAATTTTGAGAATAGGATCATTTGATTTTATTTATTTTATCATCAATTATTTCTATTACAAAAATATGAGAGAGGGAATAAAATGACTTTCCCAAAATAAAGAAATATTGAGGATTTAATAATAAAATCAAATAGGATTTTATTTCGGAATTTTTCGGTGTTTTATTTGAATTTAGGAAAAATGTGTGTTTTTCAAAATTGCATTTAGGTCCCAAATAAATGTACACCTTGTGCGGCTTGATTTTAGAAGCCCGTGAAAATTTATTTCGGAATTTTTGGAGTCCGTTTAGTATTTCTTTTTATTTTTCTTCCAAGCATAACTTTTTAAAAAAAATGAACCGACCTAACCGGGCCGTGTCCGTCCGGGACTCCTGCCCGGCAGGCTTTATAAGCCGGGACAGCCCACCCGGGCAAACCCTAGCCCCGAGCTGCCCGAGCCGCACACGCCACCGCCGCCGCCACCAGCCGCCAGCCGCCCCCGCCCCGCTGACCCGCCGCCCAGCCGGAGCCGCACGAGGTTCGCCTCCGCCTCGTTTTCCGTGTCGGTTTTTTTAGAAAACCGATCGGTTTTTGTCAGTTTTATTTTTTCGGTTTTTTTAAATAGATCGGTTTTCCGGTTTATTTAAATAGCGAGCGTTCGTCCGTTCGTTCGTTCCAGCGAATGTTCGTCGTTTTTCTTTTTCTCGGATTAAATCCGCGATTTTTCTGATCGCGATTCCCGATCCGATTTTCTTTTTAGTATAACTTTTCGCTCGTTTGTCGGAATCATGTGATTCAAGCGCCTAGAGTTTCGTCCCGCAACCCTCTATCCGTTTAATCAACTTAAACAAGATTTTGCTACTGTAAAATTTTCCCTAGATCCAGATTAGTAGAACGAAGTTGTTTTCTTTCGCCGTTTGACTTTCGTTGTTTTGTTCGATTTGATTCTTTTTGCCAACCGGAGTTCTTAAGTTGAACCTTCTGGTTAGATCTCTTATTTGAGTTTTACCCGTGCATTAGATGAGTACTTATTGTATGCTTGTTTGTTTGTCTGCGATAGAATACCCGGAGTGCGCCGCCTGTTACTTCGAATCTCTAGGTTTCACGGATCATCAGCAAGGCAAGTAACACTTTGATCATACCTTTTCTACTACCCAGTTTTATTGCATTAGATCAACCCTCACACCTTGCATGGTTAGGATCTAATTAAATTGTGGGATGGGAAGTAGATGAGGTTGTACCTATTACCTGTTTATTATCAAACCTTTGGGAGTTACTTCTACGTTTGCTTATTATGCCATGCTATGCTAGTAGACGTGGATTGGGTGAGTGATATCCATGACAGATGTGAGTTTTGGTAATTAATGGTTATCTAAGGTGGTAACTTAAACACATATCTGGGTGGATTGAGGCACCTGGGTATTCCAGGACTTGCCTGTTTTCTTTTGGACCGCCACCCAGGCTCAAAGGGATCATGAGACTATTCATACTAGAAACTTCCGTGTGCAGCCACAAGCTATTATGGGCTCTAGCATAGTTGACTAAGTCGTGCGAACTCTTACAGTGGTAGACTAGCAGATGTAGGGGATGTAGGTGGTACGGTCTACCCGATCGTAAGGTGCTAGCGCTTCTGAAAGACTATATCTCGGTCATACGTCTTCTCAAACACCATGTAGTGCGAGAAACCAAACGGAGGCGATCGAGTCCTGTGGGGAAAAGTGCGCAAACCTCTGCAGAGTGTAATAAACTAATCATGGTTAGTCGTGTCCCTGGTTATGGACATCTTGAGTATCTAGTACCTGGATTATCATGTGAATCTCAACATGTTACTCTAAATTAATTTTGTTGGGTTATGTTTAATGATGATGCTTAATTGGGATTGAGAATGCTGTCAACCATTCTCAATGTTTAACAACTACCATGATAGTTAAATAAATTTTATTCCTTTGAAGTAGGGAAAAATTGGCTTTACGCAAAACTGTAACCATAGAGCTTTCCCCCAGCCATATATGCATATAGTATAGCTGTTTCATTCCATTACTCTCTATATGTTACATTGCCAGCATATTCCATGTGCTGACCCGTTACGGGCTGCAACGTTAATGTTGCAGACTTTTCAGACAATGATTAAGGAGTTTTAGGTCGTGGTTCTTTACTCAGTGATGTCGTTGGAGTTGATGGACTCACTTATCTTCCAAGCCTTCCACTGTTATCGTTATTAGATGGCCTTAAGCCATATTTATTGTAATAAGTTCTCTTTTGAGACACTAAATGTAATAAGTGTGTGATTGCTACTCAGCTATAAATCCTCCAAGTACTGTGTGGTGTCAGCATTACTGATCCAGGGATGACACCGGAGCACAGAGATTAGACTGTTTGAGGTCTGATCACTACAGAGATGGTATCAGAGCACACGCTAACTATAGGACACGACCACTAAGCTAAAGACCTAGATCACTATTCACTCTCTTCTCTTCTGACTTCTCATCTTTTCTACTCTTTTAGGATGGCGGATGCAAGGAACAAGTTCACGCAACCAGATGAAGATACACCCTTTGGACGCCACTTGAAGGAAGTCACTAGATACCTGAACATTGGAGTACCAAGCTTCACCGGAACCTACAACGCCACTTTACCTGAAGAAGAGCGCTGGATGATTCAAGTTAAAGTTCTAGGAAGGACGTTCATGCCAGTCACTGAGCCCATAGAGTTTTCTTTTGATGCATCAACTTGGAGTCTAGGAAAGAGCATGGCAGCTCACATCGCCATGGGACGCATTGGAGAAGTCTACCGCAATGATCTCAAGGATACTATCTACCAGATTTGTGGGCGCCGAGATGAACACTGGGAGATGATCAACACCAGGAAGGATAGATCAATCGCAGCTTTTATCCAGGAGCTAAACCAGCACATTCGACGACAGGAGAACCAGATGTGCGCCGACATGATAGATCTGAAGAAGGCTAAGACTAGAATCAAGGAACTGGAGGAAGAACTCAAGGCCACACATGAAGATTATGAAGAGGAAATTGAAGTATTGGTGGAGAAGAATGACGACCTGATCAAGAAGATTGGAATATTTATGGGAGGCTCTACGCCAGTAGAGGAAGACGAAGAACCCAAGGAGATTCGCCCGGAAGACTACATCATCATCGACGACACCGATTCGGATCCAGACGATAGTGATGATGATTATGTTGATGAAGCTGGAGCAGATATCATGGAGTCTGCAACCGAAGAATATTTCTAGTAGACCATCTCATCAGTAGTAGTAGTCCACCAATTAAATATAGTAGTCCGAGCACTTTTGCGATAGATAGATCGATTGTATGCCCTTGTTTGATTGAATGAAGTGAATTGTTTGCTTTTGCCTCATGTGCATATGGGTAGTGTTTTCTCTTTAGACCCCATCTATTCTTACATCTCATCTTTTCTAAACCCTCAGATGCCTCCGAGACGTGACCCCGGATTTGCCTTTCCAGCGGAGCTCACCCAGTTGATCCAGCAGCAGAACACATTGATGCAGTTGCTAGTCCAGAATCAGAATCAAGGGAACAACAACAACAACCCACCACCACCACCACCTGTTGATCACTTAGCCCGTTTTCTTAGGCTGAATCCGCCAGTGTTTTCTAGTAGCACCGAGCCGATAGTAGCAGATGATTGGCTCTGCAATACAGCTAGGGAGTTGACCACAGCAGGATGCACAAATGCGGAGAAGGTGAAGTTTGCCGCACATCAGTTAGAAGGACCCGCAGCATCATGGTGGGAGAATTTCACAGCCACTTTCCCAGTCGACACTGTCACATGGGACCAGTTTCAGCAGGCTTTTCGTACTGCACATGTTTCAACAGGAGCTATGGCCATGAAGAAGCGTGAGTTTCACAACTTACACCAAGGAGGACGGACAGTTGGCCAGTATGTGGATGACTTTAGTAAGTTAGCACGTTATGCCCCAGATGACGTCGCTACGGATGCAGCTAAGCAGGAGAAGTTTCTGGAAGGACTGAATGATGAGTTGAGCATGCAGTTGATGGTAGCAACCTTCAACAACTACCAGGAGTTGGTAGATCGTGCTCTTATGATTGAAGGGAAGCAGCAGCAAATTGAGAATCGCAAGAGGAAGTATGGACAAGGGAAGTACAATTCAGGAGCTCAGCAGAAGCCACGTTTTACCCCTAGACCGGGAGGACATTTTCAGCATGCTCATGGAGGAGGTAGCTCGCACAATCACAATGGCACCAAGAATGGTAATGGCAATGGAGGAAGCAACAGCCAGAACCGCACCAACCCACCAACCCCAGCCAAGAAGGACCTGAGCCAAGTCACTTGCTTTAAGTGTCAGAAGACCGGACATTATGCCAATGAATGTCCTGAAGGCCGAAATGGCAATGGAAGTTCTGGGAAGAAGCTGAACCCTTTCAACAGGGGACAGGTGAACCACGTTAGCGTGGAGGAGGTTGAAGCTCAGCCCGATGAAGTAATAGGTAAGTTTTTGGTTAAGTCATTTACTGCACTCGTGCTTTTTGATACTGGTGCATCGCATTCATACATCTCAAGGGGATTTGTGGATAAGTATAACCTATCAACCCAAGCCCTTAGGTCACCCATGTTAGTAACCTCGCCGGGAGCAGAGTATGTGGCTAGTCTATGGTGTGATCGGTTACCATTAAGGATTGGTAACTATGTTTTTCCCTCATACCTAATAGTATTGGAATCCCAAGGATTGGATGTGATATTAGGCATGGATTGGTTATCAAAGTATGAAGGGAATATTGAATGTGCTAGTAAGTCAATTTTGCTTACCACCCCAGAAGGGAGAAGGATCAAGTATGTATCCCGACATGTGCCGAAGAGGACTCAAGTAAATTGCCTAACAGGAGTTGTGCAGGAGGAAGTACCAGTGGTAAGGGATTTCCTTGAAGTATTTCTAGAGGAGTTGCCAGGCATGCCACCGGATAGAGATATTGAGTTTTTATTGAGCTATTGCCAGGCATAGGGCCAATATCAAAGAGACCATATAGGATTCCAGCAAAGGATTTGGTGGAAATTAAGAAGCAGATTAAGGAGTTACTGGACAAGGGATATATCCGCCCAAGTTCTTTGCCTTGGGGATCGCCAGTACTTCTAGTGGAGAAGAAGGATGGATCGTTAAGGATGGTTGTTGATTATCGAGGATTGAACGAAGTAACGATCAAGAACAAGTACCCACTACCAATGATTAATGATCTGTTTGATCGATTGCAAGGAGCTAAAGTATTTTCCAAGATCGATCTACGATCAGGATACCACCAGTTGAAGATTCAAGAACAGGATATTCCGAAGACAGCTTTTACCACCAGGTATGGGCTGTACGAGTATACCGTTATGTCATTTGGTCTGACTAACGCACCTGCCTATTTTATGAACATGATGAACAAAGTGTTTATGGAGTTTTTGGATAAGTTCGTCGTAGTGTTCATTGATGATATCCTGGTTTATTCGAAGAATGAAGAAGGATATTGCAGAGTATGTAGCAGTTTGGGATGTATGTCAGAAAGTAAAGGCAGAGCATCAGAAGCCAGCAGGATTGTTACAACCATTGCCGCTACCCGAATGGAAGTGGGATAAGCTAGGCAGGATTTTATCACGGGATTACCCAGGACTCGTTTAGGCTATGACTCGATTTGGGTTGTAGTTGATCGATTGACAAAGGTAGCTCATTTTATCCCGGTAAAGACCAATTACACTAGTGCTAAGTGGGCAAAGATATACATGACCAGGATCGTATGTTTGCATGGAGTTCCAAGGAGTATCGTATCAGATAGAGGAACCCAGTTTACCTCAAAGTTCTGGAAGCAGTTGCACGAAACTTTGCGTACCAGGCTAGAATTCAGTACAGCTTTTCATCCACAGACAGATGGACAGACCGAGAGGGTCAATCAAATTTTGGAGGATATGCTGAGAGCTTGTGCGCTAGATTATGGATCTAGTTGGGACGATAATTTGCCATATGCAGAGTTCTCTTACAACAACAGTTACCAAGCCAGTTTAAAGATGGCCCCTTCCAAAGCTTTGTACGGAAGGAGGTGCAGGACATCGTTGTCATGGGACGAAGTTGGAGACCGCCAGTTGTTTGGACCTGACTTGATTAAAGAGTCTAAACAGAAGGTGAAGTTGATTCGCGATAGGCTCAAGGTAGCCCAGTCCAGACAGAAAAGTTATGCAGATTCTAAACGCAAGGAGACAGTTTACGAAGTCGGAGATAGAGCTTATCTTCGAGTATCTCCACTTCGGGAAACAAAGCATTTTGGAGTTAAAGGGAAGTTAGCACCACGATTTGTAGGACCATATCGAGTTTTGGAGCGTATGGGAGAAGTGGCCTACAAGTTGGAATTGCCTGAAGGATTGTCAGGAGTTCATGACGTGTTCCATGTTTCTCAGTTAAAGAAATGCCATGCGGAGATGGCTGACATACCTCTGAGAGACACCGTGCCTTTGGAAACTATTCAGTTGGATAACGATTTGACGTACGAGGAGAAACCAATTAAGATCCTCGAGTTTGCCAGCCGAGTTACTCGCAGCAAGGTTATCAAGTTTTGCAAAGTTCAGTGGAGCCACCACACAGAGGATGAAGCCACCTGGGAGCGAGAGGAAGATTTGTTCAAGGACCACCCTCACCTATTTTCTAGCCAACCTGAATCTCGAGGGCGAGATTCATCTTAAGGGGGGTAGGTTTGTAACATCCCAAATTTTCAATTTGGAATGTTATACATTAGATCATCATTGCATGCCATATTTTATTTTGCATTTTGGTTGATCCAAAAAATTCTACGCAACTCAATGACCCACGGAGAGAGTTGGGGGTTTCGTTATTTTCATATTTGAGTTTTCTCAAATTTTGAGAACAGGATCATTTGATTTTATTTATTTTATCATCAATTATTTCTCTTACAAAAATATGACAGAGGGAATAAAATGACTTTCCCAAAATAAAGAAATATTGAGGATTTAATAATAAAATCAAATAGGATTTTATTTTGGAGTTTTTTGGTGTTTTATTTGAATTTAGGAAAAAATGTGCGTTTTTCAAAATTGCATTTAGGTCCCAAATAAATGTTCACCTTGTGCGGCTTGATTTTAGAAGCCCGCGAAAATTTATTTCGGAATTTTTGGAGTCCGTTTAGTGTTTCTTTTTATTTTTCTTCCGAGTGTTATTTTTTTTTAAAAAAAATGAACCGACCTAACCGGGCCGTGTCCGTCCGGGACTCTGGCCCGACAGGCTTTATAAGCCGGGGCAGCCCACCCGGGCAAACCCTAGCCCCGAGCCGCCCGAGCCGCACGCGCCGCCGCCCGCCTGCGCCACCGCCGCCCCGCCGGAGCCGCACGCCGCCCGAGGTTCGTCGCCGCCTCGTTTTCTGTGCCGTTTTTTTTAGAAAACCGATCAGTTTTCGTCGGTTTTATTTTTTCGTTTTTTTAAATAGATCGGTTTTCCGGTTTATTTAAATAGCGAGCGTTCGTCCGTTCGTTCGTTCCAGCGAATGTTCGTCGTTTTTCTTTTTCTCGGATTAAATCCGCGATTTTTCTGATCGTGATTCCTGATCCGATTTTCTTTTTAGTATAACTTTTCGCTCGTTTATCGGAATCATCCGATTCAAGCGCCTAGAGTTTCGTCTCAAAACCCTCTATCCGTTTAATCAACTTAAACAACATTTTGCTACTATAAAATTTGCCCTAGATCCAGATTAGTAGAACGAAGTTGTTTTCTTTCGCCATTTGACTTTTGTTGTTTTGTTCGATTTGATTCTTTTTGCCAACCGGAGTTCTTAAGTTGAACCTTCTGGTTAGATCTCTTATTTGAGTTTTACCCGTGCATTAGATGAGTACTTATTGTATGATTGTTTGTTTGTCTACGATAGAATACCCGGAGTGCGCCGCCTGTTACTTCGAATCTCTAGGTTTCGCGGATCATCAGGAACGCAAGTAACACTTTGACCATACCTTTTCTACTACCCAGTTTTATTGCATTAGATCAACCCTCACACCTTGCATGGTTAGGATCTAATTAAATTGTGGGATGGGAAGTAGATGAGGTAGTACCTATTACCTGTTTATTATCAAACCTTTGGGAGTTACTTCTACGTTTGCTTATTATGCCATGCTATGCTAGTAGACGTGGATTGGGTGAGTGATATCCATGACAGATGTGAGTTTTGGTAATTAATGGTTATCTAAGGTGGCAACTTAAACACACATCTGGGTGGATTGAGGCACCTGGGTATTCCAGGACTTGCCTGTTTTCTTTTGGACCGCCACCCAGGCTCAAAGGGATCATGAGACTATTCATACTAGAAACTTCCGTGTGCAGCCACAAGCTATTATGGGCTCTAGCATAGTTGACTAAGTCGTGCGAACTCTTACAGTGGTAGACTAGCAGATGTAGGGGATGTAGGTGGTACGGTCTACCCGATCGTAAGGTGCTAGCGGTTCTGAAAGACTATGTCTCGGTCATCCGTCTTCTCAAACACCATGTAGTGCGAGAAACCAAACGGAGGCAATCGAGTCTTGTGGGGAAAAGTGCGCAAACCTCTGCAGAGTGTAATAAACTAATCATGGTTAGCCGTGTCCCCGGTTATGGACATCTTGAGTATCTAGTACCTGGATTATCATGTGAATCTCAACATGTTACACTAAATTAATTTTGTTGGGTTATGTTTAATGATGATGCTTAATTGGGATTGAGAATGCTGTCAACCATTCTCAATGTTTAACAACTACCATAATAGTTAAATAAATTTTATTCCTTTGAAGTAGGGAAAAATTGGCTTTACGCAAAACTGTAACCATAGAGCTTTCCACCAGCCATATATGCATATAGTATAGCTGTTTCATTCCATTACTCTCTATGTGTTACATTGCCAGCATATTCCATGTGCTGACCCGTTACAGGCTGCAATGTTAATGTTGCAGACTTTTCAGACGACGATTAAGGAGTTTGAGGTCGTGGTTCTATACTCAATGATGCCGTTGGAGTTGATGGACTCACTTATCTTCCAAGCCTTCCGCTGTTATCGTTATTAGATGGCCTTAAGCCATATTTATTGTAATAAGTTCTCTTTTGAGACACTCGATGTAATAAGTGTGTGATTGCTACTCTGCTATAAATCCTCCGAGTACTGTGTGGTGTCAGCATTACTGATCCAGGGATGACACCGGAGCACAGAGATCAGACTGTTTGAGGTCTGGTCGCTACACCTGTGTCCCAAGAGGATCAGGAAAAGACAACCTTTACTTGCCCTTTCGGTACCTTTGCTTATAGACGTATGCCTTTTGGATTATGCAATGCACCTGCTACTTTTCAAAGATGTATGACTGCTATAATCTGTGACTTTTGTGAAAAGATTGTTGAGCTATTCATGGATGATTTTTCTGTTTATGGAACTTCTTTTGATGATTGCTTAAGCAACCTTGATCGAGTTTTGCAGAGATGTGAAGAAACTAATCGTGTCTTGAATAGGGAGAAGTGCCACTTTATGGTGAATGAAGGTATTGTCTTGGGGCATAAATTTTTTGAAAGAGGTATTGAAGTTGATAAAGCTAAAGTTGATGCTATTGAAAAGATGTCGTGTCCTAAGGACATTAAAGGTATAAGAAGCTTCCTTGGTCATGCCGGTTTTTATAGGAGGTTCACTAAGGACTTCTCTAAAATTTCTAGGCCTCTGACTAATCTCTTCCAAAATGATGTTCCTTTTATCTTTGATGATGATTGCGTAGAAGCATTTGAAATACTTAAGAAAGATTTGATTTCTGCACCTATTGTTCAGCCTCCTGATTGGAATCTACCATTTGAAATCATGTGTGATGCTAGTGATTATGCTGTAGGGGCTGTTCTAGGACAAAGAGTTGATAAGAAATTAAATGTTATCCAATATGCTAGTAAGACTCTGGACAGTGCCTAGAGAAATTATGCTACTACTAAAAAAGAATTTTTAGCAGTTGTATTTGCTTGTGATAAGTTCAGACCTTATATAGTTGATTCTAATGTAACTGTTCACACTGATCATGCTGCTATTAAATATCTTATGGAAAAGAAAGATGCTAAACCTAGACTTATTAGATGGGTTCTCATGCTACAAGAATTTGATTTGCATATTATTGATAGAAAGGGAGCTGAGATCCCCGTTGTAGACAACTTGTGTAGGTTAGAGAATGTTTTTGATGACCCACTACCTATTGATGACAGCTTTCCTGATGAACAACTAGCTATCATAAATGCTTCTCGTACTGCTCCATGGTATGCTGATTAGGCTAATTATATTGTTGCTCAATTTATACCACCTAGTTTCACATACCAGCAAAAGAAAAAGTTCTTCTATGATTTAAGACATTAATTTTGGGATGACCCACACCTTTATAAAGAAGGAGTAGATGGTGTTATTAGACGTTGTATACTTGAGCATGAACAGGAACATATCCTACGTAAGTGTCACTCTGAGGCTTATGGAGGACACCATGCTGGAGATAGAACTGCACACAAGGTATTGCAATCCGGTTTTCATTGGCCTACTCTCTTCAAAGATGCCCGTAAGTTTGTTTTTTCTTGTGATGAATGTCAAAGAATTGGTAATATTAGTAGACGTCAAGAAATGCCTATGAATTATTCACTTGTTATTGAACCATTTGATGTTTGTGGCTTTGTATACATGGGACCGTTTCCTTCCTCTAATGGGTATACACATATTTTAGTTGCTGTTGATTACATTACTAAGTGGGTAGAAGCTATTCCAACTAGTAGTGCTGATCATAACACCTCTATTAAAATGCTTAAAGAAGTTATTTTTCCGAGGTTTGGAGTCCATAGATACTTAATGACTGATGGTGGTTCACATTTTATTCATGGTGCCTTTCGTAAAATGCTTGCTAAGTATGATGTTAATCATATAATTGCATCTCCATATCATCCACGGTCTAGTGGTCAACTAGACTTGAGTAATAGAGAGCTTAAATTAATTTTGCAAAAAGATTGTTAATAGATCTAGGAAGAATTGGTCCAAGAAACTTGATGATGCATTATGGACCTATAGAACTGCATACAAAAATCCTATGGGTATGTCTCCATATATAATGGTTTATGGAAAGGCATGCCAGTTACCTCTTGAATTAGAACATAAGGCATATTGGGCCATTAAAGAGCTCAACTATGATTTCAAACTTGCCGGTGAGAAGAGGCTTTTTGACATTAGCTCACTTGATGAATGGAGAACCCAGGCCTATGAGAATGCCAAACTGTTTAAAGAAAAAGTTAAAAGATGGCATGATAAAAGGATACAAAAACATGAGTTTAATGTAGGTGATTATGTATTGTTATACAACTCTCGTTTAAGATTTTTTGCAGGAAAACTCCTCTATAAATGGGAAGGTCCTTACGTTATCGAGGAGGTCTATCGTTCTGGTGGCATAAAAATCAACAACTTCGAAGGTACAAATCCGAGGGTGGTGAACGGTCAAAGAATCAAACATTATATCTCAGGTAATCCCATAAATTTTGAAACTAATGTTATTGAAACTGTAACCCCGGAGGAATACATAAGGGACACTTTCCAAAACGTTTCAGACTCCGAAAAGGAAGAGGTATGAGGTACGGTAAGTAAACCGACTCCAAAACAGTTCTAATAGCAATTTTTCTCCGTTTTGGAATATTAAAAAAATAGGAAAATAAGAAGCAGTCCAGGAAGGACACGAGGCGTCCACGAGGGTGGAGGGCGGGCACTACCCCCTTGGGCGCGCCCCCTGCCTCGTGGGCACCTCGTGTGCTCTCCGGACACCGTTTTCGTGCACGATACTTCCTTTGGTCGGTAAAAATTCATTATATAATCTTCCAAAGGTTTTGACCACCGTACCACGCAAATATCTCTTGTTTTTGTTTCAAGTTGTTTCCTACCAGGGTTGTCAAGGCCAGGCATCATGTCGTCCCCCTCCTCCAACAACAATGAGGGAAACGATGCTTGGCGAATGAAGATAGCGCTGAAGAGAGAAGAACCCAGAGAGATCAACAAGGATGATGGGATCAAGAAGGCCATGGGTGATCAAGTTCCGGCAGTAGTAGAACAAGACATCCTTCAACCTCATCACAACCTCTTTACCCCAACGGAGATTGAAGCTTTCAAGATGATTGAGTTAGATCACATTCAAAACAAGTATCTCACAAGTGAAAATATTTTGTTGAAGGAGCATATCATCGCACACAAGGGCATGATCCGCAAATTGGAGGATCTCCTACGCTCAATGTGTGACTATCCATCATCACCAACACCTTCTTCACCAACAAAGAAGGAGACTTAAGCACATGGGTATGGGCACTCCCCTTGGCATCTGCCAAGCTTAGGGGAGTGCCCCGGTATCGTATCATCATCACTTTTATCTTTACCGCTTTTCGTTCGATCCTTTTGGTAATATCTTGATCTAGTAGAATAAAGTTTTAGTATGATCTAGTTTTGAGTTTTGCTTTATGATCCCTCTATGTAATTGAGTCCATGAGCTATATATAATAAATATTAGTGTTGAGTCAAGGGTTTGATTATCTTGCTATGATCTTGAGGGAATAAACTAAAAGACAACTAATAAAAAGAAATAAAGGGATCATATGGATCTTATAGAGAGTAATGACTTCACATATAAAGAGTATGATGAATAAAAGTTGTTGAGAGTTGACAAACATAGATTTGGTCATCGTTGCAATTAATAGGAAGTAATAAAGAAAGAGAGGTTTTCACATATAAATATACTATCTTGGACATCTTTTATGATTGTGAGCACTCATTAAAATATTACATGCTAAAGAGTTCATGTTGGACAAGTAAGACAACGTAATGAGATATGTTTTCTTACATCTGAGATAAATTATATTATCATGGATCATCCAACATGTTGAGCTTTCCTTTCCCTCTCATGCTAGCCAAATTCCTTGCACCAAGTAGAGATACTACTTGTGCTTTCAAATATCCTTAAACCCAGTTTTTCCATTAGAGTCCACCATATCTACCTATGGATTGAGTAAGATCCTTCAAGTAAGTTGTCATCGTTGCAAGCAATAAAAATTGCTCTCTAAATATGTATGATTTATTAGTGCGGAGAAAATAAGCTTTATACGATCTTGTGATGTGGAAGAAATAAAAGTGACATACTGCATAATAAAGGTCCATGTCACAAGTGGCAATATAAAGTGACGTTCTTTCGCATTAAGATTTTGTGCATCCAACCATAAAAAGCACATGACAACCTCTGCTTCCCTCTACGAAGGGCCTATCTTTTATTCTTGTCTTATACTTCATGCAAGAGTCACGGTGTTCTTCACCTTTCCTTTTTACATTTTATCCTTTGGCAAGAACAATGTGTTGGAAAGATCCTGATATATATAGCTAATTGGATGTGAGTTTTCATGAACTATTATTGCTGACAATACCCTTGAGGTAAAAGGTTGGGAGGCAAAACTATAAGCCCCTATCTTTCTCGCTGTCCGATTAAAACTCTATACCCATAAGTATTGCGTGAGTGTTCGCAATTGTGAAAGACTAAATGATAGTTGAGTATGTGGACTTGCTGAAAAGCTCTTATATTGACTCTTTCTGATGTTATGATAAATTGCAATTGTTTCAATGACTAAGATTATAGTTTGTTGGTTCTCAATAAAGTTTCTGATTCATACTTGAAATTGTGATTGAATTGTTACTTTAGCATAAGATATTATATGACAATATATGTATATGTTGATGTTCTAAGAATGATCATGATATCCTCATGTCCGTATTTTATTTTTATCGACACCTCTATCTCTAAACATGTGGACGTATTTATCGATATCGGCTTTCGCTTGAGGACAAGCGAGGTCTACGCTTGGGGGAGTTGATACGTCCATTTTGCATCATGCTTTTATATCAATATTTATTACATTATAGGTTGTTATTACACATTATGTCACAATACTTATGCCTATTGTCTCTTATTTTGCAAGGTTTACATGAAGAGGGAGAATGCCGGCAGCTGGAATTATGGGCTGGAAAAAGAGCAAATATTAGAGACCTATTATGCACAACTCCAAAAGTCCTGAAACTTCACGGGAGCAAGTTTCAGAATATATAAAAAATATTAGGCGAAAGAAGTACCAGAGGGGGGCCACCTACCATCCACGAGGGTGAGGGGCGCGCCCCCTGCCTCGTGCCCCCCTAGCATCCCTCTGATGCCCATCTTTGTCTATATGCAGTCTTTCGTCGAGGAAAAACTCATAAGCTAGCTCACGGGATGAAACTCCGCCGCCACGAGGCAGAACCTTGGCGGAACCAATCTAGGGCTCCGGAGGAGCTGTTCTGTCGGGGAAACTTCCCTCCGGGAGGGGGAAATCATCACCACTCGATCCTCTCATCGGGAGGGGGTCAATCTCCATCAACATCTTCACCAGCACCATCTCATGTCAAACCCTAGTTCATCTCTTGTATCCAATCTTTATCCCAAAGCCTCAGATTGGTACCTGTGGGTTGCTAGTAGTGTTGATTACTCCTTGTAGTTGATGCTAGTTGGTTTATTCGGTGGAAGATCATATGTTCAGATCCTTTATGCATATTAATACCCCTCTGATTATGAACATGAATATGATTTGTGAGTAGTTACGTTTGTTCCTGAGGACATGCGAGAAGTTGCAACGAGCCTCTCGTGGAGATTCTTCTGCTCCATAGGTTTATCCGGCGTGAGGTCGACCGGAATGCCGTTTTCGCCGGAGGAGGGATGTTTGGTTTCTCTATCCGTGTTGCCCTGTTCGGATGGTTGCTCTAAGGCCTGCTCATCGTCTACCGGCTCGTCCTGCTCTATGGCTGGGTTTTTGTCGAGGCGGGGCTTGGGTCAGTGTTTGCGCCGACGCTTTGATTGCTTTTCGGGGGGTCGATCTCCCGTCCCATCCCCTTTTTCCTCGTTGTCGCTTCCTTTAGGGGTATCCACCATGTACACATCGTGAGATGAGGTGGCTGTCCAATGCCCTATGGGCGTTCGTTCGTCGGTATCTCCTGCATCGTCATCCATGTTGTCGATGTCTCCGGAGTCGAAGTTGAGCACGTCGTTTAATTTGTCGACAGTGGCTACCAAGTGGGTGGTGGGTGGGCTTTGAATTTCTTCATCGTCCGTATCCCATCCTCGCTGACCGTAGTTCGGCCAGGGCTCTCCTGATAAGGAGAGAGACTTGAGATAGTTTAGGATATCGCCACAAGGCGAGTGCTGAAAGATGTCTACGGCGGTGAACTCCATTATCGGCGCCCAATCGGATTCGACCGGCAGGGGTGTGGGGGGTTCGGAGTTCGGAAAGGAGTCCGGATCCTTGGAGTCACAGATCATGCAGAGTGCGGGGCTAGCGTTCGGCTCGATCGCCTTTGAGATCGAAGCCCCCAAGGTGACGTCCAACCGCTCATCCTCGATTGGCGCAATAGGCTCCGAGTTAGGGGTCGGAACCGATGCGTGTGTGGCCTCCAGGACACTGTCCGGAGGCAGAGCTAGATCATGCCCCTCGAGATAGTGCGGCGGGCTTGGCCGTGGCTCGAACCCGTCGAAGATCAAGTCTCCGCGGATGTCAGTCGTGTAGTTTAAGCTTCCAAACCTGACTTGATGGCCAGGGGCGTAACTTTCGATCTGCTCCAGGTGGCCGAGCGAATTGGCCCGTAGAGCGAAGCCGCCGAAGATGAAGATCTGTCCGGGAAGAAAAGTTTCACCCTGGACCGTATCGTTGTTGATGATCAAAGGAGCCATCGGGCCTAAGGGTGACGACACAGAGGAACTCTCAATGAAAGCACCAATGTCGGTGTCAAAACCGGCGGATCTCGGGTAGTGGGTCCCGAACTGTGCGTCTAGGTCGGATGGTAACAGGAGGCAGGGAACACGATGTTTTACCCAGGTTCGGGCCCTCTTGATGGAGGTAAAACCCTACGTCCTGCTTGATTAATATTGATGATATGGGTAGTACAAGAGTAGATCTACCACGAGATCAAGGAGGCTAAACCCTAGAAGCTAGCCTATGGTATGATTGTTGTATATGGAGTTTATTGCCTACGGACTACAACCCTCTGGTTTATATAGGCACCAGATAGGGTTAGGGTTACATAGAGTCAGTTACAATGGTAGGAGATCTTGAATATCCGCATCACCAAGCTTGCCTTCCACGCCAAGGAAAGTCCCATTCGGACACGGGACGAAGTCTACAATCTTGTATCTTCATACTCCAGGAGTCCGGTTGAAGGTATAGTCCGGCTACCCGAACACCCCCTAATCCAGGACTCCCTCAGTCATCATCTAGCTCAAGTGGACCATGTGCAAGGCAAAGGTTTGCCCTTGATAGGTTTTCTATTTTACCGGTCTCACGGTGGTAGTTTGGAGACCGGGTTATAGGATCGTTTGTCGTACTATCAAGGGGGGCTCTCAAGTTGGTAGCTTGATCGTATCGTTAGTAGAGAGCTAAAACCATTGCACTCTTGCATCATCTTTCTTGGTTCTTGTTTGGTTCTCTTTGTGAGTCTTAGAGCTTATGGTCATCTTGATGACAAGCTTGAGTTCATCGAAAACGGAGTTCGCATGCATCTTCTATGATGTTTTCGGTGTTGGAGGTTTTACCGGTCTTTTCCGAGGAAGGGTTCTCACCATTTTCTTATGGGCCTTTTCTCATTTGCTTCTTATTGATATTTCTTTGAAGATTGTGTTAGCCCTTGTCGCTAGCTTTCCAACAAACTTGGTTTCATCGAATTCGGAGTCCGTTTGCAAAAGTTGTGGCAGTTCGTGTTCTGAAAAGGCTGCAGCGGTACTACCGTGAATTGGAGCGGATGTAATTTTTTACTACCGCTCCAGAGCAGTACTACCGTGGTTCCTAGAGCGGTAGTACCTCTACGGACCAAAAACTTGTCCCAAGTCTTGCGGTGGTAGGCCCGGATGTATTTTTTTAGTATCGCTCGCAAGCAGTAGTACCGCTACCATTTGCGGTAGTATCGTGAGGTCGAGCGGTAGTACCGTGAGGACGAGCGGTAGTACTGCTCCGGCGGTTCTTCTGGCCTTTTGCCTCCTCGCTGTTGTTTTTCAAAGAAGTACTTCTGCCCTAGCGGTAGTACCGCTCCTTGGAGCGGTAGTACCGCTCTATGCGGGCTGTGAGCATAACGGTTGGATTTTTCCCCGCCTATAAAAGGGGGTCTTCTTCCCCAATGAACCTTATCCTCTTAGCTCGTGTTCTTCCCGCAATGTTGACCTTCTTTGAGCTTGCTAACTCTCAATCCCTCCATGGATTCTAGCTAGTTTTTGAGGGAAAATAGAGAGGAGATCTAGATCCACATTTCCACCAATCACTTTCACCTCTTTGTGAGGGGAACCCCTTGGATCTAGATCTTGGAGTTCTCCTTCTTGTTCTTCCTCTCATTTTCCTCCCTAGCATTAGTTGCTTCGGTGGGATTTGAGAGAGAAGGACTTGGGCACTCCGTGTGCCCTTGCCATTGCATTTGGTGCATCGGTTTGAGTTCTCCACGTGATACGTGGAAGTTACAAGTTGAGAAGCTTATTACTCTTGGGTGTTTGGTACCCTTGAGCTTGTTCCTCTTGGGTGCTTGGGCGCCCTAGACGGTTGGTGGTGTTCGGAGCTCAATCATTGTGGTGTAAAGCTCCACGCAAGCATCGGGGTCTCCAATTAGGTTGTGGAGATTGCCACGAGCAATTTGACGGGTACCGGTGACCGCCCCCAAGGGTTGCCAAAGTGTACGGGTTCGGTGACCGCCCCCAAGGGTTGTCATTTGTACGGGTTCGGTGACCGCCCTCAAGGGTCCCTTAGTGGAATCACGGCATCTTGCATTGTGCGAGGGCGTGAGGAGATTACGGTGGCCCTAGTGGCTTCTTGGGGAGCATTGTGCCTCCACATCGCTCCAAACGGATATTAGCATCCGCAAGGGTGTGAACTTCGGGATACATCATCATCTCCGCGTGCCTCGGTTATCTCTTACCCGAGCCCTTTACTTATGCACTTTACTTTGTGATAGCCATATTGTTTCCTGTCATATATCTTGCTATCACATAGTTGCTTATCTTGCTTAGCGTAAGTTGTTGGTGCACATAGGTGAGCCTAGTTGTTTTAGGTTTTGTGCTTGACAAATTAACCGCTAGGTTTATTCCGCATTTGTTCAAGCCTAAACCGTAATTATTTTAAAACGCCTATTCACCCCCCCTCTAGGCGACATCCACGATCTTTCACTTGTCCAAGGAAGGACAGTACCCAAGCACCGGTCCACCCACATATCAAATTATCAAAGTACTGAATGCGAATCATATGAACGTGATGAAAACCAGCTTGACGATAATTCCCATGTGTCCTCGGGAGCGCTTCCCTTTATATAAGAGTTTGTCCAGGCTTGTCCTTTGCTACAAAAAGGATTGGGTCATCTTGTTGCACCTTATTTACTTTTATTACTTGTTACCCGTTACAAATTACCTTATCATAAAACTATCTGTTACCGATAATTTCAGTGCTTGCAGAGAATACCTTACTAAAAACCGCTTATCATTTCCTTCTGCTCCTTGTTGGGTTCGACACTATTACTTATTAAAAGGACTACGATAGATCCCCTACACTTGTGGGTCATCAGGTTGTCATGGCAAATTGGGAGGCTTGAGAAACAAGTGGTAGGTAGCCCGACATAGCGATAGCATCGAGACAACTAGCATAGCAAAAATAGTAGTGATATCCAAGGCGACGGTCATCTTGCCTGAAACCCCGCTAGGAAGAAGAACGAGTCCATGAAGAAGACGAACCAATGTAGACGAACGGATCCTCACAATCGCAACGTGACCGGAACTATCGAGAAGAAGCGCAACCGAAAAGAAGCAAACATCATGGCAAACAACCATCACATAAACATGGCACAATACACAATCAAGTATGATGCATGTCCGGTTTAAAGAGGCATGGCATGGCAAAGTGCAACAAACAATACTATAAGTTAAGTGGAGCTCAATATGCAACGAGTTGCATATCATAGAAACACCGCATTTAATTATTAAGTTAACTCTCGTTTATATACTCAACAATATTAAATATAGTTAAACATGGCAAGAGGTGAAGCATAATAAAACTACCTATCTAGGCAAGTTTAAATGAGGTCGGAACAACAAACAACAATTCCGGTAAATCCCCATGTCATTTAGCAATTTAATGCAAACAACAATTTTAAACATTTTAAATGTTATTATCATGATGCGGATGGCATGTGCAAGTTATATGCAATTTTTTATGAAGATGTTGGCATGTTATAAGATATGGAGCATTTTGTCACCATGGCGGAAAGAAAGGGGTGCCACGGCAACATTCCGGCTACTCCGACAACTCATTGAGATATCGATGCAAAAGAAGGGTGTGGATGTGTGGGACATGCTAGAGATGGTGGGGTGATCCCGGTTACCGGGTGTCCCACATGTCGATGGCAAGGCAACAAGGAACACACAAGGAACAACTCGCACACGGTTCGAACATGAGAAACTCATACATCACAAACATTCGTTCACGGACGTCGTCTCGGCTGTTATACCTTCGAAGCAAACTTTTTCGGAGCGGGTCGGGTTCGACGGTATTGGAAGTAGTCGTTCTCGCGACGGTAGTGGAAGTAGTGGTACACAATGACGGTAGTGGTACATCTTGTAGTGGAACTTGGGCGTAGTGGTACACGTTCATTTCGGAGAGGTACTTGACGAATCCAAGGTTTCCGGGGGCGACGGTAGTGGAACTTGGCGTATCCGAGTTCTTCGGAGGTTGTCATCGAACTTGGTTAAATACACGGCGTGTGTAGTCGTTCACTCAACGGCCTTCGACGACAGTAGGCGTACATGTTTCGTAGACGTTCGAGTCACCGGTAAAGAAACTTGGCGGTCCATGTAGTAGAACTTGGCGCATCCGAAGGGTGCATGGTGAATCCCCGTAGTCGTACATGGGTCGTAGGGGAACTTGGCATCCCCGAGTCGAGGGTAGTGGTTCCCTTGGCGCTGTAGTCGTACATGGTGATGAACGTCGAGGTACTTGGTGACCCAAAATTTCTCCTGTTTGGGTAGGTATCGTGGCAACAGCTCGAGGACGAGGCTTGGGTCCGTGGAGCGCCGAACCCAAGCGATCAGAGGTTGTGCACGGCAGGCTGGGTCCAAGGCTGGGAGATGAGAAGGGACCAGACCCGGCCATGATCTCGCCGGATCTCGAGCAGAACGTAGCGGACTCGAAGCTCGGGCATGGGCTCCTCGCGGATGTGAGCGGCTCCGAGCGGTGCGATGAACAGGGAGGAGGGCGGAGCTTGGAAAACCATGGCAGGAAGGATCTCGGGGCCGAGGACAAAGTCGAGCAGATGGCCCGCTTGCCGCCGGTGTATGAGGGAGGCAGTGGGCTCCTCTGGGCGCGGACAAGGATGGCGGCGGGCGCGAGGAGAAGAAAGGAGGCCGCTGGACGAGGTGGACGCTGCTGCTGCATGCCGGGAGCGCGAGGTAAGGCAACGGAGGGAGCCTGCGAGGGGACCCTTGTCGCTAGCTTTCCAACAAACTTGGTTTCATTGAATTCGGAGTCCGTTTGCAAAAGTTGTGGCAGTTTTGGTGTTCTGAAAAGGCTGCAGCGGTACTACCGCGAATTGGAGCGGATGTAGTTTTTTACTACCGCTCCAGAGCAGTACTACCGCGGTTCCTACAGCGGTAGTACCGCTCCGGACCAAAAACTCATCCCAAGTCTTGCGGTGGTAGGCCCGGATGTATTTTTTTAGTACCGCTACCATTTGCGGTAGTATCGTGAGGTCGAGCGGTAGTACCGTGAGGACGAGCGGTAGTACCGCTCCGGCGGTTCTTCTGGCCTTTTGCCTCCTCGCTGTTGTTTTTCAAAGGGGTAATTCCGCCCTAGCGGTAGTACCGCTCCTTGGAGCGGTAGTACCGCTCTATGCGGGCTGTGAGCATAACGGTTGGATTTTTCCCCACCTATAAAAGGGGTCTTCTTCCCCAATGAACCTTATCCTTTTAGCTCATGTTCTTCCCCCATTGTTGACCTTCTTTGAGCTTGCTAACTCTCAATCCCTCCATGGATTCTTGCTAGTTTTTGAGGGAAAAGAGAGAGGAGATCTAGATTCACATTTCCACCAATCACTTTCTCCTCTTTGTGAGGGGAACCCCTTGGATCTAGATCTTGGAGTTCTTGGTGTTCTCCTTCTTGTTCTTCCTCTCATTTTCCTCCCTAGCATTAGTTGCTTCGGTGGGATTTGAGAGAGAAGGACTTGGGCACTCCATGTGCCCTTGTCATTGCATTTGGTGCATCGGTTTGAGTTCTCCACGTGATACGTGGAAGTTACAAGTTGAGAAGCTTATTACTCTTGGGTGTTTGGTACCCTTGAGATTGTTCCTCTTGGGTGCTTGGGCGCCCTAGACGGTTGGTGGTGTTCGGAGCTCAATCATTGTGGTGTAAAGCTCCGCGCAAGCGTCAGGGTCTCCAATTAGGTTGTGGAGATCGCCCCGAGCAATTTGACGGGTACCGGTGACCGCCCCCAAGGGTTGCCAAAGTGTACGGGTTCGGTGACCGCCCCCAAGGGTTGCCATTTGTATGGGTTCGGTGACCGCCCTCAAGGGTCCCTTAGTGGAATCACGACATCTTGCATTGTGCGAGGGCGTGAGGAGATTACGGTGGCCC
This sequence comes from Triticum dicoccoides, assembly GCF_002162155.2. NCBI lineage: Eukaryota > Viridiplantae > Streptophyta > Magnoliopsida > Poales > Poaceae > Triticum > Triticum dicoccoides. The sequence goes on along the minus strand of NC_041388.1, from coordinate 610,833,260 downwards.
TAGTGGCTTCTTGGGGAGCATTGTGCCTCCACACCGCTCCAAACAGAGATTAGCATCCGCAAGGGTGTGAACTTCGGGATACATCATCATCTCCGCGTGCCTCGGTTATCTCTTACCCGAGCCCTTTACTTATGCACTTTACTTTGTGATAGCCATATTGTTTCCTGTCATATATCTTGCTATCACATAGTTGCTTATCTTGCTTAGCATAAGTTGTTGGTGCACATAGGTGAGCCTAGTTGTTTTAGGTTTTGTGCTTGACAAATTAACCGCTATGTTTATTCCGCATTTGTTCAAGCCTAAACCGTAATTATTTTAAAATGCCTATTCACCCCCCCTCTAGGCGACATCCACGATCTTTCAATTGGTATCAGAGCCTCGTCTCTCTTTGTTAGGCTTAACCGCCTAGAGAGTAAAGATGTTGACTAGGGGATTAGGATTCTCTCACACTCTTAGTTTCGATGGCACAAATTTTGATGTTTGGGTAATTCGCATGCTTAATCTCTTTAGGGTCATGGACCCAAATTTAGAGCAAATTGTAGATATGGGTTTTTCTCCTCCAAAGGATGCTCAAAGATTATCTTTAGAGGATGAGAAAAACTCTTATCTCAATGCTCAAGCTTCTAATGTGCTTTTCAATGCTTTGAGCAATGTAGTTATATTTCAACTCATGTCGTTCCGGGATGCTCATGAGTTGTGGACAAAGCTTCAAGATAAATATGGCATGTCCAAGTTTTGTGGGGATGATTGTTCTCCCTCCACATCTGGCCGTATAGTCTTCTCAACTTCTTCTACTTCACCTACATGTGGTTTGCCACAAGGTAATGATATGGTGAGTAGTGTTGGTCATTGCAATGATGATAATATGCTTATTGTGGATGATCCTTCATCACTATCTTATTGCAATGCTTCTTCATTGGGCTTTAACACTTCGAGCACTCCAAATGTTTCACATGCTTGTGTTGATAGTCCTTGCATATCATGTAGAAATTGCTTGACTAAATCTCATGATGATATGTGTACTATGTCTTGTTTCCATGATAAAAATACATATATTTCCTCGAATTGTTGTGCTAACAATGTAGAGGAAACCCAACACTCCATGGAACAAGATGTGGTGTTTAATGGTGCCTCAAGGGATCCTACGTCATCATCTACTGCTTTTTGCCTCATGGCTAAGGCGTCAAAGGTATCTCCTACTTTGTACCCCAATATGTCTCTTGATGATGATGTTGATGCTAATGATGATGAGGATAATGATGATGAGAATGATAATGTTGCCTCCTTAAAAACTAAGGGGGAAATGATTTTTAAAGCTCTTCTCAAAAATAAACTTGCTCGTTCCAACTTCATGGAAATCATGTCTATTGCCATTGAAGGCAAGAAATATATTGATGAGTTGGAATCTCGTCTTGAGGAGCATGAGGTCACCATTGATAAAATGGAAGGTCATGAGTGTGATTACGCTAATGAGATTGCGGACCTCTCTCAAGCTCTTGAACTCGAACAAACCACCAAGGAATCTCTTGAGGAGACTTTTGCTCTAGAATTATCTAGAGTGAGGGAATCTCGTGATAGAGCTCTTGAGGTGGCCAATGATTTTGAAACTAAAAATGAGGAGCTTGAAGTTGTGCATGCTAAAATCCTTGAGGACTTTGAGCACCTCGAAAATGACTCAAGGGTCATTAAGAGTGAGCTCATCAAACTCACCGAGTCTCATGCTCAACTTAAAGCTTCGTATTCAAAAGAGCTTGCGAAATTGTCTTCTCCTCTTGTTGTTAATGATGATGCTTGTGCTACTAACTCTATCTCTTGTGAAGCATCCATATTGAAGGAGAATGTTGAGCTGAGGGCTCAACTTGATTTGCTATCTAGAAATTATGGGATGTTGGAAGAAAATCATGTAAAGCTCACAAGCTCTCATGATGATCTTCTAGTATCCCATAATATGCTAAAGTTAGCTCATGAGGCCATGATTGCTAAGGTAACATCTAGCGAGCCTCATGTGGATACTAGCACTACTTCTAGTCAAAATGCTATGTTGCCATGTGCTAGTCCTAGTAATTCATCTACTCACAATGTTGGTACATCTTGTGATGAATTGCTTTCCTTACCTTGTTGCTCTAACGATGAAGCTTATACTTCCTCTAGTACTTGTGTTGAGACTAACCATGTAGAGGAAATCAAAGAGCTCAAGGCCCAAGTCACTTCTTTGAAGAAAGACTTGGAAAAGAGTCATGAAGGGAAATTCACACTCAACAATATCTTGAGTGTGCAAAAATCCCCCAATGACAAAGGTGGACTTGGATTCAACTCCAACAAGAAGAAGAAGTCCAAGGTGAACAAAAATAAGGACCAAGAACAAGTCAAGAATTCGGCCAAGATTGTTTGCTTCAAGTGCAAAGTAGAAGGGCATCATGTTAGATCTTGCCCATTGAAGAAGAAGTCCATTAGTGACAAGCAATGAGGGAAGCGGCCACAAGTTCACTCTCATTCTCAACCTCAAGTTGAAGAAAAGCCTCTTCCCAAGAAGACTCAAGCTAATGCTTCTCAAGTTGAGAAATCAAGTGAGAAGAAAGTGAAGAGTAGACGTTGCTACTTAAGTCGTGAGAAAGGTCACCTCGCCTCTTCATGCACTAGTGGTAACTTATCCAACCCAATTATTATTGATGATATCTATTCTCTTGGGAAGGATAAGGTTGGCAATGTGTTTGCCAAAGTTGTTGGTACTCAAAGTGGTGTCAAGAAGAGAACCATTTGGGTAGCCAATCCTATTGTGACTAACCTCTTAGGACCCAAGTTGGTTGGGGACCAACAAGCTCAAACTTGATCAATAGGTGGTGTTGGAGGGCACTGGAGACTTGGCTACTTTATGAAGAATTAAGGGGACTTCATCATTCTAATTGTCTCAAGCCAAGTTATTCGAATTATCAAGTTTCTATCTTATATCCAATGTTTCTCCATGCGGTAACTCGTGCTTAAAGTGTTTACATTCATAGTTACTTACCCCTTTGCATGTTTGGTTTTGTTCCTTGCATGTGTTTGTATATGTTGTGCTTCCAACTTGATTATCTTGTGCAATCAAGTATGTGTGTGTTGGTTTGCACATCATGTACGTGTGTGTCATGCATTGAGCCTTTTGCATCTTGTTCTTTTCTTAGTTGGCTCCTGTGAGAGATTAATGGAATATCCCATTATGGGGGAGTGATGTGCTTTGTGCACCTCACAATCCTATATATGTGTGTACATGAGTAATACCATCTAGTATTGATATTTCAAGATTATCTAGTCGCTATGTGGTATGTCTTCTCATGAGAAATTCAAATTCTATATTGTCCATTAATTATCTCGTGTTGGATCGTTATTTTGCCTCTTGTTTATCTTTAATTGGTATCACATCATGGGGGAGTAATATGCTATGTGTATATTACTAGCCTAGAAAATGTGTACATTTGAGATATTGTCACCTAGAATTGACATTGTAAATTATCTTGTTCCTAGGTGGCATGTTAGCTCTACAAGTTGCAATTTGCTTTTTGTTTGGTGTGAAGATGATGTCGGATATCCTTTTTATCTACCATCGGGAATTATTTCCAAATACTTCTTGTCTTTTGACAATTGGTACTCACTTATGTGTGGTAGAAATTATTGATCATCTTTACATTGGCCTTTGCTTTTATTTGCTTTTTCTCTTCCTAGGATTGTGTCAACTCCCATTGTATTCCATACCACTTGTGGATCTTGTTGATTTGTTGACCTTGTCTAGTGTTTTCTAGATATAGTGAAAGTGGTGATCCCACCCCGTGCATTTTGTATTCAAATGCAAATTCTCTATAATGCACTAGTCTTGGGGGAGCCATCCTATTCTCTATAAAACACTCATCTTGTGATCCTTATCAAGTGTGTGTTTGTGGAAGGCAAGCCGTTTCTTTTTGGTGCTTTGTGCCATCATGAAACTCTGTAGAGGGCTTGGTTTGTTTGGAACCATTCTCTCTTTTGGGAGTTTGACATCTTTCTTTTTGAGTGTATCAATGGATATCTCATTCCTTGATGTATCTTTTATGGATATCCTCCAAGTGATGATTTATTCATTTGGTATCTTTTCTTCGCTTGGTACTTCTTTGTCTTTTGGTCTCGGTTCTTGAAAGTCTTGAGCATGCATATTTACTTCTTGTAGTTTCTTGGCATGTTTCCTTTCTTTGACCCAATATATAGGGGGAACTCCACCAAGTCTCAAATTGGATGAGATGTGCATGAAATTCATTTTCATATCTATATGCACATATTTATGTGGAGTTTGTCCTATGTGTTGTTGGTTCTCTAACTCTTTGGTCCCAATGAGTTTGGGTACCATTTTGTTTGTGTTATTGTTCTAGGAACAAGTGGAGATGCATTGGATGCTCGGCTCACTCACAAGGAAGGTGTTGTCACCATGTGCTTATTGGAGTCAAGCTAGGATGATCAATGAACTACTTTGTACCTTCAATTGGTATCTACATCCTTCCAATGTTATCTCGGTAACAAGTATCTTCATATACTTCATGCACACATTTCTTGCATCAACCTTGTGTAGGTTGTATCATGGCATGTTATCCATTCTTTCTTGTGATACTTGTTTCCTTTCTCAAAGCATCCCAACAATGATGTCTTGTTGCTAGTTGTGATGTCTTTGATGGGTGTGTGGTAGGAATTCATTTATATACTATAAGACCATATCTAGCCATGTGCTATGCTTCCAAGCAAATATCTTATTGGTATATGTATGACTTCCTTTTGGATATCTTGTTCCTTCGTGTTGTAACTATTTCGGGTGTACATCCTTCTTTGTAGATATATATCATCATGATCTAGTCTACCTAGAACCATATACACTTGAGAGAAATTACATCTCTAGATGATATCCTTTCTTTCACGCCCACCTTGTCTTCCTTATGTTATTTCTTTGGTGGCTCCGTGAAAGCTTTTGCCTTGAGTGCGTGTCTTCTATCGTTGCATCTTGATGCGCTCTTGTGTGGTGAACATTATTTTCCTCATGCTTTTCTTTACGAGGTTTTTGCCATCTTAATTGGCATCCCTCATCTTGACGCGCCTTTCATCTTCTATCTTCACCACGGGTTGTCACAAGCATAGGTTCTCTATATGCTTATTAGTAAGCTTGTGAACCCATTTGCTTGTTGTGTGTGGGAATGATAGGCCTTGCACTATGTTGCCTCATTCTTTCAAGACTTTATTGATGCTTAATGCTCATCCGTACATTAGTCTTCTCAAGTGCATTGCCTTGACTCACACACATCATTTTGGTTGAGCCCATTCTTAAGTTGCCTCTTTCACTTATTGGTCAACCATGTGTTTGTTACATGTACTAGGCTTAGTTTCCTATATGCTCACTTGCACTTGTTGTAAGTTTCTATTGATTTTGGGGGAGCTATGATCCTATTTTGTGCACTTTGTTTCCAAATTCAAATATTCTTATGTGTGCACAAATCATGGGGAGTCTCTCTAGTTTCTTTAGAACACTCCTTTGCTCATATCATAATATCTTTTATTCATGTGGCTCGTAGCATCATTGGCCTAGTTGGTTCAATTGGTATCTTTTGAGCTTGCTTCAATAGATATCTTTTGATTGCTTGATTGCTTGTTTCTCTCTTTGTTATGTCTTTGTGGCATATCTTCCTTTTGCAATCTTTGGGCCTCAATATAGTTGTCTTCCCCCAAGTTTTTACCGTTGGATGTGTGTATTGCATTCCACTCTCTTGTTGAGAAATACACAATTTATGGAGGACCACAATCTATATTGGCCCTCTAAGCTTTTCACCCATTTTGGCAATCGATGCCAATGGGGGAGAAGTTTCAGAGAGTTTTGTGGAGAATCTTTGGTTTATGTTTCCTTAGCTTTTGCATCTCATTCGCATGCATTATTGGTTGTTGCAGTGCATGGTGATGCATAATTCCTTGTATAAACTCTCTTGAAAGTGATTGTCATCAATTACCAAAATGGGGGAGATTGAAAGAACATGCGGTGCCCCCATGTTTGGTTTTGGTAATTGATGACAATCTCTATGGACTAATGGTTGCCTTGAGTTATATTTGAAGGTTTTGTCCATAGGCTTTTCTTGGAGTACATGTGTTGGTTTCAAGGAGAGTTTGTGTTGACCAAGGTGCTATTAAGGAATTATCCAAAGCTTGGTCATGTGAGAGTTGAGCTTATTGCAAGCATGTCTTGAAGAAGATTGTGTGATCATTCATGTTTACCTTCAAGACATCATCCAAATGAAGAGAGTTGGAAAGATTCAAGGTTGATCAAGACTAAGTCAAGAGTGAATCAAGTTGATCAACTCACAAAGCGTAGAAGATGTACCGAGAGGGATCAAGTGATCCCATGGTTTGGTAAGCATTGTCCATTGTGCTTTGTGTACTAACCCATGGTCTATGTGAGAGTTCTACGTGGGGTTAGGTACGTGTTCATGGGCTTGTGTCAAGAGGAAGATATCACTCAACCCATGGAGAGGATGACATCAAGTGGTGATTGTCATCAAGATTGCGGTGTGCAAGTTCAAGTGGATCATCACGAAGAGATCAAGTGCTTGAAGCTTGCCGTCCATTGTGGTGACAATGGACTTGTGAAGATGTGTCGAAGAGTGGCTCACCCATAGTGGACTATGGGGGAGCAATCATCTAGTCTTCGTTGATCCAACGCAATCAAGAAAGGTGGTCCAACATGAGGGATTCAAGATCGTCATTGTCGGTGTCAAAACCGGCGGATCTCGGGTAGTGGGTCCCGAACTGTGCGTCTAGGCCGGATGGTAACAGGAGGCAGGGAACACGATGTTTTACCCAGGTTCGGGCCCTCTTGATGGAGGTAAAACCCTACGTCCTTCTTGATTAATATTGATGATATGGGTAGTACAAGAGTAGATCTACCACGAGATCAAGGAGGCTAAACCCTAGAAGCTAGCCTATGGTATGATTGTTGTATATGGAGTTTATTGCCTATGGACTACAACCCTCCGGTTTATATAGGCACCGGATAGGGTTAGGGTTACATAGAGTCGGTTACAATGGTAGGAGATCTTGAATATCCGCATCGCCAAGCTTGCCTTCCACGCCAAGGGAAGTCCCATCCGAACACGGGACGAAGTCTTCAATCTTGTATCTTCATAGTCCAGGAGTCCGGCTGAATTTATAGTACGGCTACCCGAACACCCCCTAATCCAGGACTCCCTCAGTAGCCCCTGAACCAGGCTTCAATGACGACGAGTTCGGCGCGCAAATTGTCTTCGGCATTGCAAGGCGGGTTCCTCCTCCAAGTCCTTCATAGAAGATTGTAAACACCAAGGGTAGTGTCCGGCTCTGCAAAATAAGCTTCCACATATTGCCATAGAGAGAATAATATTAACACAAACCAAATCTGCTGACGTATTCCGCAGTGCGTCATCACACTAGAGCCAAGTCCTTCACTCGAATCATTTTCACTTTTCCACCTTAGCATGTTTTGCGAGGCGGTTTCCTTGGCACGTCTTGTCAAAGCAGAGATCGTGTCCCCCCTTTTACGGGATTCTCATCAATACGGATGTGGGTAACCCAATCGTGCCCGTTAGCATGTTTTCTCGATTAAAGGCGAGTCCCAAACGGTTACAGGGAGGGCTCCTGGTATTCAACCTCTTATAAAGAGACCAGGGCCTTACTCCTTTTCTCCAATCCCAAAACGAGTTCGCCCATCGCCTCGAGTTCCAACACCCTAGGCTCCAGATTCCGGGCGCCTCAGACCTTCGACAATGTCCGGTTCCGACCTTCAAGGCCGATGGATGCCCTCCTCCGTCACGGAGGAGGACGTGCTAAAGTTGAGAGAGGCTAAGTTCTTGACCGCCAAAATTTCGCACAGGTTGCCTGCTCAAAGGCAGGCTATCCCCAGTCCCCAGCCCGGGGAGAGCGTAGTGTTCGTGTCTCACTTCCTTCGGGGGTTAGGCTTCCCGATGGATCCCTTTGTGAGGGGACTGCTGTTTTATTACGGGCTGGAATTTCATGACTTAGCTCCGGAGTCCATCCTCCATATCTCCTCGTTTATCGTTGTATGCGAAGCATTCCTCCGTGTTACCCCTCACTTCGGATTATGGCTCAAGACTTTCAAAGTGGAGCCGGAGATGATCACGGGACGGCATGCAGAGTGCGGAGGCGCTGTTATAAGCAAAAATGCTGATGCTCCATGGCCCGAGGGCTCTTTTCAAGAGGAGCTAGGCTTGTGGCAACGAGAGTGGTTTTATATCACCACTCCCCGGAGCACCAAGTGGGTGGCGCTTCCTGCCTTTCGCTTGGGTCCCCCACCATGGCTAGCGTCATGGGTTAACAGAGGGTTAGATTGGGGTTTGCCCAAAGACGTGCCCTTGTTACAGGGCCGTATTAAGGATCTCTTGGAAGGAGACCTCAGCCTGGTCAAGGTGACACAGGTCATGCTGATTCGTCGAATATTGCCCGGCAAACGTCGCTCCCTTCGCCTGTGGGAGTTTAATCCAGAGGGACCGCGAGCTCTCCAGAATTTCATGGGCGGAACGCCCGTCGAGATGTATAAACTGTTCTTTGGATCACAAGAAATGTGTCCGGATTTAACCGAGGACGCAGGCCTAAGCTGCAATCGCCCGGATACTCAAGTAAGCAACCTTGTGCCCGGACCCTCTATCCGTATAATTGTCATAAACTTGCCCCTAAAAGAGCCGTCCTTTTAAACAGGAGTGGATAGCGAAGGCAAAGCTGATCAGGTGTCCGGCTCCCCTTCCCGAAACCAGGCCGGATCCCGTGCTAGTTAGGATGCTGGAGATAATGCCTCTGGAGGGAAGCAAGGGGGAGGACAAGGAAACTATGGCCTCCTCAAAGGAGGCTGCTCCGAAGGGAGGAACCGACAATCCCTCTCCTAAGGGGAAGAAGAGAGCCGCCTCTGACGACCGGGAAGCCATGGCCTCGAAGCGGGGGAAAAAATCCTCGTCAGAGGGTCCGACGCCGGGGAGTTCCTTGGCCGGACTACGCCCTCAAGGGGATCAGCCCTCCAGCGAGCCGTAAGTAGAGAAAGATCTTCCTTATGAGGGATGAGGGAAATCCTTGATTTATATCTAAGAAGATTAACCGAATTTTTACCTTGTAGCTCGGACCTCAGCCCTTCTCAGCAGAGCTCGTCTTCGGGGGATCTCCTTCCTGAAATGATGGAGAGCGGGACGCCTCCCCCTGCCGTGCCGCCTAGAGAGGCGGGCGACCCTGAGGTGTCATCGCGGAGGGTTTCTCCGAATCCGGCAGGGGCGGAAGGTGGCTATGCGGCCCCCCGAGGTTCTTCGCGTCCGGCCTTCGAAAGAGGTCATGGGACGAGCCCGGCACCGTCTGGTGCTCGGCCGGAGGAGCTAAAGATTTTGCTGGGGCGAGCTTCTATCTCAGAGGAGCACCGCGCATTGATGGGCACGATGATTGAAAGGATTTCATCCGTAGAGAGCGGATTATATGAGGCCGTCAAAAGTTTACTGACGGGTTTTGAGGTACATTAGATAATGTATACTTTTGTCAGTTGCGTATGAATAAGATGCGCCCTGTGTAGATAGTAGCCCATGAGACTCTGCGCGTCGTCAAGAAATGACGGCACGCGGAGGATCATAATCCCAGGTCTAAGATGTCGCCTTTGAATGTAGGCGGCAGGGTGTCCGGAATCGAGCCGAACTGAAAATTTTGCCGAATTAAAGCGGCAACTGGACGTGGCAGATGCTGACATCACGCTTGTCAATAAGCGGCTTGATGAGGCTCAAGGTATGTAATTCCTCGGGCGGCATCAGGTAAGAACAGTTTTATGCCTGTGTCTTATGATGTGTGTGCTTGACGCAGATGGTGCGGCCGCCGTGGAGAGTCTTAGGGAAGAACTTGCCCGAGCTAAAGAACAAGCCGGCGAAAGTGATGCGGCCACCAGGAAAGCCCTTGAAGAGCTGAGAGCCGAACAGGCTGCTCATTGCCGCAGCAAGGAAGAGATGGCCGAAAAGTTAAAGAGCGTTACAGACCGTTGCAGACTTCTTGAAAAAGAAGACCAGGCGAAACAAACGGACTTAGAGAAGGCTGTTGCCAATGCCAAGGACGCGCGCTCTGCGATGAGAGCTGCGAAGGAGGAGCTGCGTCAGGCCGAACAGATTGCGGCTGGAAAGCCCTTTATGCTGTGAAGGAAATTTTGTGATCCGAAGTTTGCTCTGTTGGACCGGATGTGGAGTGTGGAGGATACCTATCTGGATTTGGCAGCGAGTGCTGCTGATGCGACCGAACACTTTCGAGATCAGAAAGATCGCGAAGTGGAAAAGCTTTTCTGGTCGCAGTTTCACAATCCAGAGCGTCCACTGGCAGTGGATGATCGTTTGGCTCAATGGGCCGAACTGAATAGGTTCTCTAGACTCGCCATGAAGTACGTCATGGGTCACCTGTGGCCGGGGAAATCGGAGCCGAAGAGTTATTTCAGCTTGGTGCAACAATTCCTTGACGCGGTGCCGCGTATAAATGCAATGAAGAGGTCAGCATGCATAGAGGGCGCTAGGATGGCTCTTGCCCGTGTTAAGACATACTGGGCAGAGATGGAGACCACCGTTGTTGCGTCCCGAGATTCGGACAAAAGCTGAGTACCCTCCGAGCACTATTTTCAGGAAGTTCTTGAAGGCGCTCGGGTAATAGAGAAGCAGTGCCCGAAAGATGCTATGTTATGATAGCATATGTAATTATAAAGTAATATTTTGATAAACTGCAGTGGCCTTTTTTATACTTGTGCCTCCAAGTATTGGGAACACCTCCTGTGCGGCCGTTTTAAGGTATATATATATATACAAAATCTGAAAGATGGCAGTCGTTGGCTTCAGTCCCCATGCACATAGTGCGGGGGTGCTCGCAGAAGACGCATTTTCACACTTAACCCAACGTCTTGGTCCTACAAAGGAGGTGATAGCGCAGCGGGCCAGGCAACCGGACTATAATGCTTTAACACTTTCACTTAGCCATAGGAGCTTGACAGTGAGACTATTTAGGTAGCCCCTTGGTGGCGACTGCGCTTGCCCGAGTTCGGTGCGCGTATGTGCCTGACCGGGAAGCGGCCCTTCGTTAAAGCGGAAGAATCCGATAGATTCCGATAGGTCATCGAGTGGCTGACCAGTCTCACGCTACATCATGATAGTCAGTTTTCGGCTTTCTCTACTGAGGTGCTCGCCCGGCCGAACTGGGGCACAATCGCAGTAGTTCTCCTGGTGCTATCTTAACTGATAGAGCGGAACGTAAGGTAGCCGAACTCAGGAGCGGGGCAACCCAACATTTGACCAAAGACATGATTCGGAGCTGATGCATATAATGCCAAAACTCACGACGCCGAACACTCCCTAAGGTGTTCGGTCTTTATGAGTGTAGGCGAAACACCACTCTTTATTAAAAAAGCCCCTAGTGTCCAGGTACACGCAAAAATTCTGACGTGGCCACATGCCAAGATGCCAGCCTCCCCCTTGGTTATATCAGAAAAAACCAGGGGATGTGTAGCAACAAGAGACAGTAAAAAAGGTTTACGCAGGGTCTTAATCTAAAAAGAATCCTTTAGGACAGGTCCCTACTGCACGTCTGCGCCTGTGTCTCTGTTGTGCCGTATCCTGGACGGGCACCGCACGACGTTCATCTGTAAAAGAGAGGAACTGAGTTGAAAACGGGTCGTGCCGAACAAAAGTTTAAAATAAACAAAGTATAAAATAAAATATATAAAATTGAGCTTTATTGTCTCTTATTGTATATGCATGGAGCCCCTAGTGCGGGGGTATATGGCCACTAAGCCTGCATCGATGATGATTTTGTCCCGAACTTGTCTATCCGTGTTCTTGGTCTTGAATGACCTATTTCGAAGTTTTTTTTGGCTGGTGAGGCCATTTTGCTGTGGGGATGTCAAGGCGGCCGCACAGTCCTCCCCTTGGGGAGGCGCACTTTAGTGCTTCCCCTTCAAAGAGATGATGCCTCGTGGACCCGGCATCTTAAGCGTAAGGGATGCATAATGCGGTATTGCGTTAAAGCGAGCGAAAGCTTCGCGTCCCAGTAGTGCTTGATAGCGACTTGAGAACGGGACGATATGGAAGGTCAGCTTTTCGCGGCGGAAGTTATCGGCAGAGCCGAATATGACTTTGAGCTGGAGGAAACCCATACTATGGGTGTCCGGACCAGGTATTACCCCTTGAAAGGAGGTTTTGCTGCGGCGGATTCTTGCTGGGTTTATCCCCATGTGCTGGATTGTATCCTGATATATCAGGTTTAGTCTGCTACCGCCGTCCATAAGGACATTTGAAAACTGGAGTCCGCCAATTATTGGATCGAGTATCAAGGCAGTCCAGCCTACATTCTTGATATTTCTAGAGTAATCTAGCTGATCGAAGATGATTGGTTTTGACAACCAGTGGCAGGACCCTTTGGGGATGGGCCGTGTGGTGCGTACCTTTAAGGGCACCGCACGTTTTGTTATGTGAAGTGAGTTCACTGTTTTTACTTCTTGTGGGAGTTCTTTTGTTTCCTGGTGCTCTACTTTTGGGGTTCGTCCTCGTCTTCGCTTGGTGTCTCGAGCCCCTTGTGTTCGGCATTGAGTCTGCCGAATTGTTTGAAAACCCAACAGTCTTTGTGGGTATGGTTAGCAGGCTTCCCGGGAGTACTGTGTATCTGACATATCCTATCCAGGATTTTATTTAGGTTGGATGGATCGTCCCTGTTATCCTGGGGGGGCGATTTTGCCTGATTTTGTCGTGAGCCTTTGAATCCGGCATTGACTGCCGTGCTCTTCGGACTTTTGTCCTTAGTCCAGCGACGGTCCTTGTTGTGTCGCGGTTTTCCGTTTCCATCCCTAGTTTCGGATGTACTTGGGTCGCTGGGGCTGCACCTTGCCAACCAGCTGTCCTCCCCTGCACAAAAGCGGGTCATGAGGCTTGTTAGTGCGGCCATTGTTCTTGGCTTTTCTTGGCCGAGGTGTCTGGCGAGCCATTCGTCTCGGACGTTATGCCTGAAAGCTGCTAAGGCTTCGGCGTCCGGACAGTCAACTATCTGATTCTTTTTAGTGAGGAATCTATTCCAGAACTGCCGAGCTGATTCTCCGGGTTGTTGAGTTATGTGACTAAGATCGTCTGCATCCGGAGGGCGGACATAGGTCCCTTGAAAGTTTGCTCGAAAAGCATCCTCGAGCTCCTCCCAGCTTCCAATTGTGTTCTCGGGAAGGCTTTTAAGCCAATGCCGGGCTGGCCCTTTAAGCTTAAGGGGTAAATATTTTATGGCGTGGAGATCATCTCCTCTAGCCATGTGTATGTGGAGGATATAATCCTCGATCCAAACTCCAGGGTCTGTTGTTCCATCATATGCCTCTATGTTTACGTGTTTGAATCCCTCTGGGAATTCATAGTCCAGGACCTCATCAGTGAAACATAGGAGGTGTGCGGCACCCCTGTATTTGGGTGTGCCGGATTCTGATGATGGCTTCATAGCGTTGCTTACGAGAGCTTACTTTCTTGGCCCATAAATGGACCTGACTGGGCCATGATGCGAATCCTTAAGTGGGTCGCATGCCGATTTAGGTGCGGCGCCGCTTGCTGCTTTATGGGGTCGTCTATCCGACCGTGTGGCTTTCTCATTTTTTGAATGCGAGGGCTCTAGGGCCTCTTCGTCGAATTCAGGCAGTAGCTTTCTTTTCGGATAGCTTTTAGTGCGGCGACTGTCGCCGTATTTATCTGCGGTATTGATTACTTTGCTCCATCTAATCCGGAGTGCATCTTCCGCTGTTTTTAGCTTCCGCTTCTACTTTTTTAGGCTGCGTGCAGTTGCAACGAGCCTCTCATGGAGATTCTTCTGCTCAATAGGTTTATCCAGCGTGAGGTCGACCGGAATGCGGTTTTCGCCAGAGGAAGGATGTTCGGCTTCTCTATCCGTGTTGCCCTGTTCGGATGGTTGCTCTAAGGCCTGCTCGTCGTCTATCGGCTCGTCCTGCTCTATGGCTGGGTTTTTGTCGAGGCGGGGCTTGGGTCAGTGTTTGCGCCGACGCTTTGATTGCTTTTCGGGGGGTCGATCTCCCGTCCCATCCCATTTTTCCTTGTTGTCGCTTCCTTTAGGGGTATCCACCATGTACACATCATGAGATGAGGTGGCTGTCCAATGCCCTATGGGCGTTCGTTCGTCGGTATCTCTTGCATCGTCATCCATGCTGTCGATGTCTCTGGAGTCGAAGTTGAGCACGTCGTTTAAATTGTCGACAGTGGCTACCAAGTGGGTGGTGGGTGGGCTTTGAATTTCTTCATTGTCCGTATCCCATCCTCGCTGACCGTAGTTCGGCCAGGGCTCTCCTGATAAGGAGAGAGACTTGAGAGAGTTTAGGACATCGCCACAAGGCGAGTGCTGAAAGATGTCTACGGCGGTGAACTCCATTATCACCGCCCAATCAGATTCGATCGGCAGGGGCGCGGGGGGTTCGGAGTTCGGAAAGGAGTCCGGATCCTCGGAGTCACGGATCATGCAGAGTGCGGGGCTAGCGTTCGGCTCGATCGCCTTTGAGATCGAAGCCCACGAGGTGACGTCCAACCGCTCGTCCTCGATTGGCGCAATAGGCTACGAGTTAGGGGTCGGAACCGATGTGTGTGTGGCCTCCAGGACACTGTGCGGAGGCAGAGCTAGATCATGCCCCTCGAGATAGTGCGGCGCGCTTGGCCGTGGCTCGAACCCGTCGAAGATCAAGTCTCCGCGGATGTCAGCCGTGTAGTTTAAGCTTCCAAACCTGACTTGATGGCCATGGGCGTAGCTTTCGATCTGCTCCAGGTGGCCGAGCGAATTGGCCCGCAGAGCGAAGCCGCCGAAGACGAAGATCTGTCCGAGGAGAAAATTTTCACCCTGGACCGTATCGTTGTTGATGATCAAAGGAGCCATCGGGCCTAAGGGCAACGACACAGAGGAACTCTCAATGAAAGCACCAATGTCGGTGTCAAAACCGGCGGATCTCGGATAGTGGGTCCCGAACTGTGCGTCTAGGCCGGATGGTAACAGGAGGCAGGGAACATGATGTTTTACCCAGGTTCGGGCCCTCTTGATAAAGGTAAAACCCTACGTCCTGCTTGATTAATATTGATGATATGGGTAGTACAAGAGTAGATCTACCACGAGATCAAGGAGGCTAAACCCTAGAAGCTAGCCTATGGTATGATTGTTGTATATGGAGTTTATTGCCTATGGACTACAACCCTCCGGTTTATATAGGCACCAGATAGGGTTAGGGTTACATAGAGTCGGTTACAATGGTAGGAGATCTTGAATATCCGCATCGCCAAGCTTGCCTTCCACGCCAAGGAAAGTCCCATCCGGACACGGGACGAAGTCTTCAATCTTGTATCTTCATAGTCCAGGAGTCCGGTTGAAGGTATAGTCCGGCTACCCGAACACCCCCTAATCCAGGACTCCTTCAGTCATCATCTAGCTCAAGTGGACCATGTGCAAGGCAAAGGTTTTCCCTTGATAGGTTTTCTATTTTACCGGTCTCATGGTGGTAGTTTGGAGACCGGGTTATAGGATCGTTTGCCGTACTATCAAGGGGGGCTCTCAAGTTGGTAGCTTGATCGTATCGTTAGTAGAGAGCTCAAACCATTGCATCCTTGCATCATCTTTCTTGGTTCTTGTTTGGTTCTCTTTGTGAGTCTTAGAGCTTATGGTCATCTTGATGACAAGCTTGAGTTCATCGAAAACGGAGTTCGCATGCATCTTCTATGATGTTTTCGGTGTTGGAGGTTTTACTGATCTTTTCCAAGGAAGGGTTCTCACCATTTTCTTATGGGACTTTTCTCATTTGCTTCTTATTGATATTTATTTGAAGATTGTGTTATCCCTTGTCGCTAGCTTTCCAACAAACTTGGTTTCATCGAATTCGGAGTCCGTTTGCAAAAGTTGTGGCAGTTTTGGTGTTCTGAAAAGGCTGCAGCGGTACTACCGCGAATTGGAGCGGATATAATTTTTTACTACCGCTCCAGAGCAGTACTACCGCGGTTCCTACAGCGGTAGTACCGCTCCGGACCAAAAACTCGTCCCAAGTCTTGCGGTGGTAGGCCCGGATGTATTTTTTTAGTACCGCTCGCAAACAGTAGTACCGCTACCATTTGCGGTAGTATCGTGAGGTCGAGCGGTAGTACCGTGAGGACGAGCGGTAGTACCGCTCCGGCGGTTCTTCTGGCCTTTTGCCTCCTCGATGTTGTTTTTCAAAGGGGTACTTCCGCCCTAGCGATAGTACCGCTCCTTGGAGCGGTAGTACCGCTCTATGCAGGCTGTGAGCATAACGGTTGGATTTTTCCCCACCTATAAAAGGGGGTCTTCTTCCCCAATGAACCTTATCCTTTTAGCTCGTGTTCTTCCCCCATTGTTGACCTTCTTTGAGCTTGCTAACTCTCAATCCCTCCATGGATTCTTGCTAGTTTTTGAGGGAAAAGAGAGAGGAGATCTAGATCCACATTTCCACCAATCACTTTCTCCTGTTTGTGAGGGGAACCCCTTGGATCTAGATCTTGGAGTTCTCCTTCTTGTTCTTCCTCTCATTTTCCTCCCTAGCATTAGTTGCTTCGGTGGGATTTGAGAGAGAAGGACTTGGGCACTCCGTGTGCCCTTGCCATTGCATTTGGTGCATCGGTTTGAGTTCTCCACGTGATACGTGGAAGTTACAAGTTGAGAAGCTTATTACTCTTGGGTGTTTGGTACCCTTGAGCTTGTTCCTCTTGGGTGCTTGGGCGCCCTAGACGGTTGGTGCTGTTCGGAGCTCAATCATTGTGGTGTAAAGCTCCGCGCAAGCGTCGGGGTCTCCAATTAGGTTGTGGAGATCGCCCCGAGCAATTTGACGGGTACCGGTGACCGCCCCCAAGGGTTGCCAAAGTGTACGGGTTCGGTGACCGCCCCCAAGGGTTGCCATTTGTACGGGTTCGGTGACCGCCCTCAAGGGTCCCTTAGTGGAATCACGTCATCTTGCATTATGCAAGGGCGTGAGGAGATTACGGTGGCCCTAGTGGCTTCTTGGGGAGCATTGTGCCTCCACACCGCTCCAAACGGAGATTAGCATCCGCAAGGGTGTGAACTTCGGGATACATCATCATCTCCGCGTGCCTCGGTTATCTCTTACCCGAACCCTTTACTTATGCACTTTACTTTGTGATAGCCATATTGTTTCCTGTCATATATCTTGCTATCACATAGTTGCTTATCTTGCTTAGCATAAGTTGTTGGTGCACATAGGTGAGCCTAGTTGTTTTAGGTTTTGTGCTTGACAAATTAACCACTAGGTTTATTCCGCATTTGTTCAAGCCTAAACCGTAATTATTTTAAAACGCCTATTCACCCCCCCTCTAGGCGACATCCATGATCTTTCACTTGTCCAAGGAAGGACAGTACCCAAGCACCGGTCCACCCCAATATCAAATTATCAAAGTACCGAATGCGAATCATATGAACATGATGAAAACCAGCTTGACGATAACTCCCATGTGTCCTCGGGAGCACTTTCCTTTATATAAGAGTTTGTCCAGGCTTGTCCTTTGCTACAAAAAGGATTGGGTCATCTTGTTGCACCTTATTTACTTTTATTACTTGTTACCCGTTACAAATTACCTTATCATAAAACTATCTGTTACCGATAATTTCAGTGCTTGCAGAGAATACCTTACTGAAAACCGCTTATCATTTCCTTCTGCTCCTCGTTGGGTTCGACACTATTACTTATCGAAAGGACTACAATAGATCCCCTACACTTGTGGGTCATCAGGTTGTCATGGCAAATTGGGAGGCTTGAGAAACAAGTGGTAGGTAGCCCGACATAGCGATAGCATCGAGACAACTAGCATAGCAAAAATAATAGTGATATCCAAGGCGACGGTCATCTTGCCTGAAACCCCGCTAGGAAGAAGAACGAGTCCATGAAGAAGACGAACCAATGTAGACGAATGGATCCTCACAATCACAACGTGACCAGAACTATCGAGAAGAAGCGCAACCGAAAAGAAGCAAACATCATGGTAAACAACCATCACATAAACATGGCACAATACACAATCAAGTATGATGCATGTCCGGTTTAAAGAGGCATGGCATGGCAAAGTGCAACAAACAATACTATAAGTTAAGTGGAGCTCAATATGCAACGAGTTGCATATCACAGAAACACCACATTTAATTATTAAGTTAACTCTCGTTTATATACTCAACAATATTAGATATAGTTAAACATGGCAAGAGGTGAAGCATAATAAAACTACCTATCTAGGCAAGTTTAAATGAGGTCGGAACAACAAACAACAATTCCGGTAAATCCCCATGTCATTTAGCAATTTAATGCAAACAACAATTGTAAACATTTTAAATGTTATTATCATGATGCGGATGACATGTGCAAGTTATATGCAATTTTTTATGAAGATGTTGGCATGTTATAAGATATGGAGCATTTTGTCACCATGGCGGAAAGAAAGGGGTGCCACGGCAACATTCCGGCTACTCCGACAACTCATTGAGATGCCGATGCAAAAGAAGGGTGTGGATGTGTGGAACATGCTAGAGATGGTGGGGTGATCCTGGTTACCAGGTGTCCCACATGTCGATGGCAAGGCAACAAGGAACACACAAGGAACAACTCGCACACGGTTCGAACATGAGAAACTCATACATCACAAACATTCGTTCACGGACGTCGTCTCGGCTGTTATACCTTCGAAGCAAACTTTTTCGGAGCGGGTCGGGTTCGACGGTAGTGGAAGTAGTCGTTGTTGCGACGGTAGTGGAAGTAGTGGTACACAATGACGGTAGTGGTACATCTTGTAGTGGAACTTGGGCGTAGTGGTACACGTTCATTTCGGAGAGGTACTTGACGAATCCAAGGTTTCCGGGGGCGATGGTAGTGGAACTTGGCGAATCCGAGTTCTTCGGAGGTTGTCATCGAACTTGGTTAAATACACGGCGTGTGTAGTCGTTCACTCAACGGCCTTCGACGACGGTAGGCGTACACGTTTCGTAGACGTTCGAGTCACCGGTAAAGAAACTTGGTGGTCCATGTAGTAGAACTTGGCGCATCCAAAGGGTGCGTGGTGAATCCCCGTAGTCGTACACGGGTCGTAGGGGAACTTGGCATCCCCGAGTCGAGGGTAGTGGTTCCCTTGGCGCTGTAGTCGTACATGGTGATGAACGTCGAGGTACTTGGCGACCCAAAATTTCTCCTGTTTGGGTAGGTATCGTGGCAACAGCTTGAGGACGAGGCTTGGGTCCATGGAGCGCCGAACCCAAGCGATCAGAGCACTAGTAGAAAAAGGGTCAAACGTGAAGCACATTAGTGCCGGTTTGTATTTGAGCCGGCACTAATGTATACATTAGTGCCGGTTCCAACGGCTAGCCGGGCCGCTTTCATTAGTACCGGTTCATGGCGAACCTTTAGCACCGGTTCGTGCCACGAACCGGTACTAATGAGAGTGGTGGCAGGATGTTGTCAGACTGGGGCCCCTCCATCCCATTCAGTACTGGTTCTTGGCACGAACCGGTACTAAAGGTCGTCCTACATAAACCCTTCGTCCACCCGAGCTCGCTCTATTCTTCCCCTTTCCCCTCTCCTCTCTGTTCTTCCCCTCTTCCTCTCGAGCTCATCACACATTTTGCCCAAATTTTGTCAAGATTTGAAGGCCCCCATCCATTGAAATGATCACAAAGGTTAGCAACTTTGTCCTTTCATCTCTTATTGCTAGATTTACTCTTGCAATGATTCGGATGTGGTATATATATTCTCTTTTAAAACTAGTTGCATTTCGTGTTTATGACAAATTATGCCCATCAAGTTGACATAGAATTTTTTTCTAGGAGGTATGTGAACCGGAAATTCCAACCGACCCTATTGTCGAGAGGTTAAATTTAGTTGAAAGAGAAAACGAGTACTTGAAAGAAAAATTGAAAAGAATTGAGGGGGAGAAGATGGAATTGGAGTTGCATGTTGCCGATGTCGTCGATGATCAAAATGCGCTTGAAGATTAGAAAGATTAGAAAATATTCCATCGATAGTGAGGCTTGGTATCATTATGCTGTTGGATCCATTGTTACCTTAGTTGCGATCTTGATCGCATTTGTTGTTGCATTTAAATGCTTTAGCTAGAGAGTTATTTGTTTGTTGCATTTAAGTGTTGTATGAACTTTATGTATGAACTTGTATTAATTTAGTCTATTCGGTGTTGTGTAATGAAGATGAGCCGGCAATGGATGTACGATGACTGATGCTCTCCCCAGTTCGTTGAGGGCGTGCATACTTTTCTGATTGCGGCTGAGGCAAACAAGCGGGCGGATGGTTTTATGCCTTGTCCATGTGCTGGCTATAAGAATGGTCACAATTACTCTATGTCAAGAACCATTCACGTCCACCTGTTTGAGTCCGGTTTCATGCCCCACTATAATGTTTGGACCAAGCACGGAGAAAGAGGGGTTATGATGGAAGACAATGAAGAAGAAGAGGACGACGACAGCTATCCTGGCCATGGGTTCCCTGAATACGATGATACAACAATGGGGGAAGAAGCTGAGCCGGTAATGCGGGAAGAAGCTGAGCCGGCAATGCGGGAAGAAGCTGAAGAAGAGGCATCAGATGAGCCCGTTGATGATCTAGGTCGGGCCATTGCCGATGCAAAGAGAAACTGCGCAAGTGATTTGGAGAAGAAGAAGTTGCAGCGCATGTTAGAGGATCACAAAAAATTGTTGTACCCGAATTGCGTAGGTGACAAGAAAAAGCTGGGCACCACACTGGAATTGCTGCAATGGAAGGCAGAGAATGGTGTATCTGACAAGGGATTTGGAAAGTTGCTGGTAATGATAAAGGATATACTTCCAAAGGACAATGAATTGCCCGAGAGTACGTACGAAGCAAAAAGGCTGTCTACCCTCTAGGGTTAGAGGTGCAGAAGATACATGCATGCCCTAATGATTGCATCCTCTACCGCGGTGAGTACGAGGATTTGAACGCTTGCCCGGTATGTGGTGCATTGCGCTATAAGATCAGGCGCGATGACCCTGGTGATGTCGAGGGCCAGCGCCCTAGGAAGAAGATTCCTGCCAAGGTGATGTGGTATGCTCCTATAATACCACGGTTGAAACGTTTGTTCCAAAACAAAGAGCATGCCAAGGCGATGCGATGGCACAGAGAAGACCGTAAGAAAGACGGAAAGTTGAGAGTACCCGCTGACGGGTCGCAGTGGAGAAAAATCGAAAGAAAGTACGGGAAGGAGTTTGCAGATGATGCAAGGAGCGTATGGTTTGGTCTAAGCACAGATGGCATTAATCCTTTTGGGGAGCAGAGCAGCAACCATAGCACCTGGCATGTGACTCTATGTTTGTATAACCTTCCTCCTTGGTTGTGCATGAAGCGGAAGTTAATTATGATGCCAGTGCTCATCCAAGGCCCTAAGCAACCCGGCAACGACATTGATGTGTACCTAAGGCCATTAGTTGAAGAACTCTTACAACTGTGGAATGGAACAGGTGTACGTGCGTGGGATGAGCACATGGGGGAAGAATTTGACCTAAAGGCATTGCTGTTCGTGACCATCAATGATTGGCCTGCTCTCAGTAACCTTTCAGGACAGACAAACAAGGGATACCGCGCATGCACGCACAGTTTGGACGATACCGACAGTATATATTTGGCTAATAAGAATGTGTACCTGGGACATCATCGATTTCTTCCGAGCAGGCATCCTGTAAGAAAGAAAGGCAAGCATTTCAAAGGTGAGGCGGATCACCAGACGAAGCCTCGCCACCGTACTGGTGCTGATGTACATGGTATGGTCAAGGATTTGAAGGTGGTCTTTGGAAAGGGTCCTGGTGGACAACCTATTCCGAATGACGCTGACGGACGCGCACCCATGTGGAAGAAGAAATCTATATTTTGGGACCTGCCCTATTGGTAAGACCTCGAGGTCCGCTCCGCAATCGACGTGATGCACGCGACGAAGAATCTTTGTGTGACCCTGCTTGGCTTCTTGGGCGTGTATGGGAAGACAAAAGATACACCTGAGGCACGGGAGGACCAGCAAGGTATGCACGGAAAAGATGGCATACATCAGGGTCATGCAAGCTACGCTCTTACCAAAGAAGAGAATGAATCTTCTTTGAATGCCTGCTCAGTATTAAGGTACCGTCTGGCTTCTCGTTGAATATAAAGGGAATAATAAACATGGCAGAGAAAAAGTTCCAGAACCTAAAGTCTCATGACTGCCACGTGATTATGACGCAACTGCTTCCGGTTGCATTGAGGGGGCTTCTACTGGAAAATGTTCGATTAGCCATTGTGAAGCTATGTGCATTTCTCAATGCAATCTCTCAGAAGGTAATCGATCCAGAAATCATACCAAGGTTACAGAATGATTTGGTGCAATGTCTTGTCAGTTTCGAGTTGGTGTTCCCACCATCCTTCTTCAACATCATGACGCATGTCCTAGTTCACCTATGCGAAGAGATTAACGTTTTGGGTCCTGTATTTCTACATAACATGTTCCCCTTTGGGAGGTTCATGGGAGTCTTAAAGAAATATGTTCATAACCGTGCTAGGCCAGAAGGAAGCATCTCCAAGGGCTGTCAAAATGAGGAGGTCATTGGGTTTTGTATTGACTTTATTCCTGACCTTAAGCCGATTGGTGTTCCTGAATCGCGGCATAAGGGCAGACTGGATGGAAAAGGCACGCTAGGAGGGGAACAAATAATATGTATGGACGGACATTCTCTCACTGAAGCACACTACACAGTTCTACAAAATTCCGCCTTGGTGGCTCCGTATATGGATGAACACAAGAATTTGCTACGCTCCAAACACCCGGAGTGGTCCGATGACTGGATTACACGTGAACAAACCAGGAGTTTCGCCAGCTGGTTGCAAGCACGTACCATGCATGACACCTCTATTGAAGATGACCTGTACTTGCTGTCCCAGTTACCATCTTCGAATATAATGACTTTCAAAGGGTACGAGATAAATGGTAATACATTTTACACGATCGCCCAAGATAAGAAGAGCACCAACCAAAACAGTGGTGTCCGCTTTGATGCAGAAACCAAGACGGGAAAGGAAACATATTATGGTTATATACAGGACATATGGGAACTTGACTATCGACGTGGTTTGAAGGTCCCTTTGTTTCGGTGCAAATGGGTCAATATGACACGAGGCGGGGTAACGGAAGACCCGCAGTACGGAATGACAACAGTGGATCTCAACAATATTGCGTATGCAGACGAACCATTCGTCCTAGCCAATGATGTGGCACAGGTTTTCTATGTGAAGGACATGTCTACCAAGCCAAGAAAAAGAAAAGATAAGGAAGTGAATGCATCGTACGATGAGCCAAAGCGGCACATAGTTCTTTCTGGGAAGAGAAACATCGTGGGAGTGGATGACAAGACAGACAAGTTAGAAGATTATGAAAAGTTTGATGAAATTGCTCCATTCACAGTGAATATTGACCCGAGCATCCCGTTAAATGATGAAGATTTTCCATGGCTACGACACAAAGGGACACACGCGAAGAAAAAGTTTCACACCCAAAGATCTGGGATGTGATCGGCTTAACTATCATCACTTTCTTCTGGGTTTCACACCCAGGAGGGAATCTCTGTAATAGTTAGGGTAGCTAGTTATGTGTTTTGGCATTTGAAACGCGAAGAAATTTTATGTGCAAGCAAATTCTTTCATGCATTTACTGATTTTTTCAACTAAATGACCCTGAAATTGAAAAGCATTTCAAATGAACTCAGAAAAGGTTGAAAGTTGGCATGGTATCATAATTTCACCCACATAGCATGTGCAAAAAAGTAGAGAGGGTTACCGCAAAAACTGGATGCACTTCGTGTACAAAATGGACAATCTGTTTCGAAGTATCAGGGTTTCGAATGAAAACTCATCCGTTACAAAGGCATTTCATTTTTTAAATAACCTAAGCATTACCAAATTGAATATAATGATAAAACACACTAATATTAAACATAAGAAAAAAGAATCACTGAAAAATCTATTTTTCAAAGTTAAGTTATTCACAAAAATAAATAAAGCAAAAAAAATTAGAAAAAAGCCCACCTACTGGGCCACAGCGGCCTGCATACGACTAGAAAGCCAAATTCAAGTTGGGCCAGGATGCAGGCCCGCTAGCCCAGTAGGCCCAACAGGGCATCGCAGAAGAGGTAGGCCCAGAAGGCCTGCTTAAGAGAGGAGCTCGAGACAGCAGCGACGGCGGGGCTTATAAGCAGGTGCGAGTGCCCCTCGGCTAGCGAGGTGGGACTAAACTTTTGTGCCCCTCGCCTGGCAGCGCACACCCTTTAGTACCGGGTCGTGGCACCAACCGGTACTAAAGGGGGTCGCTTCCCGCCGCTTGGGCTAGCCAAAACAGACCTTTAGTACCGGTTGGTGGCTCCAACCGGTACTAAAGGTGGGTTCTATATAAAAAACACTTCAAATTTCATCAGTTTCTCATCTCTCCCTCTGCTTCTTCTCCTCTGCACCGTTGCCGGCCGCCCCCGCCGTCTCCATATTCCTCGTCGCCGCCCCGGCCCGTCGCCGCCCCGGCCCCGTCGTC